>NW_026859418.1:0-355000 GCF_026571515.1 Ruditapes philippinarum | reverse complement strand
TTGTCGTTCTTATACTCTTTAACACCAAATTTGCGTGTTGTAAGTTGTTCGCTATCACTCGCGAAAGATGTTGGCGAATCACGTTTTTCGCTATTTCTGCTGTCTGTTTCTGTTATTATTCCATCAAGTGCAGACGAAAACTTGATAGTAACTGTCACATTTTCGGAAGGACTTCCAGAACCAAAGCTAAAGTCTTCATCAGAAAAATAATCTTTGTCAGCACCAGCTGTATCGCACACCGTAACTAACGGTCTACCGTTATTTTGGTTCCTATCGTAACCGTTTGGAAAAAGAATTTCTTGGTTGTTCACTGGTTCAGCCCGTGCGGTTGTTCCAATTTTACCATAATTACGGGGATCCATTTTATTGTAAAGTCAAGTAATATCCATTTAAGCTATACATCCAAAATAGACACAATAACTTTACTTTCACTGTGTCATACGACTATGAAAGAACAGAAATGAGAAATATGCTGACAATTTGACAAAATGGGTACGTTTAGGCTAATTACTTTAATATGAATCACAGGAAAAAGGATGTTGACAATTTAATCTGTGTCCATAGTAACACAAGGTGACTACATAGGGCGGGATATTTCCTCTGACATGAGAACAAACGAGCAGAATGTCAATGTTGCCGTAGGCGATTATAAAGAACGTTTAAAAACATGATTTATCAAGACTTAATACACTGACGCTTGCATACATAATGATATTACCACCTTGTAGTAAAAAATTATTATAATTTCAAGTACCATTATTATAATTATCATCAATAGTCATCTTTATTTATACTAATATATCTTCTGTAGATATCAATAGTATCATTATAATCTTTCACATTTGTACATTAATTTATTATTATTATTATTATTATTATTATTTATTATTATTATTATTATTATTATTATTATTATTATTATTATTATTATTTTTACTCCTACTTATACCACCATTACTTTATCATCATCATTATCATCATCATTATAATCATTATTATTATTATTATTATTATTATTATTATTAATTGAATTATTATTATTATTATTATTATAATTATAAAAGTATCTCATGAAGTTATTTTTACTGTCATTATCGCATGTACATGTATATAACATTTATTACTGTTACAGCAACTGTAAGAATATTTCATTAGCCGCTGTTAATTATCATCGTGTACACGTGTGTAATATTAACAATATTTACCATAATTACTAAATATACGTATGTATGTGCAATTATAATTGTAAACATATTATGATTTATATTATCAATGTACATGTATAATGTTTATCATAATCGTCACAACACGTGCAATATGTAAACTTAATCATTCCCGCACGTGCACCATGCTCATATATTATAGTATTCACAAACATTTGTGTAAAGAAGTAATTTAAACCACACCTCAAAAAAGGTTATATACACTTACGATTATGTTTACAAATTTCAGAGATATTTGTGTGTTTAAAAACATTTTGTGCGTTTTAATATCTATTTAAGATAATTGAATACATTATCAAATTGAAATGGTCAATCGGCCACGAATGGGTTACATTTAAAACATTTCATGATTCATTTTTTTTCTCATGTGTTTTAATGAAAGTTTCCCTTAAAACCGTCTAAAAGTTGATACCTTGTGTTTTGTTGTTTTTTTTTTTTTTTTTTAAATTAAATATTCACGTAATGAAATGTCAATTAAAATGTTGAAATATTGTAATTCAAACTATAAAGCTACAAAAAAGAAACATATATGCAGGTATAAAGGTACAGGACCTCATTAGACGGCGCGACGGCGCGTCTAGTAGATATGCATTTGTTCATATAGCAATGGGGAAAATTTTAGACTTGATTTTGTACATTTTTTTCTTGGTTTAACAAAATCCGATGTTTTCAAATTTTCTAATAAAAATAGCTTTTCTGATGTACAACATGTCACAGAGCAATAAACGTTTAACTGAAGTGACAGTGCCATGTTTAAATATTCTCTATATCATATTCTTTTTATAATTATCTAATTTTATCTACCTCATAAATAACATGCCAATGAGATCGTTCTAGTCTAATGAAGAGGTATCATTAAAATACGCAACGGATATTTTATTGGCGATACGGAGACAGCGGCATTTTTTTTTTTTTTGCAAAACAGAAAATAATTAACATTTTAGTTATAAAACAGATTAACTGATTGAAAAAAGTACGTTTATTTTAAAATGTATCACAAATATTTGCAATAGGTTATTTTGAAGGATTCTGTGACTGACGATTGTTCATTTCACCTTGATTTTTTACAACATTTAGTGGTCCTATACCTAGATTCTAGGCGAATATGCAATCTTGAGTTTAATCAAGTAGTTTAATCTTTTATAAATAAGAAAACAAAACGTAACTAAGAATTGATTATATATATTTATATATCAATTTATTCATAACTATTATCATAATACTGGCACACGCGACTTTTTGTCATCTGCGCAGGGCAGACAACCACTCTGGAGGACGGTCAAAGCTTTATTTTCTTCCATGAGGCCGTATGTTTTGGGTTGAACTTTCTGTTAAATTTACGGGGAAGAGCTTAATATTTGTAAATATTTCATTGGTCATCTGAAATCTCGGAATATGATTAGCCTTTGTTTAATTGTTAAAGTAACGTAAAGGATTTTTCTGACATTGTATCCGCATCTACTTTTTAATTGATCTAAAGGAGTTCTGGAAACGAACTACAATGTTTCATACAATTATAAGTTCTACTATCAAGATAAATTTAACATTCTTAAGTTTTGTTTAATCGTGCCAACTCCTTTCACTTGACTATGCATCCTCGTACAGATTATTTTTCGCTGCTTTAATGAGTTATTAATGTTGTCCATAATAACGTAACCACCACTTTTTTTTTTAAAGATACTTCTTGTTTTAGATAAGATGTACAGCCCGCTCATTCTAAAAAGGAAGCTATGTAAATAATTTTGTGATAAAAAAGAACATTATTTTTCGTCAAGTGAAACCGCGTAATTATCTGTTTGACATTCCGTAAAAAGACTGTTTTCCCTTTAACCTTTTACTTCATAAAGACGTGTTTGCCCCCTCCCCCTTTTTGAGGCCTCAAACAGTGAAAAAATGCCTTATTTAGGGCCCAAACACTGTTTTTCGTTTGAGCAATGTTGTTAAAAAAGTGGCCCAACTCCCCCCCCCCCCGCCCCATCAAAAAGGTACATCAGGGGGTTGCCAGAAGGGATATCGAGATGTGCCCCCTTCGGTTTGGGGGATTTAAAGGGGGTAGTCCCCCTCATCGCCAAGACAAGAAAATCCGGATTGTCTATTGCATTGGTTTTTCGCCTCGAGCAGATCATAAAATGTCAATGTGGTATAAGCGTTTTTTGTCGAAATTTATAAGCTCATAAGTTAGAAGTTGGGTAGGTATTTTGCGATGATAATACTACTTAATTATCGGTCAGTCAGCCTGTCAAACAACCAGCCAGCCAGCCAGTAAAGTAAACTAAGGTAAAATAAAGTAAAGTACATGTAAAGTAAAGCAAATCAAAGCAAAGTAAAGTAAACTTGAGTGAGTGTATTTATAGCGCCAAGAAGCGACACGTATTTCTATTGTCAACGGAACAATTCTACTGCTAAGAGAGATCATAACAATCTCTGATACGAGAACAGATGCCGAATATCTCAGTGTCGTGTTAAATTTTGCGAAAATTTGATGAAATTATAACAAAATATTAGCAGAAGACGTTTTAAATCAGACAACAATTTTTCCCAGCATGTCATGGGTTGAAACAATTTATCTGCTATCATCAAACGTCAATAATTTTCTATTTCAGTAAGATTCTGTTCATTGACTAAGAAATTCACTTGGACCAGTTTTTTCACTGCTATTTTATGATATCACCGATATTTGCATTTTAGCATGTCTTACTACATGGCCAGGGTCTTTATTTCACAAACTTTGGTAGTTTAGCGCGGAGGAAGGTAGTCTGGTACTGGTGAATACTGTTAGAAAAAGGCGTAAAATGAAACAAACAAACAAAATTATTTCACAAAATAAAGTCCGTCCTTGTGCCTAAGAAAATATATATCCAATGAAATACATCTGAATTTAATAAGATCAAACTACATATATCATTGTCGTTCGAATCTTTATAAGGAATAACACATTAATTTTACCTTGTTCAGAAGACGTGTACTTAACCCCATTTGTGAGAGACGTTAGTTCAAATACTGTCGGCAGAACGTCTGATTGTACTTGACCATTTGTCGTTTGTCCAGTCAGCCCACTTCTAATTCCCCAATCCATATCTATATTTATGTATCCGTTTGCTCCAAATAATATACGCTATGCAAACTTTAATAACTTATTTTACTGTTAACATTTAAAGTTTACAATTTAAGTGTTTATTAATAACTGCACCCATTCGTGCGAGATTTAGCTAAAATTCATATTGAACTACTGTAATTTTTTTTTACTTTTCAGTGTTAAAAAGTTTTGAATGCTAACGTATAACTCATCCTACAATGTCACCAATGCCCTTCCTTGTTCAGTCATAAACTATTTTTACAGTTGTTATTTCTACATTCAAAGATACTTTAATTTCATTTTTTTATATTGAAAGGAATGCATGCATATATGAAGGCGTTTGCACTCTATGTAAAACTCACCCACGCAGAAAATTTGTAAACGATCTGTTTTGCATATATTAAAGCAATCAGTTTTCTACACGAGGACACTTCTTTGTTAAAAAGACCTATTTTATAGAATTTACAATGAACAATATTCTCCGGCTGAAACATTTAAATTTATAAACAAAGTGGTGGAAATTTTCACAATATATTATATTTTACTTCCAGCTATTATCACCTTAACCGTTATTATTATCACCTTCTAAAGATGGCCGTTTTCATTGAAAAACCTCCTGTTACAAGTTCAAACTGCTATAAAACTATGAAAAATGCTTCAATACTTATCAAACTTGGCACAAATGTTGACTCGACCATTGACTTTGTAACGACATGCTCAGTCTTAAATTTCCTGTTACCATGGCAACGAGGGGACATCTCAAAATTGTCAAAAATTACTATTTTGCCTTGATTTTTTCCATCAAAATTTATTTCAAAGTGCTGCAACTTCTCAAGGGATTGAGATAGAGTCGAAGGCTTTTCAGCGTTGGTTACACGCTACCTTATGATCGACCTGGGGTCATTTTTAGTCTCTCACAAGTCCAAAATTTTCTTGGGGGCACATCCCCCTTCTAGCAACCCCATGATGTATCTTTTGGATGGGGGCGGCGCCGAAAAAGTGCTCACTTTTTTAGCAACATTTCTCAAACGAAAACATGTGTTTGGGGCCCAAATAGGACATTTTTTCTCCCCGTAGCCTTAACTCTCTCCGAAACCGCAACTTAACTTAACTCTCCCCGTAATCTCAACTCAACTCGCCCATAAACCTCAACTCAACACAACTCTCCCCTAACCACAACATAACTCTACCGGTCAACTAAAACCAACTCAAATCAACTCTCCCCGTACCGTCAACTCAACTCTCTCGCTAACCTCAACTCAACTCAATTCTCCCCATAACCTAAACTCAACTCAGCTTTCCCTGTCGACTCAACTCAACTCAACTCAACTCTTCCTGACCATTCAACTCAACTCTGCAATCTCAATTCTTCGTGTAGCTTCTCAACTCAACTCTCCTGGTAACCTCATCTTAACTAAACTCCCCCCTCAGTCTCAACTAAACTCTACCCATAATCTCAACTCAACTCTTCCCGTAGCCTTAACTCAACTTTTCCCGAAACCTCAACTTAACTTGACTCTCCCCATAATCTCATCACAACTCTCCCAATAACCTCAACTCAACTCTCCACTTAACCACAACTCAACTCTCCCGGTATCCTCAAATCAACTTAACTCCCCGTTATCACAACTTAACTTAACTCTCCCCGTTATCTCAACTCAATTCTCCCATTAATCTTAACTCAACTCTCACCGTAACCTCAACTCAACTCTGCCCTGAACCACAACTTAACTCAACTCTCCCGGTCAACTCAACTCAATTCTCCCCATAACCTAAACTCAAAACTCCCCGTAATATCAACTCTCCCTGTATCCTCAACTCAACTCTCCACTTAACCACATCTGAACTCAACTCTCTCGGTCAACTGAACTCAACTATCCCCATAATCTCATCTCAATTCTTCGTGTAGCTTCAACTTAACTCTCCAGGCAACCTCACGTTAACTAAACTCTCTCTGTTATCTCAACTTAACTCTCCCCTTAATCTCAACACAACTTTCCAGGTAACCTCACTTCAACTCATCTCTCCCTGTCAACTCAACTCTCCCTGGAATCTCAACTCAACTCTCCACGTAGCCTCAACACAACTCTCCCGTTATCTCAACTCGACTCAACTCTCCCCGTAACCTCAACTCAAACTCTCCCGGTAACTGCAACTCAATTCTCCCCATTATCCCAACTCAACTCTCCCCGTAGCCTCAACTCAACTCTCCCGGTCCATAACTATGTAATGATAGAGTTATGATAGAGTAATGATAGAGTTATTCCCTTTGTTACTTTTCCGTTGCATTTTTCTTGTCTATAGCATAACTTGAAAAGCACTAGTTGGAATTCAATTCAACTTCATACAATGGTCAAGCACATTGAAAGAAAGTGCAGTGCACAAGAACCATAGCTCCATCTTTACTAATTACAAAGTTTTTGCCCTTTGATACTTTTCCTTGTCCAGAGCATAACTTGAAAAATACTGGTTAGAATTCAATATATCTTCATACAATGGTCAAGCACAATAAAAGGAATTACAGTGCACAAGAATCATAACTCTATCCAGAGTTACTATAGTTAATGCCCTTTGTTACTTTTCCATTGTTATTTTTTCTTGTCCAAAGCATAACTTGAAAACCACTTGTTTGAATTCTAAACACCTTCATACAATGGTCAAGCACAATAAGAGGAGGTGCAGTGCACAAGAACCATAACTATGTCTAAAGTAATTATTCAGTTATTCCCTTTGTCATTTTCCGTTGCATTTTTCTTATCTGGAGCATAACTTGAAAACCACTAGTTGAAATTCAATTAAACTTAAAACAATGGTCAAGCACATTGAGTGAAAGCGCAGAACACAAGAACCATAGCTCCATCTTGACTAATTGGAATTCAGTGCAACTTCATACAATGGTCAAGGGCAATGAGAGGAAGTGCAGTGTACAATAACCATATCTCCATCTTCAATATTTGCAGAGTTATTGCCCTTTGTTCCTTTTCCTCGTCCGGTACATAACTTAAAACAGATGTTTGGAATTCAATGCAACTTCATACAATGGACAAGCACAATGAGAGGAAGTGCAGTGCTCAAGAACCGTAACTCTATTTGGACTTCTTACAGAGTAGGCCTAATTCAATAACACTTTGTCAATGGTCAACCAAAGTGAAAGGGAATGCAACATACAAGAACCACAACTATCTTTAATTGCCCACAACCATAACTCTTCAATTCTTTTACAAGGTATTCTGTTACTAGTAACTTCATCATTTCCAAAGTAGTCTTGTCGGGGTATTAATCACATTTAGTGATAGCTCTAGTTTTAAGATTAATTTTTCATTACCCTTTTCCATTGTGGATGTCGGTCGAAAGTACATCCTACCCACATCTTTAATGTATATATTATAAAATAAACAGCTAAGTGTAATATGCAAACAAAAAACAAAAAGACCAAGCAACAAAATATACGGCTATAATCTATTGAAACGATTACAATGTAGTATTATGAACAAGGCATGCCTACGGGCAGAATGTTGAGCCCCGCTCGTCTTAAATCAGACCTGGACCTATTAGCTTCAGATCATGGAGAAACCTACATGTATTCATAGACACATCCTCTTTATTCTTTACATTGCATCATCTAAGGTGACCTTGACTCGGTGATAAGGTTTATGTGTATGACATGATAAAAAAACTCAATTCGTGTTATTTGAAAATTCCCCAATACACTAAGAGGACATTGCATGGACAAGTTAGGATGCACACACAAACACTGAGCCGTCATTTTGACAACTGTCGAGCTCAGCGCAAGCGGGCTCGACATAAATCCTCTGGCCATGACCCATAATACTTCAAAGCATAAGCAAAATATAGTGCGGACAAAACAAATGTTGTTAGATTTATTTGACTTCTTATGACATTGGCCTTTATTTTGCACAAAACAACTCAACACACCATGGAGAATATTTATACTAAGTTATATATAAATCCATCCATGTACGAGTAGATCTACACGTCTATAGAAATTATACTCACAAATGAATTAATACTAGCTCTAATGTTTTTCTTTCATATTATTGCATTGATTTAGTTTCATTTTTCATTTGAAGTTATGCTGTAAACGAGGATGTATTATGCACAAATCGAAGTTTTGTTCTATTCTGCTCACTAAATAACTGTCACACCATTGTTGTATTTTGTACGTATGGAGAATTAGTATGAGTGACATTTACGTAGTGACAATTGCTAGATGAATTGTAATAGGGCGGTAAAAAAAGAATATGTTTATAGATTGCCCCGAGTAACTGCTCCAAAAACATATCTGGTCTGTAGACAATTACAATAGAAGATTTCTAAAATATTCATATGAAATCATTTGTGTGTGAAACTGGTAATAAAATACCGGTAAATATTTCATTATTGAAATGATTACAAATAGCTTTAGTTAATCACATTCAGACAAACATTTTATTGAAACTTTGCAAGTCATCAGGCGTTTTATTAGCTCACTTGTACTCAGAGGTGAGCTTTTAGGTTGCTAACGTGTCCGTCGTCCGTACGTCATTGTCCACAATTTCTTTAAACAACATTCCTTCTAAACCACTTGAAAGATTTTGACCAAAGTTTACAGCAATGATCATTAGGTGGTCTCGACAAAAACTATATAAATGGTTATACATGATTAGGTCATAGGACCTGAAAACAGATTTTAAAAATTATATTAAAATTTCTACTCAGAAACCGCAATGCCAAGAACATAGAAATTTGGCATGTAGCATCACCTTATGGTCTTGTACAATATAGATCTTCCCCCGGCGTCAAAAATGACACAGCCGTAGGGCTCAAATAGTTTACAAAGGCCTATAAAGGAAACAATACAATATTTAAGTTTCCTATCATGAAACTGAAATGCATAGAGTTTAGATATGTTGCTTTTAAGCATTGTCAAATAGATCTTTCCAAAAGTAATATCAATCATGCCTCTGGGGTCAAAATTGGTCCCTGCCCAAGGGTCATTTGGATTTGTAATAGTGGCATTTTTATAGAAGAACTGCTCGGACATATAAAGAATCGTTCGGACATATATCGATGACAATTTGGCCATAATAAGGAATGTATATTTGTATTTTGTGGGTTTGTTGTTGGGATACAAATAACAACCAAGTAAATTTAAATAAACAATAATCTTTTAATCATCAAGTCCCAATTATGAATATAATATGTCTATGAATGAAAAGTTTATTAAATAATTTTTTTAGTAAAGATTCCTATTTAAGATTAGTACAGCTTTATGGAGTTATAAATTGACAGTAAGCAGTCGATTTGAATTAACACTTGGAAGTGTTTACTTTAAGACCGAAGTCTTTATTTAAAGTCAAGGCTTGAGCCTTTTTGTAATGACCTAGATGATGCAGTACCGAACTAACAATGACAAATTTCGGCTATTTATTTGTATAACAATTGATTAGATAATAATGAAAATAATCTAAAAATTGATTCGTTTATTATAATTGATAAGAGTCAATCAAATTACTTCTTTTATAATGTACTTGGCAAGACAATCAAAATGGATGCCTCCATGAAAAAAACCATTGTGGAAAGTAAACAATTCATAAAAATGTAAGTTAATCAAAAGTCGTTCTGTTACAGATTATATACTCTTGTATAAGGAAAATCATTTAAATCTTCTTTTTGTGAAACTATGTTAATGCTAAGAGATGTAATATTTGGCATGTAGCATTGCTTCGTAGACCCAAAAGTTACATAATTGTAAAGTAAAAATGTCTCAAAAATCTTCTTTGAAATGACAATGCCAAGATCTATGATATTTTGCTTGTAGCATCACTTATTTGTGGTCTTCTACAACCGTTATATAAATCATGCCACTTGGGTGCCCAGGATTACTTAGTTTATGTAGACTTGTATAGGAAAATGCTTTTAAGTCTTCTTTTGTGAAAATAAATTTCCATGACCATAGAAATTTTGCATCTCTCATTGCAAAGTGGACATCTACAAATAATGTAAAAGCCGGGAAACGGACAAAAGCCCTCCCAGACAAAAGCCCTCCCGTCAAAAAATGACAAGGCGGACAAAAGCCCTCCCGTGAAAATGACAGGGCGGACAAAAGCCCTCCTGTGAAAATAACAGGGCGGGCAAAAACCCTCCCATGAAAATGACTGGGCAGAGAAACTTTAACTTTTTACACGAAATTCGTTAAATACAAAGTCACTTTTTAAAGTGATTGACTTCTGTCCGCCCTATTATTTTCACGGGATGGCTTTTGTCCGCCACGTCATTTTTACGGGAGGGCTTTTGTCCGCCCTGTCATTTTCACGGGAGGACTTTTGTCCACCTTGTCATTTTCACGGGAGGGCTTTTGTCCGCCTTGTCACTTTTTGACGGGAGGGCTTTTGTCCTACACTCCCTTTTTATCTATGCAGGTGTGAAAAAACTTGTCAGTGTGTGTTAATTTCTTATTGGCAATTAAATTATAGCCCTTTCATCATGATTAATTGTGCCTTTCCCTGCTGTATAGGTACGATTTTCAAAATGTTTTTCATTTGTTTAGGTTTTCTCCATATAAAATGTAGAAAAGAATTGGGAAACTTTTGTTAAATGATTCCTGTTTGATCTTGAAGTTATCTTGTTTGGACATTAAGTTTATGCAAAAATAGTAATACTAATTTCCATTAATTGCATATTTCAGAAGCCAATGAAAAGATATAATAATATATTTCAGACAATGTGTTGATTTAATTTCTAATTTTCTGAATAAGATTCATGGATTTGCATAATAAAATAACTTAAAGACAGCTATTGCAAAAAAAATCAAATATGACTTATACAAAAGGGTTGAATAGTTAATACCAAATGATTGAATAAAGTCATTGTTTAAACACATCATAATCATCAATAAATATATAAAACCTCTGAAAACCGGAATCTTCTGAAAACCGGTCTTTTGGTCAAGTCCGGACAGGGCCCAGTTTTCAGATTATTTACTGTATAAGTATATATCACAAATGTTAATCTCTGACATGCATATTCACAGAATTCACTTTCATATCCAACGTTCTAGCACAAATAAACCTAATATATCTTTATTTCAAAATATCTTGAAAATCATTATCTACTTGATCTTTATAAACAGATGGTCTCTGTTAACAAGTGGCCATTAACAAAGGTTTCACAGTATTTTATCATTATGCTGAGTCAACTAGAGCAAGACTTTAGAGTAAATAATGCGTATGATCAGAACACAGTTATTTTGACCCAATTAATCATGACCATCATCAGCTGGGTGGGGTAATGTCCGGGAAAACAACTCGAAATACATCTTCGTATGTGTCAGCATAATGAACTTCTATTCCTTGTGCTATAAATTCTGGTAAATCAGAAAAGTCTTTACGATTATCTTCCGGCAAGATGACACATTTCATACCAGACCGCTTTGCCTATAAAGTAAATAATGTAGTCTGATAATACATGTGACATCTTAATAAAACAACAAAAACAATAAAACACACAAGCTGTAATAAGCTACTTATTATAATCTCATTGTTGTCATATATTAGTCCTGCAGGATTATTGATATCAATAATTTTAGTGTTGAGGATCATATACCAGTTAAACTTGTGCAAGGGGTCTTGGAATTGTTGTACTTAATATATCTATAGGGCTTGGAGTTGCTGTTCTTTATACATCTATATATTTTCATATGAAAAACGGTGTATGAAATTAAATAAGTACAGGTACAACTCAAAACAATTTTGCACTTACAGTGCAACCTGTAAAGAACAATAACCACTTTACAACAACAGTATCAATTCTTTCTAAAGTAAGTCTTCACAATAAGCTTTTCCTCCCTAGAGCAAAACCACTTAGCAACAACAAAAATCTCCATTACCTTGCTCTGCAGTGGTTATACTGTCAAACTAACAGTAAAATAAATTGTAAATTGCTCAAGATTGAAATATCTATGAAAAAGGAAACTTACGGCTATCACTTTTTCTTTCACTCCACCTATAGGCAATACTTTTCCTGTTAGTGAAATTTCTCCTGTCATAGCTAGATCTTGTCTACATGGCTTATCCAGACCTAGAGACAATAATGCTGTAACTATGGTAACACCAGCACTTGGTCCATCTTTTGGTGTGGCTCCCTGCAAAAGTAATGAAGTTAATACAAACACATTTCAAAAAGTGGACAACTTTATGGTTTTGAGTAAGCATTAGACAAGTCAAAAAATTTCTGCATGAAATTGAAGACTGGTGGTGGAAATTTAACAGAATATTTAAATGAACTGCAAAAACATAAATGCTTAAGATAATTTGCATGTATTCCTAAATTATTGATAAAGAAAACTGCCATAAAATAATAATAATGATTTACCTCTGGTACTGTAGAATGAAGAATCGTGTTTCCTAGATGTTTAATTTTCAGGATTAGTTTTATGAAAATAAGAATTTTGGGCGTTATGTATTATTGCTAGGGTTGTAATACTCTCTCCTGCATTACGTTACCAAGGTTACCTGTAACCTGAAGATCACCAGAATCTTTACTTTCAAGGTCAACAGCCTTCTTTAATACCGTCTCGATGTAGAGAGTTGATCCACCTAAAACAAGAACCGGTTGAACCGGGTGATGCTCCCCGAGAAGGTTCTGGACACAGGAAAGTATAAAAAAAATGAACAAAGGGCAATAACTCCAAAATTAGACCAGGCTTTGTTTAGGTTCTTGAAGCGTTGCAGTTCTATCCAATTATATCTAGCTACCTACAAAGTTTCATGTTGATATCTCTAATAGTTTTAAAGTAATGTCCAGGACAAAAGTCATAAAGTAAAAATAAACAAAGGGCAATTACTTCAAAATAAGGCAAGGCAGAGTAATGATTCTTAAGCACTGCACTTCCACCCAATGAGACCTATCTATCTACAAAGTTGCATGTTGATATCTCTTATAATTTTAGAGTAATGTCCCAGACAAAGTTCAAAGTGTCAAAATGAATAAAGGGCAATAACTCCAAAAGTAGGCAAGACAGTGTTACAGTTCTTGTGCACTGCAAACTTACTTAATGAGATCTATCTACCTTCAAAGTTTCATGTTGATATCTCTTATACATTAAGAAATATGTCCCGGACAAAGTTCAAAGTGTAAAAATAAACAAAGGGGGATAATTCAAAAATTAGGCAAGGCAGAGTTAAGGTTCTTGTTCACTGCACACCTACTCAATGAGATCTATCTACCTACAAAGTTTCATGTTGATACCTCTTATACTTTTAGAGTTATGTCCCGGACAAAGTTCAAATTGTAAAATAAACAAAGGGGGATAATTCAAAAATTAGGCAAGGCAGAGTTACGGTTCTTGTGCACTGCACACCTACTCAATGAGATCTATCTACCTACAAAGTTTCATGTTGATACCTCTTATACTTTTAGAGTTATGTCCCGGACAAATTTCAAAGTGTAAAATAAACAAAGGGGGATAATTCAAAAATTAGGCAAGGCAGAGTTACGGTTCTTGTGCACTGCACACCTACTCAATGAGATCTATCTACCTACAAAGTTTCATGTTGAAACCTCTTATACTTTTAGAGTTATGTCCCGGACAAATTTCAAAGTGTAAAATAAACAAAGGGGGGTAATTCAAAAATTAGGCAAGGCAGAGTTACGGTTCTTGTGCACTGCACTTCTACTCAATGAGATCTATCTACCTACAAAGTTTCATGTTGATACCTCTTATACTTTTAGAGTTATGTCCCGGACAAAGTTCAAAGTGTAAAATAAACAAAGGGGGATATTTCAAAAATTAGGCAAGGCAGAGTTACGGTTCTTGTGCACTGCACTTCTACTCAATGAGATCTATCTACCTACAAAGTTTCATGTTGATACCTCTTATACTTTTAGAGTTATGTCCCGGACAAAGTTCAAAGTGTAAAAATAAACAAAGGGGAATAATTCAAAAATTAGGCAAGGCAGAGTTACGGTTCTTGTGCACTGCACACCTACTTAATGAGATCTATCTACCTACAAAGTTTCATGTTGATACCTCTTGTTGTTTCAAAGTTATGTCCCGGACAAGAAAAGGGGACGGACGGACGGACGGAAAGACGGACGGACGGACAGACGGACGGACGGACAAGGTGGCGACTATATGCTCCCCCGAAATTTTTTCGGGGAGCATAAAAATTGTTTATATGAAATTGACCCACTTCTCCTATCATTTTTATTTTCAATAACTTTTGCTAGCTCCATAAGGTGAAACATGGTAAAGACCCTAATAGGACTCAAACCCACGGTCCATAGTTTAAAAATAAGACACCATACCCACTACTAAGCCTCTCCTCTTATTCTTGAATCCTCATTTTCATCCTTTATTTGAATAAATTCAGCATGAATTGTTTGTGAAACCTATTAATTTATTAAACAGCCAGGTTTTCAATAAAATATAACAATTCATGGTGGCAGGGGCCTTGTGAATGATGTGACAACTGCAACCTTGTCATGATAAGCAAGTATTCCAAGTTTTATGTTGAAATTTTAAAATGTTTTGTTATGGGCTACATTAAAGTTTTGATGACAACAACAATGTCAAAGCGATCATAAAAGCTTGACTTTTTCTTTAAAAGAAACTTGAATTAGCATTGATCCATTTCCCCCTTCCAGTAAGAGATAAAAGACATATATATCATACTACAATTACTCATAGCTTTCCATACCTAGTACACAATACACACATTTTAGTCATGAAAATTTGCACTAGCCAGACAGTAACACAAAGGTAAATTTAATTAAGAGTAAGTAAAAATTCCACAATTTTTATATTTGGGCTTGAAAAACATTTATGGCTTTACACTACAGAATATGAATTCAGGTGAAGTTAAACATGAATTTCATTGACTGACAAATTGTTTGTTTTAAATGTTCTTGTCTTACCCATGGCTGTCCATGCAAGTCCTGTAACAACACCAGGAGGTGTAATATCATACATCCTCTCCTTGGTAAACAGAGGCTTCCCAACAAAGTCTTGTAAATTATCCAAATCTACACTTATACTGGCTATATTTTCTGAAACAATCTTCAGTGCAGTTTTCCTATATATCTGAAATAAACACAAATATTTTATTATGGAAATAGAAATACCAGTGCACAAAATATTTGGTAACTTTAGAGAATGAAATGTGATGTGATAATTAATAACACAAATGATTCAGTCTAAAAAGTATTCTAACACTCCACGTGATTTTTCACTATAGACAAAGAAGGAAAAAAAAACGGTGTTAAACTGCCAATAAACACTGGTTAGGGACTACTTGTATATGCGGCTGTTATGTTTTCACCTTCGATTATATAGTTTACAAGGCCTTTTAAAGCAACAATAAAAAGCATTTTCATTTATATTTTCAGTTCTTATAATGTTTTCTTTTCATATAATACCGAAATAATATCTCACAAACACTAATGCCACATATTTGATTCATATCAGTTAATAAATATTTTGACAAAACGGCGCCAATCCATAAGCCGCGTAATGATGTCATCCTAAGTAAACAACTCATTCATAAATAAGCTGACGTTATTTCACACATACAAGAATGGTAAATGGGGCACTGATGTAAACACAATACGACGTTAGTTTTTTGTTGTTGAAAACTTGATAAAATAACGTTTTTTTCTTAATATTTCTTTTAATTAATAATTTCTATATCTTCGCAACAGTAGGGTGCGAAAATCGTACAGCGTTATACGAAAATCGGCACAGGAAGTAATTTCCGCTTTGAAAAAAAATAACATTAGTGATCTTCCTTATTTTATTGTGTAAGAATCGAAATAACATCGGCCTGAGAGGTGTATTTAACTATTGTATTGGCTATTTAACACCGGTTTTGTCGTTTTGATGCGGGAAAATTAACCACTCTAATTTCTACGCATCAAAACTCCAAACTGCTGTTAAATAGCCGATATACACCTCTCAGGCCGATGCTATTTCTTAATTAATTTAGTATTGTATCAATAAAGATCATTGTAAGACTTGTAAGATATTATTTCGCCTGTTCTAATGTAATGTTCATTCTTTTTACAACTTACGATTACAAGCTGCAATTGTTTGATTTCTCAGATTTTGGCTACTCAAACTTGCCATTCTTTTCCTTCTTTGAGCCAATATCCAGCAATAATGTAAAGGTCATTAAAGTTCAGAATACTAGCTGTATTTGATCCTTACAAAACAAACAAACGGCAGTAAGATCTGAACCTCAACAGTATTATTCCCTTCGCCATCAATGTATTATATACTTTGAGTTTCTATTTTAAAATCTGTGTCCGCCATAGGTCAACAAACCTTTTACTATTTTGAAGTATACTGAAACTTTATTGATATCATTATCAACCCTTGGCCATAGCATATTTTTTTATAATTTGGAACTCACATATATTCATGGCTCATGAGAAAGACTTTGGTATCAGTGCAAAAATCTGGCAGTCAACTGTAACCAAACTAGTCAAAAAGCGTCTTTCTGTAGGCTAGCCCAGCTCTATCATAATGTTTATCATAAGCAAGTCAATAATATCTCTGACCACATACCTTCTCTACATGTTTTTGAAGATTTCTCACACCACTCTCTCGACAGTAACATTTTATAAGTTCCTGCATGGCATCCTGGGATATTGTCACCTGATCTGACTTGATTCCAGTGTGTTCTTGGGCTTGGGGTATAAGGTATCTCTGCGGAAAAAAATTCAACTTTATAAACCCTACGTACTTCAAGCTTGGTTAAAAAGTTACAAAACAACCGATTTCTTTGAACACAAAATCTAGTAATCTTAACGATGAAATCATATTTAAGAGGCAGATACCACAACCACTCAGCCAACAGTCCACCTTAACTATAACTAGTTTCTTAAAATATCTAGGCACATTAAACCCCTTAAAATATTACCTCAGCTATAGCTAGTTTTTCCTCAGCAACATATCCAGACACATTAACAACTTAAAATATTACCTCAGCTATAGCTAGTTTTTCCTCAGCAACATATCCGGACACATTAACAACTTAAAATATTACCTCAGCTATAGCTAGTTTTTCCTCAGCAACATATCCAGACACATTAACAACTTAAAATATTACCTCAGCTATAGCTAGTTTTTCCTCAGCAACATATCTGGACACAATAACAACTTAAAATATTACCTCAGCTATAGCTAGTTTCTCTTCAGCAACATATCCAGACACAATAACAACTTAAAATATTACCTCAGCTATAGCTAGTTTCTCTTCAGCAACATATCTGGACACAATAACAACTTAAAGTATTACCTCAGCTATAGCTAGTTTTTCCTCAGCAACATATCCAAACACATTAACAACTTAAAAGTATTACCTCAGCTATAGCTAGTTTTTCCTCAGCAACATATCCAGACACATTAACAACTTAAAATATTACCTCAGCTATAGCTAGTTTCTCTTCAGCAACATATCCGGACACATTAACAACTTAAAATATTACCTCAGCTATAGCTAGTTTTTCCTCAGCAACATATCCAGACACATTAACAACTTAAAATATTACCTCAGCTATAGCTAGTTTTTCCTCAGCAACATATCCGGACACAATAACAACTTAAAATATTACCTCAGCTATAGCTAGTTTTTCCTCAGCAACATATCTGGACACAATAACAACTTAAAATATTACCTCAGCTATAGCTAGTTTTTCCTCAGCAACATATCAGGACACAATAACAACTTAAAGTATTACCTCAGCTATAGCTAGTTCTTCCTCAGCAACATATCCGGACGCAATAACAACTTAAAATATTACCTCAGCTATAGCTAGTTTTTCCTCAGCAACATATCAGGACACAATAACAACTTAAAATATTACCTCAGCTATAGCTAGTTTTTCCTCAGCAACATATCCGGACACATCAATCAGCTCCATCCTGTCTTTTAAAGGTTCTGGTATTGTGTCTATTATATTGGCTGTACAAATGAACAGTACCTGAAGAAGATTTGAATTGTTCCTTTAAACAGTAACTGTAAATTGTATCAAAGCATTTTATTTGAAATTCATTGAGTTTAATTTTTCTTCAATTTAATAATGCCTTAAATCTTACAGAAACAAGAATATAAATTAACAAGAACTGTCGGAGGACAGTATTGGCTCAACTATTTGGAAAAGTTGTCACCAAGGGTGTTTTAATGAGTATAATAATGCTAATTACCTATGAATACATACAATTGACCGAAAAGGTACAAAGGCTTGTTATTAAGATGTTTTATCAAGTAAATCACTGCTTTATTATTATGAATGCATAAAATTGTCCCAAAAAAAGGCACAAACCCTTCAGTAGTTATGAAGATAACAGCTTACAAGCAAAACTTTACCATGAGTTTCTAAGTTGAAAAAGGGGAGAAAAATCATCCTAAATGCAAGATAGAATTACGGATCTTGGTCAGTGGCCTACAATTATGACCCTAAATGCATATGTGAAGTTTTAAATAAATATCTTAAATAGTTATTGAGATATGTAAAACTTGCATGTTAACATTAACAAAGAGACTAAGTAGAAAAGGGGAGATAAATCAGCCTAAATGCAAGATAAAGTTATGGAATTTGGTCAGTGACATACAATTATGACCCTCCATGCATATGTGGGAAGTTTGAAATCAAAATCTCAGATAGTTATTGAGATATGTAAAACTTACATGTAAACATTAACCAAGAGACTAGTAAAAAAGGGTGAGATAAATCAGCCTAAATACATGACACAGATATGAGTGCTGTTCAGTGATCATTATTTATGACCACAAATATACATATGAAGTTTCAAGTTTGTATCTTTAATAGTTTCAGAGATATGCAAAACTTGCATGTTAAACTAAACCAAGAAAAGGAGATTTTTTTAGTATAAAAGGGAGCATAATTCAGTCAAAATACATGGCAGAGTAATGAATCTTGAGATGTGACCTTCAATTATGACCCTAAGTACATGTGTAAAGTTTCAAGTAAATATCTTATAATAAGACCTTTAACCAAAATTTCTAAGTTTCAAAGGGGCAAATAATTCTGCAAATATTGCAGGCAGAGTTATGCAATTTTGCAAACTGATGTACACTGCTACTATAAAAAAGTCTTTTAAATTTCAATTGAATACCTCAAGCAATAATTGAGATATCTGACTTTACAAAAAAACTTTAACTAAAATTCTAAGTTAAAAAGGGGCATAATTCTGTAAATATTGTAGGCAGAGTTATCCAACTTGTCAATCTGATTTACATTGTTACTATACATAAGTATTGTAAGTTTCAATTGAATATCTCAAGCAATAATTGAGATATTTGACTTTACAAAAAACTTTAACCAAGGCAGACGGCGACGCGGACGCCGGGGCGACTACAATAGCTCTCATATTTTTCAATAGTCGAGCTAAAAACCTTTTTGTCAGACCCATGTCTTGAACAATAAGTATCAAAAATTTCCATTCATTTACAAAAGAACTTTTTTTTTCCAGACTAATAACAACATCCTTGCAAAATATGTAAGGGCATTTTAACCTCATATGACAGAGGCCTAAAAAGGCCAATTCCCAAATGAAATTATCTTTAAAATCATGCAGATTTTCCAAAAATCATTAACAAGGTTTTTACTTTCCAAAATTTGCAATTTTAGCAATGATTTTTCTGAAAATCAAAGGCTAAAGCCTCTCCCTAATAAAGACAGGAAAAAAAATGTATGTTCAAAACATGTTCTGAATCTTTCATAGTACTTATAATTATAAGATCATAGTATTATACCTTAGAGAGGTCAACGTTCACATCTAGATAATGATCGAGAAAGTTAGCATTTTGTTCAGGGTCCAACAACTCTAACAGTGCCGATGCTGGATCACCCTGGTGTCCTTTACCAATCTTGTCAACCTATTTCATATAACAAAATTATAATATATATAACACAAAAATATGAGCATCAACCAACTTTTTTATCTTGTCCCTGACATTAATTACTTATATTAATATTGCCTAAATAGCACAGATAAAATTTTCATGCCCATTTACAATCTATGTCAAATTTTAAATACACTGCCACCCCACTCTCTTGTCCAGGTCCAAGGTCACAACCCTGGACTTTTAGTGTATTAGCGAATATACTCAATCCACTTACATGAGCATATCACAGTATCTTTCTGTATCAGTTCTTTCAATTTAAATCATTTCAAATAAAATATTTGTTTCTTAATCATTTAAATAATATAATATAGGCAAATATTATTTTCTTTACTGTTACTAGTAAAAATCGATAAAAATCGCAAAATAAAAATGATAACAAAACCACTTTCTTATAAAGATAACGACCAGAAAACAGCTCCACGGTATATCTTATGCACAAATGGAAAATTACCTGTTCAAGGAACTTGACGTCTGCATCATTGTTTTACACTGAGATATGATTGGGCAATAAATATAAGAATTGACAAGAGCTTACTTCATCAATTAAAACTAATGGGTTTTCTGTTTTAGTCTTCTTCAAGCATTGGATAATTTTTCCTGGCATGGCGCCAACATATGTCCTTCGATGACCTTTGATCTCTGCCACGTCTGTCATACCTCCTACACTAAATCTGAAATACTATAAATAGCAACACTTTCAAACAGAGTTCACATTCAATCCTTATACAACAAAAGAGCATTATCCTAGACTTTAACATGCTTCATATTATTCCTTACATGAGGACTTTTTTCAGCATCTTTCATGAGCCTCACAATACAAAATTAACTATAAACTTTAAGATTTTAAAAAAAATGATTGTTGTTATTTTGGTGGTCAATCAACATCAGAAATTTGTTAGGTAATATAAAGAAATTTCATGCTTTCTCTTTGAAAAGTTATGATATATAGTACAGGATACATAATAATTAGTAATACCTCTCTATTTAATGCCCTGGCAATAAACTTAGCTATACTGGTCTTCCCCACACCTGGTGGACCATGAAAACACAGAATCTTGCCTTGAGTACTACCCTTCAGCTGACTAACAGCTATAAATTCCTGTCAAAAAAGAAAAGTATTTCAATTTATAAAATACATGTACCTCTTCCACAAACTTTTATTATTTGAAGTACAAAACAGAAGAAAAAATTCAGGTCTGTGGTAGATTCAAACTGAAGAGCTGCTTATAAACAAAGACAATACCTGAGTCAAAGAACTGTGTTCTTGGTGCCGTTAGCATGGATTTATTCATTTCTAATCTTAATGGATTTAACTCACTAGAGTGTTGGAGCAGTACCTCTAGACGCTTGCAGAAATCATGATCACAAAGTAGGATATTGTTTTTTCGTAAATTTCCATTCATGACTGTACATAAATCGGTGTAAAGCAATAAATTAAACGTCTTAAACTGCGTTTTCGTAGGTGAAAAGGCGAGATTTTAACATTTAATCCTTCAAGTGCCTTGTCTGGTATATACCAGAATACAGTATTTAGCATGGTGCTCTGACACTTTTTTTAACATTTAAGCTTAATTATTGGAAATTTATTTATTTGGATGGGTTTAAAGTCACATCAACACTATAAAGGTCAAGTGGTAACTTGGAGAAATTCAGCAAACAATACATCTTACAATAATGTGTTTATATAGTGTTTTATGGTTATACATGCAACCATACTTCTAAAATATTTTTCAGGGAAAATCTCCCAATCATTTTTTGCATTCTAAAAGAGACACTGTGAAAGATGCCTACATTATCAAATATGTCATACCAATATTCTCTTTTTAACATCCTCCATACCATAGTGGTCTTCTTCTAATATTTCTTTTGCCTGTTGCAGATCTAGATTTTCTTCACTATATTTTCCCCATGGCAAGTTGGTCAACCAGTCTAGATAATTTCTTGTCACACTGTAAGAAAACATGTTAATTCATGTCTATTATGGTTCACCTTTGTCATAACTACATGTATGTTGATTTTTTTTTCAACAAAGAATATCTCTGGTTATTAAGAGTGCAAAAAATAAAGCATCCACTTGAGGATTCCACAGATATCAGTAATTTCAGTGGAATAGAACTCCTGTCCTCAAAATATATAGTCTGACAGTAATACCACTAAACTAAGTAACCCAATGAAGAGGTAGTGATTTTAAAATATACTTTTACATCACTCAAACATTCAGTATAAAGAACAAATATATACATCCATTTTACAAGAAGAAGTCTGATCAAATACAATGTATATCCACCATTCATATCAGTAGAAGGTCCATTTCAGTGTATTCCTACAATGATTAACTTCTGGAGGAAGACTTAGACTGCTGCTCTCTGCATTTCTACGGCCTCTTGAGTAGAACCACAACCTTGCATGATCTTGCTAGTTAGTTTCTTTACAGGAGTCCTAACTCCCTGTCAAATAATTAAACTAACCAACCCAGTGACATTTGTTTTAAAGAATATGCTCAAGAACTTACTTAAATTCTGATGAATGGTTATCAAGGGTAGACAATTTGTTGAGTTCTTCATTTATCACAGTCATAACATGCTCCGGTACAGTCAGATCCTGAAATATAATAACAAGAATATCTTAACATACTGAAGTTGCGAAATTGATTTGCCCTGCTTTGAATTTGGAATAGTCCATTTAAAGTTTAAGGGATTCAATGTCAAAGCTACCAACAGTACAGAGATGATCAGACAGCACAAGGTCTAGGCTCACTGACCCTATACTGGTGGCAAAGACTAAACATTTTCAGTTCCAGAAGGTTAAGGGTTACTTAGTTGTATTTTGTTGTATCTGATTGGCTAGAGTCAAAAGAAATTACATACCACAACAAGAGCTGTCCGTAAGACAGCGCGCTCGACTTTTTTATTGCTTGCCAATAAAAAAAGTTTTTGCAGTAAAAGGCAATACAAGAATCTCTGTATTTTTAAAGTGAACAATGGCCATGAGCATTAAGATATTTAGTGAAGAATTATTTTACTGAATTGTGTGATACCCTTGAACACTGTAGCTGGTCACTTGTCCACCAATCAAATAGGCGAGATAAAATGTGAAATATGCATATACTACTGATTTTAATTTCAAGTACAAAAAGAGAAAAATAACTAGTTGTTTGATACCCTTGAATATTACAGCAATGTTTATATGACATAATTTATGGTAAAGTGAACAAGTGGATAGGAATGAATTTTTTTAGATTTTTTAAGTTTTTTAGTGCTTGCCTATAATACAAACATTGACAGTTAAGGGCCATAATTCAAATAAAATCTTTGACAGAATTACCTTCTCCTGGACATGTTTGGGAATCATGATTGTAAACAAGTATTCCAACTTTCAAATTAATATCTCAAACAGTTCAGTCAAAAAGTGGACTGGTACTAAAAACTTAACCAAGATTCTAAGTCGATAAAAGGCCTTAATTTTTAAAACAAATCCTTGACAGAGTTACCTTCTCTTGCGTACAGATGGGGGTAATGATGTGAAATAGCATTAAAAGTTTCAAAGCAATATCTCAAAGGGTTAAGGCAATAAGTGGATTTTACCCATATTCAATGTATTTTCTAAGTCAAAAAGGGGCATAATTCTGTCAAAAACCTTGACAGAGTTATGTCCTCTTGTCTGTTGATGAAGGTCGTGATGGTAAACAAGTATGGTCAGTTTCAAAGCAATACCTCCAATGGTTTTGAAATAAAGTGAGGTGGTACAAAAAACTTAACCAAGCTCAATACACTTTCTAAGTCAAAAAAGGGCCATAATTCTGTCAAAAACCTTGACAGAGTTATGTACTCTTGTCTGTAGATGGAGGTTATGATGGTGAACAAGTATGGTAAGTTTCAAAGCCATACTTGTAATACTTCTGAAATAAAGTGGGGTGGTACGAAAAACTTAACCAAGGTGTGACGCCGACGCCGACGCCGGGGCGAGTAGGATAGCTCCCCTTTTCATAGAAAAGTCGAGCTAAAAACTAACAGAAAGGAATCACAAAACCTAGTTTTTGAAAACTTATAATAGAAGTAGACTTACAAGATACATATAAAACATGAAAACAAGTCAGAAACAGAACTATAAGAACCAAATAATTTACAAAATTTCTAATGCATTTTAGCATGCCTAACTATGAGGGAACACAGGAAAGTTTATTTTTAGTCTCAATCAATATCTTGCCTCAGAGACTTTGACCTCACTGACTTCAAAGGCAACACAGAGGGTAGATATGTCCATGTAAAATAGTTTTATACCACATTTTTATCAATAAAATCTTTACAAATGATAGAATAAACACCTATTTATTGCCTCATTTACATTAAACTTACTCCAACAACCTCAAATCCTACTCATTGGTAAAGACCATGCTTGCACCCTCCCACATCCAGTAATTTCCTTTGGGTCTATAATGCTTGCCCCTCGGCCTCCCACATCCAGTCATTTCCTTTGGATGTTCAATGTGCTTGCCCCTCCCACATCCAGTAATTTCCTTTGGGTCTATAAAGCTTGCCCCCCTACATCCAGTCATTTCCTTTGGATGTATAATGCTTGCCCTTTCCACATCCAGTAACTTCCTTTGGGTCTATAATGCTTGTCCCTCCCACATCCAGAAACTTCCTTTGGGTCTCTATAATGCTTGCCCCTCACACATCCAGCCATTTCCTTTGGATGTATAATGCTTGCCCCTCCCACATCCAGTAATTTCATTTTGGTCTCTTTAATGCTTGCCCCCTCCCATATCCAGTTACTTCCTTTGGGTCTATAATGCTTGCCCCTCCCACATCCAGTAATTTCATTTTGGTCTCTTTAATGCTTGCCCCCTCCCATATCCAGTAACTTCCTTTGGGTCTATAATGCTTGCCCCATCCCACATCCAGTCATTTCCTTTGGATGTATAATGCTTGCCCCCTCCCATATCCAGTCATTCCCTTTGGATGTATAATGCTTGCCCCTCCCACATCCAGTCATTTCATTTGGGTCTATATTGCTTGCCCCCTCCCAAATCCAGTCATTTCCTTTTGCTGTATAATGCTTGCCCCTCCTACATCCAGTAATTTCCTTTGGGTCTATAATGCTTGCCCCTCTCATATCCAGTCATTTCCTTTTGATGTATAATGCTTGCCCCCTCCCACATCCAGTTATTTCCAATTTAATACTTGGTAATTTGCAATTACCAAACTGTTGTCAAATAAAAACAAACAAAAGCTGAGAACAGATATTTTACCTTAATCCTCCCAAGGAATTTCTCTCCAATAGCATCTTTATCATCTTTCTCTAAACCCAGTTCTCTTTTGATAACTTTCAGTTGTTCACGTAGAATATACTCCCTGTGTTGTTTCTTTACCTTCTCTTCAACCTGTTGTCAGGATATAAATAACATAATATGATGAGATTTTGTTTAAATACAGTAAGTTTACTCATTTTTTGTTATGGATTTATGATGCTGGTTTGTCACTCAAGACATACATGCTATAATTACCGGGACACCTTCCATCATAAGGGTAAAACGTTATGAATGCATTAATGACTTATGAAGATAATATAATATGAAGGTGTATACCAATAAACTGGTGTCAACTTTGCCTCTATATTACTACGTCACTGTAAGGTGTCCTGGTAAATCCATTTTTTAATAATTTACATTAAAGAATATTGCCTTAATTTTTTTCATTTAACGACAAAATCTTTTATGGGACAAGTGCCTGATTTTTAGGACAATTGCAGACATCCAGGACCATATGGCATGTATGTCTTAATCTATGCATGCTTGTTTAACAATGTTACTGTTCTGTTTACATTTTAGTTTCAATATCAATTGTGTTCAAGTCAACTTAACCTAAACAAAATAAAGCCATTTAATTTCTTATACACAAAACACTCTAATAACCTTAAAACATAGAGGATATTTTCTGCACATATAATGACTTTTGAACCCCAAGGTTATTCAGAGTTCTAATATACTGAAGGCGCAAGTTTCAAATTTCTAGTGGGAACATATTAGACATTTTTTAATTTTCTTCTTTTTAGTTCTTCCAACATCAGTTTTAATCAGTTTTAAATCTCCATTCAAGCAAATGTTTTATTTTTCTACTGTTAGTTTGCCTCTGAAGGTTGCTCAAAATCATTGATCAAATTACATGAAACATTTCATAACCTCTTTCCCAATTTTCTGCTGTAATTTACTTAGTTCATATTCCTTCTTCAACATTGATAGAGCCATCATAAGACGTTGTGGTATCTATAATAACAAATATAATTATATTGTCACACAAAAAATGCCTGAATACAAACAATAAAAGAAGCTGCTAGATGATACAGAAAAACAACTTCAACATACATGTACATAAAAAATTTACAGTACACTATTTTTACTTGTACTGAAAAGAATGATCAGACATTCTTTAAATAGAACAGTTTTGCTTGCACCTAAACTTTTCTTATAGATACTGCAAACTAAATTTTGAAGAAAATAAAATCATGAAAAGAAAAGGAACATTGTTCTTTGTTTAAAATTATAGCATGTAATGTTCTATTACATATAAATGGTAAAATTATGTTCAATACAGAAAACTTTGACATTATAACACCCTGTTTTCAACACTCCTCACAGTGATAACCTCCTTTGGCAGATTGAAATCAATGCCTTCAGAGATTGACGTCACATTGAAATTCAAATGTAAACATCAACCGTTACATAGAAAATTTAACATCATTTTTCTCTTTCTGTTTCATTTTTAACTTTTCGTCCCTACCTTTGAAATAGTTTATCAAAAAACTATCCTTAGTATACAAAATGATGAAAAATAAATTCAAAAGCTAAAAATTTTTTTTAACAGAATATTGTTAAAAAGTATGTGTGTGGTGGCACAGATCTCTGTACTGATAAGGGGAGATAACTGTGTAAGAGAGTGCCCCTCTTCCTGCAACTCTGCTAGGTTAAGGACAACAAAGTCTTACATTTGTTTCCTCAAGAACTTTCTGTAACTCTTCTGGCTCAGCAGATGTCATGGCAGCTCCTTTAAACACATAATATTCACTATATACATGTGAACTTACATAAAATCATTGAATTTTGTATATATCTTTTGGTTCAGTTTAAAGTTACATTAAATAAATATGTAAAAATATTTTGCCGTCGGCCTAAAAAACAAGCATTATACAGTTTCAAAAACCTTTTTAATATTTATGTTGTAAATCTCATCAAATATTGTTCATAAATTAGGATTTTAAACGGAAAACCCCACGATAACACTAAAGTTCGTTATACGAATTTTAAACTCGTGTATGCGCTACGTCACAGTGTTATAGCTGCCCCCCCCCCCCCCCCCCCCCCCCCCCCCCCCCCCCCCCCCCCCCCCCCCCCCCCCCCCCCCCCCCCCCCCCCCCCCCCCCCCCCCCCCCCCCGGAACACAGTAAATATGAGATTTTCTTGTGCAAAACATACTTTAACCGTTTTAGCTTCACGGTGCACTAGGCCTGTGGTTCAGAAAAAAGTAATCATCTCATAAAAAGGATTAAATTTGTATGAAAACATCCGTTACAATGCAGAAATATACTGTTAGATTAGAACTGCTGCACATAGTCATGTTTGTTGATATAATATTGATGTACGGATGAACCGAGGGCGGAGTTTCTCATGCAAACAGAAATAATTATTATTGTACCTCCGATTTCACCACAATGAGGTTGCCAATTGTTTATGCTTATAAAACTTATTTTGGTTGTCTTGACACCAAAATAAAATCTGGAGTCGATATGAAACCCAATTTATTAATGAAATGTCGCCATTTCTGTTTTTATGAAATTTATTTAATGTAGCTTTAAACATAATTTATTTAACAAATTTACAAACATGTATCATTTTACATCGCAATATATATGGATTGGAAAATAAGCATTACACTTCTATAATTTCTTTCCATGATGGAGTTTGTCTTTATCATTTTACTTTATATGATCAGAGCATGTTTTACATTTCAATATCAACAAAATTTTGTATGTTATCATTTAGTTATGATTTCTGATTCATTTTGCTTTTTGATTAACAAAATACACCAACCAAATTAGGAAAATTAGCAAAGTCAACATAATCACTGCTATTTGATTTTTTTTCTTACAACAGAGAAAACAAGTTTATTTAAACAAGATATGTTTGTAAAACATGTATGCCCCCTATGGGCAGCCAATTAGTCATGTGATCAGGTTATTATGCATGACTTCTGACCCAGTGAACAAAAAATTAATAAGGGTTATCTACTAGTCATGACTAGTTACAAGGTAATAATAATAGGTTGTGTGCAGCAATTTAAGTTATTACAAATCTTACCAAATAAAATATGCATACTTTTGTGAATCATGTAGGCCTCATTAATGACAGCCAAGTTGTTATATTACATAAGACCTTCAAATGTGTATACCAAAAGCATTTTAAGTTTAATATAAAAATACCAACCAAGGCAACTTGACTTGTTGAGTTATTGGTCAGAAACCATCTTAAAGTCAATTTGACACTGACCCCTTGACCCCAAAATCAATAGGGGTCATCTGCTGGTCATGACCAATCATCATACCAAGTTTGAAGTTCCTAGGCCTAAGCGTTCTTGAGTTATTGATCGGAAAAGGTTTTTACATCCAAGGTCAATGTGACCTTGGCCTTTGACCCCTTGACCCCAAAATCAATAGGGGTCATCTACTGGTCATGACCAATCACCATACCAAGTTTGAAGTTCCTAGGCCTAAGCGTTCTTTAGTTATTGATCGGAAACCGTTTTTACTTACAAGGTCAATGTGACCTTGACATTTGACCCCTTGACCCCAAAATCAATAGGGGTCATCTACTGGTCATGACCAATCACCATACCAAGTTTGAAGTTCCTAGGCCTAAGGGTTCTTTAGTTATCACTCGGAAACCATTTGGTCTACGGACCGACAGACAGACAAATGCAAAGCAATATACCCCCTCTTCTTTGAAGTGGGGGCATAATAATTATACCATGAGATGAAGATTACAAAATTAAAGTTTTTTATTCAGACATTATTAACTATTAAATACTTACCCATGTCACTCAAGAACACAGGATTATCAATGACTCTTTCACCAACTTGTATTGCCAGGCTTGCACTATGTAGTAAGAAGAAACACATTTTAAAAATAAGGAATTTCTTACACTTTTTTGTCATTTATACTTAAATCATAAAAAATAGACACATGCCAGGACATACCTTTATCAATATTCTAATGTTCAAGTTATTGCTTTTCTGACTTGTCATCTAAGTTTTTTTTACCCTTATCCTTCTTGAATAATATTAAGGTCTACCAAAATGAAAAATCAAGCAGGTAACAAGCTGCATTAGTGTGTAGAGAAGTTCATTTTCACAATGACAGTGAGAAGTCAATATTTTGGTTATCATTTGTCAGTTAATGTCTAATTTCAATACAATCTTTTTAAGAAACTTGGTCAACTCAAACCCTGACATCTGTGTTAATACACTCACCCTGGGCACAAGTTTCGTGCAAATATCTGTTTCTCTGACAGTGTCATACATATCATAACAACTTTACAGACAGACAAGACAAGATATGTAAATAAATACCTGAAGTAAGGGTTAAGAACGTTGATGTCTCTTATAGTTTGAACAACACCTGCTGTTAAAGCCTGCAAAACATTAATGCAAGTTCAGTTCAAAAAAACAATGAGTACAAAACACTCATCCCATCTTCTAAATATGTTGTTGTTTTTTACCTAGATGTACCATGTTTGTTTTTTTACAAGTTGTTTGTGAAATTCTCCTTAATGCAGTTAACAAATCATTATTAGAACTGAGCTTTATAGTTCTTGATATTCAAATAAGAAAGTTGTTGTTTTTTCATATGAAATGATGGTACAAATAATTATCAATATACTTTTATTTTTGTTTCCCCTTAATTGTCATCTAATCATGTATTTGTAAAATATGTCAAACAGTCATGTACTTATTTATGAAGCAATATGTATCTGAAACCTACATTGCTTAAAAAAAAATTTTTTTAGTAATTTTTTACTAAAACTAGAACTATCACAAAATGTGATTAATACCCCCACAAGACTGCTTCGGAAATGAGGTTGTTACTAGTAACAGAATATCTTGTAAAAGAATTGAAATATAGAGTTATGGTTGTGGGCAATTAAAGATTGTGGTTCTTGTATATTGCATTCGAATCCTTTCAATGTGGTTGGCCATTGATGAAGTTTTATTGAATTACTCTGTAATAAGTCCAGAAAGACAAAGAAAAGAAACAAAGGGCAATAACTCTATAAATACTGAAGATGGAGTTATAGTTCTTGTGCACTGCACTTCCTCTTTTTGTGCTTGACCATTGTATGAAGTTGTTTTGAAATTCAACCAGTACGTTTTAAGTTATGCTCCAGACAAGGAAAAGTATCAAAGGGCAGTAACTCTGTGTTTTGTCAAAATGGAGTTATGGCTCTTATGCACTGCACTTCCTTTTAATGTCCTTGACAACTGTATGAAGTTGTATTGAATTCCAAACAGTAGTTTTCAAGTTATGCTCTGGACAATGAAAAGTAACAAAGGGCAATAACTCTGTAATTTGTCAATATGGAGTTATGGTTCTTGTGCACTGCACTTCCTCTCAATGTGCTTGACCATTGTATGAAGTTATATTGAATTCCAACCATTAGTCTTCAAGTTATGCTCCGGACAAAAAAAAGCAATGGAAAAGTAACAAAGGGCAGTAACTCTGTAATTAGTCAAGATGGAGTTATAGTTCTTGTGCACTGCACTTCCTCTCAATGTGCTTGACCATTGTATGAAGTTATAATGAATTCCAACAATTAGTCTTCAAGTTATACTCCGGACAAAAGAAAGCAATGGAAAAGTAACAAAGGGCAATAACTCTGTAATTACTTTAGATAGAGTTATGGTTCTTATGCACTGCACTTCCCCTTACTGTGTTTGACAATTGTATGAAGTTGTTTTGAATTCCAACCAGTAATTTTCAAGTTATGCCCCGGACAAGGAAAAGTAACAAAGGGCAATAACTCTGTAGTTAGTCAAGATAGAGTTATGGTTCTTGTGCACTGCACTTCCTCTCAATGTGCTTGACCATTGTATGTAGTTATATTGAATTCCAACCATTAGTCTTCAAGTTATGGTCCAGACAAAAGAAAGCAATGGAAAAGTAACAAAGGGCAATAACTCTGTAATTACTTTAGATAGAGTTATGGTTCTTGTGCACTGCACTTCCCCTTATTGTGTTTGACAATTGTATGAAGTTGTTTTGAATTCCAACCAGTAGTTTTCAAGTTATGCCCCGGACAAGGAAAAGTAACAAAGGGCAGTAACTCTGTAATTAGTCAAGATAGAGTTATGGTTCTTGTGCACTGCACTTCCTCTCAATGTGCTTGACCATTGTATGTAGTTATATTGAATTCCAACCATTAGTTTTCAAGTTATGGTCCGGACAAAAGAAAGCAATGGAAAAGTAACAAAGGGCAATAACTCTGTAATTACTTTAGATAGAGTTATGGTTCTTGTGCACTGCACTTCCCCTTATTGTGTTTGACAATTGTATGAAGTTGTTTTGAATTCCAACCAGTAATTTTCAAGTTATGCCCCGGACAAGGAAAAGTAACAAAGGGCAATAACTCTGTAATTAGTCAAGATAGAGTTATGGTTCTTGTGCACTGCACTTCCTCTCAATGTGCTTGACCATTGTATGTAGTTATATTGAATTCCAACCATTAGTCTTCAAGTTATGGTCCGGACAAGGAAAATGCAACGGACGTCTGGACCGACCGACCGACCGCCCGACCGACCAACCGACCACCGGGTGACTCCTATATACCCCCCCAAACTTTGTTTTTGGGGGTATAAAAAATTAGCCAACAAAAAACCCTACTGATGTGTTTACCTTAATCTCATCGGTTGTTGTAAAAGGCTCATGTTTCACATTTTCAGTTTCCACCATTAAAACACCATCCAGTATCTCCCCTTTGAGCATTTCCTCTTGTGGTGACACATCCTCTGAGAATATAGATACATTATCATATAAAATTTCCCTTAAAAAAAAAAAACAATTCTTCTTGTTCATTATTGGTGGATGGAAGTATCTTAAAATTAACCCTTTCAAAAACTTAGCATATATGGAACTTGTGTTAAACACTTAATAAATGTGATACTGTGTAAATGATAAGGGAAACAAATTCATAAAAGTATAATAATTGATATTATTGCAATAAGAATTTGTCAAGAGTACAAATAAATACACAAACAATGCCCACTGCACATATTATCCACAGTTGTATGTTAAAATATACATAAATAACCCTGATTAATCGTTTTACCGGGGACAAAAACTTTAATTCGAATAATCGATGGTTTCGAATGATAGAAATCCAAACATAATGATAGACAACAACTAGTTATTTTTGACTGTAGGCCAATCATAGCAAAACTACTGTTGACATCACAATTGTTTCCAGTAATCAATCAGGAAAATAAATACAGTAAAAACCCGCTAATGAGACCAATGAAGGGACTTTACAAATCTGGTCTTAATATCGGGGTGGTCTCATTAATGAGTTTGGTCAAACAGAAAACCAGGCAATATATTAAGGGATACCATGTACTGTACACATGTTTAATTCTGGGCTAACCTTTTTCAAATGAGAAAATATTAAACATACACTATTATTTTTTTATTTTCATTTATTTTCTTTTATTTTTTAACATATAAATTTTTTAAACTTCTTTAGAGGTACAAAATGTATTATGAATGTCTTTTAAACACAAAGATATTTTTACATTCTTGTTAAAAAGAATGACATGACTTACTCAATTAAATCACCATTTTACTACAAAGCACATCGACCAAGTAACCTTTAATTATTTTCACAGTTTTCATCGCCGATAAAAACTTTAAAAACCTAATCGTATCATGTTTATGTTTGTTTAAAATTATGGAACGAAAGAGATAATGATAGCAGCAACACCTCTAAAAAACTTATTGAAAGTTTTCTGTTCAATATTTTGTTGTTTTAATCCTCCAGTTATGACATTAAAGGTGTGAAAAATTAAGAAATTATCGACAATATTATTGATCATTTCCGGTTTGATACAAAAGTAACCTTGACCTCTGCCGTAAATTGGATGTCGTTAAATGTCGTACAACTAGGACAACTGTTGTTTACACTACGTGTCAAAAGATTTCAGCAATATATATGCATGTCAATATCAAGGTGAGAAAGTGCCCGCGGTCGTATTTATGGGTTTCCAAATGTACAGAATTTACGAAATGGGACTAAATTTACTGGTCGTATTACGGAATAACGGGGTGGTCTCAAAATCGGGGTTAGCGACCATTAAAATAAAGAATAAAAAAATCGGGTCTTTGAAAAATCGTTTGTATTAGCGGGTTGGTCTCGAAAACGGGGTGGTCGTAAAGCGGGTTTTTACTGTAAATAATGAAAGATGTTTAAAAAAAATTTCATTAATAAAAGTTTGCATTTCATACCAAATTATGCCGCACAAATACAGTAACATACTGTATTCATGAAAATAATGACATCGCTGTCATCTTCAAGCATTTACAGTAACAGCATCAGACACTGTGGGTGCACAATTTTAAATGTAGAAATTTATACAAGCAATATTAGGATATATTGTGATAGATTTGACATAATGTACTGATGTTAGATAATATAAGAAATATTTTAGTTTGTACCAGGGACAATTTATGTTTTTATATACAAATACACGAAAGTACTTGCTTGCCTTCTTTTACTTTAATTTGCTTGATTGACATAATTGAACCCTTTTAACTGTCTTATTATTGATACAAAATCAATTTTCGGTAATAAAAGAGTACACAAAGCGCACTGTAATTATCACGATTGTCTAAATACACGCATGTCTGTTAGAAAATTTTCTTAAGATTGAACAGTCAGCGAGATGATCAGCACCAATTAGTCTAGGTTCGAATAATAGGTGTGAAATTCTTTCATAAATGTATAATTGGGACCAAAATTTTACCTCGAAAAACAGGAGGGGTTTGGAAAATGCATTTCGAATAATACAATACGTTGGATGGTAGTCCCTATTCCACTAGTAAACACAGTGGAAATATGGCAATATAAATAGATAATTTTATATTATATTTTGTTTTCATAAAACTTGAATAGAATCACTTGGTTTGTTATATTTATGCATATGTTAACTCTATTTATTTTTCTAAAGTTTCATTTTTGAAAACATTTTGCCTCCAACCAGAAAATGATGAATACCGGGTATTTATGATTATAACCAGACCTTTAATCTCGGCTTCTTCTTCTTCCGTTTTTAAAAGTCCATTTCTTCTTTCTTTTCTGGTCATTTTCTGCGGCTTTTCAGTTATATTTTCTGCATTAGGAAAGCAAAAACAATCTATATAAATTATGCTTCCTTCAAAGCTAACATTGTTGTACCCTATTTGATAAAGTTATGATAAAACGTTTTCCTTATGTTTAAATATATATATGATATAAACCTAACAAAACACATTAATTTAAGAGAAAATGATCTGGCATATTCTAACCATTACCATGCTAAATATCTTAAATGAATTTGTCCAGCTTTCCATCTTGACAAACCATTAATCAATTTCAGGAAAAAGTTCGAAAAAAAGTACTAACAGATCATCAAATAGAGCAGAATATTCACAGGTTAGAACCAGATAAAGTATTCTTGAAACTTTTCCAAATTCTTTGAAAATAGAAACTTTAACTGTATTCAGATAAATATTCAGCATTTTTGCTTTTCACTGTAGATGAAAAATAATTCACTTATCATACATGAATTTACTGGTGATAAATGATGAACGTTTAACCGTATGTGTTAGACGGAATATAAAAGTGACATACCTTCAACTCTAGTATCTAAACCAAGCTCTTGCAACTGCTTCACAATCGATATTCTAAAAGAAGTAGACATGGTCAGTAATATATGCTGTTTAACATAGCAAAAATAGATTTTTAACAAATAAAAAAGTTTATGCCAGCTGGTTAGTCAAATATTGCCTCTATCTTAAAGTATAAGGGGTGAAAAGTGAGGCACCTTTGTATAACCCTAAGGCCTGATCTTCCATAAGAATACTTGAGAGTTTCTACACATTAAGATTAAATGAAATTAACATCCATTCCCCAATGGCTTGAAAGTGAATCAAAGTTTATGAGCCACACATTCTTTTTTTTTTTTTGCAATGAACAGATAGTTCATAGCTTCATTTAAGGTGACACAAACTATTTGTGTATGAAATCATTTCAAAGTCATATAAGCAAATTCCTTAAAGTTTCATCTAATTTGTACCAAACAATGCAAGCTTTACAATGGTATCAACCAGATTTGTTGTGTTCCTATTAATGTCCAACCCCATTAAGGGGGCATAGACATGTGCTTAAAAGTCATGCCAGTTAACCGCTTTCTGGGCGTCATAACCAGTAATTGCACCAGTGTGGATTGTGGAAAAGAATCCCACTACTAGTAGGATTCACACAAGTCTTCCAGATTAGATGATGCCTTGCTTTCTCCACTATATAGTTCAAACTGTCAACAACATAGACACTTCATATTTAGGTTGGATCCCTTATTTTACAATGAAATTTTAATAGAACTGCTTTATATGATCATTTACCTTCTGTGACCCTGGATGGTCATTCTTATTTTATTTTCTATCAATTGAACCTCTCTGATCTGAAAAAGTTCCAACTTTTATGGGACTCTGAGGGGTTTGGGCCCACAACACCATTTTTGGGTTACTAAAAAATTTAAAATTAAATCATTACTGCTCCCTAATGAAGAAAAAACAAAATTTGAAAAATGAAACCCCAATCCCAAAACCCCTTGATTTAAAGGGCTTTAAGCTGAAAGGGTCCATGAAATAATGTTTCATTATTAAAATATCAAGATTTGAAAATATCAAGATTTAAAAATGGTGAAAACATATGGCATAATTCTTAATACAGTACAACCCCTGCAGTGCAACCTTCTGTAGTGCAATAACCTCTTTACAATGGAAGTATCAATTCTTCCTAAAGTAACTTCACAACTGATTTAACGTCTCTAAAGCAACATCTTTCATCAATATTTAATTCATTTTTTTACCAAAGAGGTTTTCTCTGTAATGGTTGTACTGCATTTCTTATTGAATTTCCAGATCACTATATAATAACAAATCATGTACAAAATCTGTTTTGTCAATCATATATCCCCTACACAAATGTCTCACTTTGTCAGAAATGGATGTTAGGAAGTAATGGATGAGAAATATTAGATGTATGTATATTTTGCTTTGAACAGTATGATGGCAAGGCTCTGTGACTTGGTCTCAAGGTGACTGTGTTAGTGAAAGTTGACTGTGTTAGTGAAAGTTGACTGTGTTAGACTGTGTTAGAGAAAGTTGACTTTGATAGTGAAAGGTGACTGTTGTAGATGACTGTGATTGTGTAAGGTGACTGTGATAGATGACTTTGATAGTGTAAGGTGACTGCGATAGAGTAAGTTGACTGTGATAGTGTAAGGTGACTGTGATATGTGACTGTGATAGTGTAAGGTGATTGTGATAGTGTAAGGTGACTGTGTTAGTGTAAGGTGACTGTGTTAGTGAAAGGTGACTGTGATAGCGAAAGTTGACTGTGAAAGGTGACTGTGATAGTGAAAGGTGACTGTGACAGTGAAATGTGACTGAGGGTGACTGTGACAGTGAAAGGTGACTGTGTAAGTGTTAAGTGACTGTGTAAGTGTAAGGTGACTGTGTTAGTGAAAGGTGACTGTGATAGTGAAAGTTGACTGTGAAAGTGAAAGGTGACTGTGAAAGTGAAAGGTGACTGTGAATGTGAAAGGTGACTTTGTAACTGTATGGTGAGTGTGTTAGTGTAAGGCGACTGTGTTAGTGAAAGGTGACTGTGACAGTGAAAGTTGACTGTGTTAGTGTAATGTGAGTGTGTTAGTGTAAGGTGACTGTGATAGGTAACTGTGTTAGTTTAAGTTGACTGTGACAGTGAAAGGTGACTGTGTTAGTGAAAGGTGACTGTGATATTGAAAAGTGACTGTGTTAGTGTAAGGTGACTGTGATAGTGAAAGGTGACTGTGATAGTGAAAGGCGACTGTTATAGTGAAAGGTAACTGTGTTAGTGAAAGATTTCTGTGATAGGTGACTGTGATAGTGAAAAGTGACTGTGTTAGTGTAAGGTCGACTGTGATAGCAAAAAGTGACTGTGTCAGTGAAAAGTGACTGTGTTAGTGTAAGGTGACTGTGTTAGCAAAAGGTGATTGTGGTAGCGATAGGTGACTGTGATAGTGTAAGGTGACTGTGATAGCAAAAAGTGACTGTGTCAGTGAAAAGTGACTGTGTTAGTGTAAGGTGACTGTGTTAGCAAAAGGTGATTGTGGTAGCGATAGGTGACTGTGATAGTGTAAGGTGACTGTGATAGTGGTAGTTGACTGTGAAAGTGAAAAGTGACTGTGTTAGTGTAAGGTGACTGTGTTAGTAAAAGGTGACTGTGGTAGTAAAAGGTGACTGTGATAGTTAAAGTTCACTGTGATAGTCAATGGTGACTGTGTTAGTGAAAGGTGACTGTGTTAGTGTAAGGTGACTGTGAAAATAAAAGGTGACTGTGATAGTGAGGTTGACTGTATTAGTGAAAGGTGACTGTGATAGTAAAAGTTGACTGTGTTAGAGTAAGGTGACTGTGTTAGTGTAAGGTGACTGTGTTAGTGTAAGGTGACTGTGTTAGTGAAAGGTGACTGTGATAGTGAAAGGTGACTGTGTAAATTAAAGGTGACTGTGATAATGGAAGGTGATTGCGTAAGTGAAAGGTGACTTTGATAGTGCAAAATGCAGTGTTCAAAATAAGCGGTAGTCTGATAGCCCCCCCCCCCCCCCCCCTCCGGCTACTAAATTTATCACAGTAACAAGCCCGACCAGGCTATTGTATTTTCAGAGGCAAAATAAAACAACTGTTTTTAACAAATGAATCATGCTAGTGAAATGTCTTTTGGGCTAGTAAAATATTCCAAATCTGAATTTTTTACACTGAAAGTGACTGTGATAGTGAAAGGTGACTGTGTTAGTGAAAGTTCACTGTGTAAGTGAAAGGTGACTGTAATAGTGAAAGGTGACTGTGATAGTGAAAAGTGACTGTGTTAGTGAAATGTGACTGTGTTAGTGAAAGGTGACTGTAAAAGTGAAAGGTGACTGTGATAGTGAAAGGTGACTGTGTTAGTGAAATGTGACTGTGGAAGTGAAAGGTGACTGTGATAGTGAAATGTGACTGTGTTAGTGAAAGGTAACTGTGAAAGTGAAAGGTGACTGTGATAGTGCAAAGTGACTGCTCTGATTAAGGCTGGTTACTGTTTTAAACTCAAAAATTTAGTAGTTACTCTAATTAAGATTGGTTCTTTTATACAGATTTTTCAATGACACCATTTACACAAACTAAACATGGGGGCTTCTTCCCAAAAAAATTGAAAAGATTTGGGGCAAAAGGGCTAAAAATGGCCCAAACATGTCATCAAAAAATTTTTTTTTAAACCCTTTTTTTTTTCAAAAAAAGACCCCCCGCATTTAAAAGGGAAATTTTGTTTAACCCCTTTTTCATTATAAGAAACAATTAAAAACTTTTGTCCTCTATCTGAAAAAAATGTTTTTTCTGCTTGAAATGTTACGCAAAATTTTTTCAATAAATTTACATAGCCCAAACCCAAATTAAAAATTGTATAAACTCAACTTAAAAAAACAAATATATAACAAGAAAATGTTTTAAAAGGACAGGGAAAGCTTTACTATTCGAAAGTTTTCACAAGGGTTTTATTTATATAATAATGGCTTACCTATATGAAAACATTAAATTATCCGAAAAGATAAAAGGCTTGATATATGGATGTTTTATCGAGTTAATCACTGCTTTATTATTATGAATGCATAAAATTGTTTTAAAAAAGCACAAATTCTTCCGTAGTTATGGAGAAACCAGCTTACAAGCAAAAACTTTACCTATAATTTCTAAGCCCAAAAAGGGGCATAATTATGCAAAAAACAAATCAGAGTTATGGGACTTGTGCAAATCACATAAGATAATCACAGAGAACAAGTGTGTGAAGTTTCAATCCATTCCCTTCAGTAGTTATGGAGATACCAGCTCACACGCAAAAGCTTAACCAAGAATTTCTAAGTGGGAAAAGGGGCATAATTATGCAAAAAAGCAAATCAGAGTTATGGGACTTGTGCCAATCATGTTAGATAATCACAGAAAACAAGTGTGTGAAGTTTCAATCCATTCCCTTCAGTAGTTATGGAGATACCAGATTACACGCAAAAACTTAACCAAGAATTTTTAAGTCGAAAAAGGGACATGATTGGTTTGTGTCAATCATGTAAGATAATCACAGAGAACAAGTGTGTGAAGTTTCAATCCATTCCCTTAAGTAATTATGGAGATACCAGCTTACATACAAAAAAATAACAAAGAATTTCGAAGTCGAAAAAGGGGCATAATTATGCAAAAAAGCAAATCAGAGTTATGGGACTTATGTCAATCATGTAAGATAATCACAGAGAACAAGTGTGTGAAGTTTCAATCCATTCCCTTCAGTAGTGATGAAGATACCAGCTTATATGCAAAAACTTAACTACAGGGACACAAGCAAATGGGTGACTGCATTAGCTCGATTATTCTGCTTATGGTCAAGATAAAAAATAAGAACTCAACATAAAAAAACAAGAACACAAAAAACAAGAACAAACAATATTCATCTAAACATTAAAAGAATACAAAAATGTATACATTGATATTTCTAAGCAAGCATCATTTCTCTAAAGTCTTGTATATTTATTTAAAAAAAAAATTGAGGTAAGTGACTTACCTCTATAATCTTTTGGAAACGAGGGAAGATTGGAAATCTGTTGGTGGCTATGACAGGGACATTGGGCAACACCTCAGGAACAGACAAAGTGGCTATGGCATTAACTGGATAGTTTGATACTGGAGATACAATTTCTGGCTCTGCATCAACATTATCAGGATCATCTTCACCGTCACCCTCAGACCCCTGAGCTCCTGAGGCAGCATTGCTACTAGAACTATACCATGCAATCTGATTACGGTTAGATGATCCTCCATACGAAAAATAATTGTTTTCCTTTAAAGTTCGTGATACATGAGAGAGGTAAGAATGTCCAGTTGACAACAAACGTGCGTTTGAATATGTATTACATAAAGAGTTATTATTCTTCTGATGCAATGTCCTTTCAAGTTCAACTGGTTTTTTCATGTTTTTCTGTAGCAAAGATCTGTGGCAATAGTAGCATTTGGATGATTTACAAACATTGCTAATGTATGATGACGCTAAATATTCTCTTTTGCGAAAAGATCTCGCAATAACGGGTATTTTCAGTTGAAATTGGAAACATGTCCGCATGTGGGCTGCCATTTTGATCGCTCTCAGTTCATTAGACGCTTGACATCAGTTTCATAATCTATAGGCTGAACGCCACTACATATCTTCCATGATTTGCCCCAATCTCCTTTGTATTATTTTGTATGTATGTACTGTTTTATGTTCAAAAGTGTTGTCACATGCCCATACGGGCCCTGACTTATTCAAATTAACCGGTAAAGATGGATACCGAAAATAAGCTATTTTCGCGAAAATAAGATCGCGCTACGAAAATAAGATTTATTTTTGAAATAGTGCATTTATCTGTTGAAATAATTATGTAAGTTATATATTTATGCATTCTTTGCATGATTTCACAGCAAATTAAATTTTCAGAACCAAAAAAAAATATCTAAAAAAGTACAGTTTGAGCCGAAAATACATACGTACGAATATAGCTCAAATCGCCGTGTGAAAAAAAAACCCAGAAACAAAGACTACTGTCTACTGTATATAGAATATATGTACGAAAATAAAATCTATACAGTACTCTACGAAAATAAGATCTGTAAGTATGAAAATTATGTACATACGAAAATAAGGTTATACGAAAACAAGATATCTTAGTAAATAATACCTGTATGAAAATAATATATGTATGAAAATACTTATACTTGCACGAAAATAGGATCCAATTGAAAATCATGATGATCTATACGAAAATAAGATCTGTAAACAATTAAAACCCTTATGAATTGATATTTGTACGAAAACAAGATCTAATTGAAAATATGTTTTTTGCCAAAATAAGATATATATACGAAAATGAGCTATATTAAAAATACCTTCATGAAAATACTATATGTGCGAAAATAAGATCCTATTGAAAATGTTATCTATACGAAAATAAGATCTATAAAAAAAAATACTGTATGAATTGATATATCTGCACGAAAATAAGATCTCTGCAAACATAAAATCTGTATGAAAATAATGTTTTCAACTAAGATTTTTACAAATATTTTATAAGGTCTGTGAATATGAAATACGAAAATGATACAAATGTATGTGTATGAACATAATATCTGTTTCAGAATGATACGAAAAAATGATCAAAATCTGTAAATAATAGGATATCTAGCTATATGAAAATAAAATATCAATATGGAAATGATTTATACCAAAATAAAAGATAATTTAAAATACGTGTAATATAAAATAATATCTATATTTAGTAAAAGATCAGTATATATCTTTGTTGCTTTAGTGCTTTAATAAGATAATGCACGGACAAGATGAGAAGGAAAAAATTATACAACGTATGACACGTGCACATGGCTGTCGGCAGCAATCAATGCGCTAATACGATGCTTGGATTATTGGATTTTCGCACACGATCTTATTAATGCCCATCATTAAAGGTGTTTATTGGCGGTTTATCACAGTCACCAATCATATCAAAATATAGAATGATGTCTTAATTTTTTTTACAGATTTTGTTATCATACAGATATATTTTTACACAGATCTTATTTTTGTTAAAGATTTTACTTTATATTTTATGTATCTTATTTTTGTAAGGATATTATTTTTATTTCACAGATCTTACATTTGTAAAAATCTTAGTCGAATACAAACATTATTTTCATACAAATCTTATTTAATGTCTATTCAACTCCATGATCTTATATAGCCTATATTTTGGTTATATGTTCATGCGTTCTTTCTATACTAAATTTTGAATACTTACGTACGGATTTATATGTATTTACCATGTTTGCCGCACAGACGTCTAATATTTCATTACAAAACATTTCATTCTTTATTATTTCATTCATACAAATCATTTGATAACACCAAAAAATACGTTTTAATACATTATATCAAAGATAAATCTTATTTTTGTAGACCTGATCTTATTTTCGCTTTACGCAGTGATCTCCCTTATCAGTACTGCCAATGGAGGTAATCACTGTGAGGAGTTGGATTTCCCCAAATCCCCACGCAGTTATCTTCCCTTCTAATATTTTATGAATGTTGATCATTTCGGCTTGTTTCAATAATTAATCAAAGGGCCGCAAGCTCTGTGGTATTTTCTGATCTTTGCAATCTAAATCGTACTGTATATCTGTATGTATTTTCCTGTATAAGTTTATTTTTATATACTATCAAAGGACTGCAGCTCTATGGTATTTTCTGATCTTTGCAATCTAAATCATACTGACTATCTGTATGTACTTTCCTGTATAAGTTTATTTTTATATACTATAATTCATCTTACGCAGCGACAGCGTTTTGATTTTCTTCTATAACAGTTTGAGATTTACATATGGAATTTTGCATGAAAAAAAAATAGAATTGCCTCGACTAGGATTTGAACCATAGGCCTCTCACACCCTCAACGAGACCGCTTACCTCTGCACCACGGCGAAGTTATACATATAAACCTTGAATAAAAACGAATACATTATGTAATTCTAAATTGAGAATTTCCATTTCGTGTTTGTAATCCATATTAATTTCGAGGTATTTTGTTCACGATAAACGTGTTGTTTAACACTGAAAAAAATAATTTATCGAAAATCTTCTCGCCAAAACAGTCCGACATGTATAAATTCCACTACTCGACAGTCAGATTTATTTGTGTACTACGCTCTGGAGTATTCGGTAATCGGCATAGCTAAAAATAGCATTTTCATTGATTAAAATGATATTCATGATAATCCGAAGCTTTACGGAAATAGCCGAACATTTTTCATTGGGTAAAAAAGATATTCATCCGCGAAATTTGTGATTGTAACCTCATAATTCTATTGACTAATCTAAACTTTTAATGCAATGTAATTCGTTAAATGCCTACATTAAAAATTATTCTTTCTTTTAAATTGCTGGTTTTTAAGCAGTTTTGAGTGAGAACTACTTTGCGTTGTTAGGACTGTTAGGAAATTTTGTGTTAGACCGTGGATGTTAGCTATGTATTTACTGAACTTACGATCAGAAAATACAATAATTCATCTTACAGGGCACCGAGTTGCAGCGACTGCGTTTAGATTTTTTACTATAACACTTTGATTTTGATACAAACGAAATTTTGCATGACTAGAGTTGCATCAAAAATCATTTATGTTCATTTTTTATGACAGTCACACTTTATCCTTGCATAACGTGGCTACTTTCTGTAAAAGACACTTACAAAAAAAGTGGTTGCCTCGACTGTGATTTGAACCCCAGACCTCTCACACCCTAAACGAGCGCGTTACCCCTGCCCCACGGGAAAATTATACGAAATATGCCTGAATAAAATCAAATAATTCTAAATTTAAAATTTCCATTTCGGGTTTGTAATCCTTATAAATTTCGAGGTATTTTGTTCACGATAAACCTGTTAATCCTTTAATATATACGCGAATCAACGCACTTTGGACCCCCCCCCTTTTTTTTAGGCCTCAAATAGTGAAAAAATGTCCTATTTGGGCCCCAAACACATGTTTTCGTTTGTGAAATGTTGGTAAAAAAAAAGAGCACTTTTTCGCGCCGCCCCCATCCAAAAGATACACCAGGGGGTTGCCAGAAGGGGGATGTGCCCCCTTCTGTTAGGGGGGTTTGAAGGGGGGCGGAGTCGCCAAGAAAATTTTGGACTTGTGAGAGGCTAAAAATGACCCCAGGTCGATCATAATGTAACGTGTAACCAACGCTGAAAAGCCTTTGACTCTATCTCAATCCCTTGAGAAATTGCAGCACTTTGAAATTTGAAATAAATTTTGATGGAAAAAATCGAGGCTAAATAGTGATTTTTGGCCATTTTGAGATGTCCCCTCGTTGCCATGGTAACAGGAAATAAGACTGAGCATGTCGTTACAAAGGCAATGGTCCAGTCAACATTTGTGCCAAGTTTGATTAGTATTGAAGCATTTTTCATAGTTTCATAGCAGTTTGAACTTGTAACAGGAGGCTTTTCAGTGAAAACGGTCATTTTTCACAATAATTATGCTCATGGGGGAAAGGGTTAAATAACTTAGCGAAAATATTCTCGCCTGTATATAATCTACTGCTCGACTACTCTGGAGTTCCTTCCTCTTGTACTACGTTATTAGTCGCCGGTAGAAACCGGCGACTATATTTTTAACAGTTTAATAATATATCTATGGTAGGAGAAGGCCTTAAAATCTGTAAATAAAAGCATATCAATTACTGAACAATTAAAAACTACAATTGTTTTCAGTAATCTCAAAAATTCAAACATACAATAACGTTGCTCAATGAAATGAAATATTCAAATATTAACATCTTAAAAAGAAACATTACAATTTTTATAAAATGCATTAATGATGTATCCCTATGGATAAGTCATTGAATTTAGGGATAATTTTACTTATTTCAAAGTGTCAGACGTTGCTATTTTTTGATAAATAAATTATGCATGATATTTGAAATTACACTTTAAATTATCTGGTTGTTTGTATCTTATGAGACCTATTCTTTTTTTATTATTTTATTTAGCTAAAAACTATTTCTCCCTGTTTCTTTGTAAGAATCACGTGACTACACGTTGTATGTAATTGTTATAAAATCTATTTATAGTAACAAATGGCTGATAAGACAGACATACAGGTAACTTGTAAATGGTTGGCACATGGTATAGAAGCTGATAAAGTGCATATCAAAGTAATTTTGTTTGAATAATTACAAAATCTCGGTATGACGGTAGGGGGCCGGAATCATATTGGATACACAGAGAAAACTAATAAACTATCTTTTTTTGATAGCTTATCATTAAACGTTAACTATATCTTATGCAACGACGGGAATATTGGTTTCAACTAAATTATATATTTTTTCGATTGCGCATAAGAATAAATTTTTTTATGCAGCCACCACTTTTACAGTAGAATTGCATTGTTTTATGCAATAATTAAGCATATATATTTTCATAGTCACTTTGCAAATATTCGATGATCGGTAATTATTTGTCGGTAATTATCGGATTCTGAAGTAAACTGTATGGTACAACGGTATATCTATAAAGTAGAATTACAAGTAGAATTACAAGCATATCATTTGCTTTAGAAGCCTCGATGACAAGGTGTTAGATTTTCAGTAAGTTTCAAATTGAAAACTGTAGGTTCGATAAAGTGATTTTTTATGTTTTCTTTTATGACATTTTTTTTTATTTTGCAAAACTTGACCATTTATCAAAATTATGAAATAAAAAAGTGCTAGAAATGAAACACACGATTTTTCAACTTATGTTTCATATAGTTAAAAGATATAATAAAAATCAATTTATAAAAACTACAAACAGGATTTGCGCCTACTATGTCACAACTTCGTCATACTTACCACTAGGCCATCGAGCGGTATTAATTGTTATATACATGTAATTATACTTACAATAAAATCGTCAACATGAATCATAATAAGTTATGAAAACTTACGAAACACCGCCCGAAAATTAATGAGTCTCGGGTAAATATTGCCAAACAATACTTGCTTATCTAATAATGATAACAGTTTCTTGACAAAATTGCTAAGCAAGTTTGCTTCAAATATGATGTTTTATTATAACATAACATAAATTTATTGCATGAAACTCTTTTACAAAGTTTATAGCAAGAAAGATATAATTGTGGCAAGTACATGAAAACATGTTTATGAATAAACATTAACTCAACTTATTGTTCCTCTTTTCTTTATACTCGAACCATTAAACTGATATTTTCTTTTATCTATGATAATACAATCATATTTTTATCCGGCGACTTGATGCTTTAGCATCAAAAACTCTACTTGTACTACTTTCCGTAGTAAATGTAGGCAGGGAACCAGACTATCGATTTGTGTACTACGCTCTCAAGTATTCGGTAATCGACATCGCTAAGAATAGCATTTTCATTCATTAAAATGATATTCATCCGCGTAATTTGTGATTGTGCATTTATTGACAATTCTATAATCCAACCTACTTTTAAACTTTGAATGCGTTGTAATTTGTTGGATACTTGTAACGAAATAAAAATATTTCTTTCTTTTACATTGCTAGTTTTAAGCTGTTTTGAGAACTACTTGTTGTTAGGTTTGTCGTGAAATTTTGTGCCAGAGATTGAATGCCAACATTGTTTTTCCTGATCTGCGATCAGAGAATACAAAAATAGAATGTGTTTCATTTTATTAATGTTTCCTGCATGAGATGTGTACTGTGTACAAAAAAAACCCATATTTTAATATAATTACTTTGAAACATTTTATTTCTTTTATTTCATATGCGTCATGTTTTAAAACAAGATTAAAATATTTTCCAAATTGTTTTTTGAAAAAATGTATTAAAAAAAGGATAAAACTGAATGGTTTAGAAATGATACATATAAAATATTGCAGGATTAATCGATATCTAGTCAAAACATAAAATGTGTCCTAATTCAAATCGGTCTCCAATCAAGCACGGATTTATATTACATGTAATATAAATCCGTGAATCAAGTCAGCTTAAAATGTTGTCTGTTGAACCACGGATTTATAGTACCCGTGGTTGAAATAATATTAATTAATATTGCTGCATCGGCATTCTATATTATCTTTCACATACCAAATAACTATTTTATTTAACCATTTATTTTTATGTCTTTGTACAGATCATGTCAAGTTATAAAAAGTAGACCAATTTAAGCACACCCGCTGACAAACCATACTTTTGTTAAGGAAGCCGAGAAATATGTTTTATGTGAACTATTTTATTACATGTATCTCCATTGTTAAGTTTAATAAACACATACTTTCAATGCCAATAATACTTACCTACGCTGTCCTTATATTTTCACTATACTTACACTAATTAACACGATGATTAAAATGATGAATATGTTACAAAATTTAAATCTCATTTTTGTAGTAAAATAGTTTATTGTTAAATTGGTGTAGGGTTTTTAAATAGATAAAATATCGATATATACCTGGGAATTTGAGAAGTGAATGCTTAAGACTATAATAATAACATATTATGAATTTTAGAAAGGCATGTTAAGTACGCCACATTTCTGCTACACTGTCACAATTCTGCAAAGATCAAAATTTTAAGCACGCAACATTTCTGCTACACTATCACACTTTTGCAAACGATGTAATATTGATCAGAGCATCTGACGTATCCATGTATATAGCAAGACTGCACTTATTAAAAAGTATGAAACAATAGCATCTTTAATATACCTGGAATCCTTAGGTGATATATATATAGATTTAAACTATCTCTCTCTCGCCGTGCTTTTATTTACATATACAGTTATTACAAATGTATATTTATTTGCCCTTTTTTATAGAAAATCGATTATATGTATATTATTTCTGGAATAAAAAGTACTATATTAAAGATCGTTGCCCCTCCCTATGACTTTACTGTTCTTGAAACAAATGACAACTTCACTCGATTTTGTAGAATATTATAACAATTAAGATGATCTACCGATAGTAGAAGCAGTAGTCAAATTTGAATTATAGAACGCGGGTAAAGGGATACATATTTTTTCACGACAGTTTATCAGTACCAGACTCGGCATGAAAAATACTACAAAAAGCGGAATGTACACACGGGCTTGCTCCGTATTAATATGTAAACACATTGATGGCTTATATCATACCAATCAGTCAAACATCGTTGGTAGACTGTTTATAATTTTACGCGCTTTCAAGAAGCTGGCAAACCCAATGGTAGAGAAAATCAACAACTCCCTTGCAGCTCTATATTGGGTTATGACGTAAATAGTTTATATGTAGCCTGTATGCGCTTAGTAAACTCATACCATCAAACGTTCAAAAAGCATATAGTTGCTATTGAAAAAAAAATACCGACAGGTATGAGCTTTGTTTCATTCCTTACCTAGCGTAAGGTGACAGGTCATTTGTCGATTACTGTTTAACAAATCAACCAACACGTAAAACTTAGTCAAGGCACGATATACAACACGCGAGTTCCAACATTACAAATTTAAATCACCGATCTCAATAACCGGAGCTTATCAAAACTGTATTTACCGCTTGTATGGAGGAGCGATCTGACAAAAGACAAAAAGAAGCTGAGCAAACCATACAAACTAATACATTAATTCAAACTGTTTGACAATTTTCTCTAGGTGACACATGCAATAGTGTTGTGCTGTAAGTTATATAAGACAATAAGAGTTGATTTTTCAATATGTGGTCTTCGTTTGTTATATTAAGTGATGCAATATCATTTTCGTAGCTAAAGTACAACAAAACTAATAACGGTTTTTGTTTCATTTTATTCCATAAACATGTTTTATAAATGCAGAACCAATGACACTATTGGTATTGAAATGACATTTTTGTAATACAAAAACAAAACATTTTGGCGTCAGTTCACTTTAGTAATCGCATGTTTATTTGTAATTTATCATCGGTTGATATTTTTTCAATAGTTTATCGAACAGATATTTCCTTTTACTAACGGCTGCCTTCCATGCTTCTTCTGATTCAAAGTCATCTTCGTCTCGAAGCCTTCTCATAGTTTGTTTGACAGCTCTGTGAAAGCGATCCTTTTTTACCGATTCAAACCACATAATCCTGAACAGATACTTTTTCATCACTGTCCTTCTGATCACCGGAAGTAGCTTGTGGTAAGCTTTTTTGCTGGCATCCTTTTCGCTTATGTCATTATCATCTTCCATTATCTCGGAAGCTAACGAGTTCACTTCTTCCTGATGTTCATCATAACCGTATTTGACGATATCCCACCAAGGGCCAATTGTTTCTTCAGCTAGTTCTTCATCCGATTTACTTTCCAAATCCGATTCCTCTGTATCGTCGCTGTCACTGATTTCTGATTCCTCATTCTCTTTCGAACGGGTGTCCTCTTCGTGAACGGATTTCTTATGTCTTAGCAAATTGTACTTCTTTGCAAAGTTTTTGTCACAATCGCTGCAGGCAAACATAATTTTAAGTTGAATGCACTCACTTATAAAACCTCTGTGTAGTTCGAGTTGCGAACGATAAATGACTCAAACGTTCAACGCTAGAGGTAAATATGCTATTGTCGAGCAGCAGGCTAAATGACAGTTTGGGAATGAATGAGCAATCTACGAGCAGATGTGAGCAGGCTAGATGACCTTTTTTTAATAAATGAGCAATATACGAGCAGGTGTGAGCAGGCAAGAGGACAGTTCGGGAAAGGAAGAGCAATCTACGAGCAGGAATGAGCGGGCTAGAGGACAGTCCTCTATGGGACTTTAATAGACTCAAATATCGTTTTAACTGTCTCATTATGAGCTCAAGTCTGATCCTAGTAGTCTTATACTAAGTCATGACATGTATATTATGCTTTGATTGCTTTTGTTGTTGCAAGCTTAACATTATTTTGTCTATATTTGTTTATCTCAATTTTCTTTAACTTTCATTTTGTATGTGTGTGTCATATTTAAAGACAGACACGTTATATTCCAATAAAAATACTAGTTGAACAGTGTTGTTTAGTCTCAGTATTCAGTAGAGCTACTTTTAAAACTTTATCTCTAGTCTTGTACATTTTAGTGTTTATTATTATGCATGGTTTTGCTATGCTAGAGTTGCTTACTTTGCCACCTAGTTTTATTATAATGTGTCGTTAAACATTTGTCTTTGATCTTTTTGTGAGTTTCATCGTAGTTATTTAAGTCTTTAAGAGTCAATTTGTCTTTAAGTCTTCTTTAGGTTACTAACTACAATATATTAATTGATGTTTTGGAAAGCTTATTTTATGATTTTCCATTTAAAGGTAGAGTCCTACTTAGTACAGAAATCAAACAGGTAGTTGTCAATTGTTTCTGTAAATATCTGATTATTAAGATTAACTTGATGGATGGTATCTATCAAAATTGTCAATGAAAAGATATGTTAAAATCTGTTTTTGTGCTCTCTCAGATCCACTAGGTTTAACACTCAGGGAAATGAAATCGTGATACTTTGCTGTCTTGAAAGTGACTTGCTGTTGAATCTTAATGTTGATCCAGAAATGATTTTCAGTGAAACATTAACTACATTCCATTTTGTTAACTCTCACACTGAGACTTTTGAATGTTCAAACATTGTTTCAACAAAAATGAATTCCTTTGATTATAATTTACTTGAGCTATTTTAAGAGATATTTGTAGTTGTGTTGAATCATAATTATTGTTTGAAAGAATAACACATTTCGCTTCCTTTTTCTTTCATGAAAATTAACTTTTCATTCTATGTAAATAAAGACATACATAGTTCTTATTTAAGTCTTACTTCTGACTGTGTTTTGCTCAACAGACTTGGACAACATTTGCTCTTTTCTTCTACAATATTCATTCATAGATTAAGGATTTATAACTGAACGTTTTGTGTTTTACTCAATTTACAAACCTTTACTCTATAGCTTATATATTTTGTTTGTGCCGTTTGTCTTTCTATAAATTTCAAGTTAAAAAAATATGTGCATGTAATTTCACAACCCAAGAAGGTAAAGGAAATATTCTTTATTAGTGAGTCAAGTCTGGATGACTGAATCTAATTTTCAGACACTAAAACATAAATACTTTATCTGCAATAAGGTTTCATGCAGATATTCTAACTAGATTAAACATTCAGCAGTGTTAAGATAGAAGTGGAACGTAATGCAGTCATTTAGTTGCGAACATTTCAGGCTTGTATCATTAAAAATCATTTTAGTATAATGAAGGTAACAAACAAGAAAACACTATCATGCTGTATAAGTTTTTATTGCTAAATAAAAGTACATTTTTATTATTCTCTGGTAAATATCAAATGAAACAAATTAAAATAAATCTTGAATCTCTCAACTTCCGCTTTCATCGACATTGCATGGTTTCAGCTTCCTGCAACAAAAAGCGATAATATGTAAAAATATATTCACATTTCATCATCCTAAAGCTAAAACAAAGAATCATTTAAACATAATGGTAACGTAAACAATGAAATCATTAAGTATGTTCTTTAATGAAACAGTTTTAACTATGTATTAAGGTATATAACACCGATGGAAGATGTTTAAAATTCAACATTAGAATTCAAATTTATGATTAATCGTTGGCGTTATCATAATCAACATATTATCATTATTATTACTAATACTATCATTATTCTGAAGACGGTAGCGTGCACATTAATCCCAACTCTCAACAACATTTTGAAGTAACGAAATTTATTTCAAACGAGTAATGTAAACAAGCTTGACTAAACATGAAATGATACTATCCCAACATTAAATATGTAAGATCATTGTGGACTGTCTGTTTATAAACATATGGTCATTTTGTCAATTGACAATGTTAACTGAGCTAATATACATAAACCGTTACAATAGATAATATAGGATCTTTGTAGACTGACAGTTTTATTAAACACATATGGTCAATCTGTCAACAAACTATGTTTAGCCCACGGGCAAATACTATCGTTTTACTTTATACAAGTTTATATTCATGGTGTCAGAGCAAAAGCGAATTTTACTCGGTTTTAACAATGGTATTTCTCGTATATACTATCATATACAGGTAAGTTAATACTATACAGGCGCAAATAACGTCAAAGCAATACTGGATTAAATCTTATTTTACTTCAAAAATAAAACAAATGCTCTATCGTATACAGATAAGATAATAGCAAATATACATAGTGCATTTTACATCCGACCATAACAAACATATCGCTTGTCTTGTCCGAATACACACGAATCTACCCGAGCGTTATACGTCGAATTACGCCGACCAATCGGTGGACGTCGTCTTGTTACGCTCGAATTGTTTTGATCAAAATTTAGGCATGATCATTTTTTAGGCACTGTCCATTTTAGCTCACGCTATACTACTTGAAATATAAGTTTAAGTAAATTTACTTGGAAGGAAGGTTTTTTCCCAAACTTTCGCAATTTAGTGCAGTTAAATATGTATACTTTAGAAAAGAAAGCTGATTTTTTTATACTTAATTTAAAAATATGAAGTATCTTAACAACTTTGGGTTTTAAAGTTAACAGTACAAACAATATAATTAATAAATAGAGGTGTGTGGGATTAAGAAATGTCCAAATTACATTAAAGTTAGATAGCAATATGCTTTAAAGTATGCCACTAAGTCTTGTAAATCCAAGCAGAACTCGCTTAAAGATCCTGGAACACATTTTTATGGTTTTATATCATATATATGGTGCTCAAATTAAGATTTATCAATATTGTAAGTTCCAAAAAGCATTATTTTTAAAGATATTACCGAATTTAACATTTCATGTAAATAAAGGGAGGTAATTAGAAATTAGTAAAATTTTTCAATAAGAAATGAATGCATATATTTTAATGATTACATTAAAATTAATGTGTACAGATATTTGAAGCACATATTTCACATATTCTTAGATGTTTGAAAATTTTTTATAAGCATAATTATATACATAGATCTATATATTATTTCACTTAAGTGTGGTATACAGCCTTAATTAGGGCATACAGGATCTTTAACTTTACGACAAACTTCAGTTGAACACATTAGGACTGAAGTCGCTACTCCTCGTTGATTTGTTAACCAGTGTAACACGTGCTCACTCTTGATCTTTACTTTGACATCATTTGACAAACTTATTTTCATTCATTCTCTTTAAAACATAATATTATTAATTTGATCTCGATTGCGAAACAAGTCCTTGCAATTTATACATGTATTAGTACCGCCTCCGTTGTCGTCGATGACTTCTTATCCAGTTACCTCTCTGGCGTGGGTTCGATCCCCGGGAGATGCTTTGTTAGTTTAGCACGGAGGAAGGTAGTCTAGTAGTGGTGTAACTCTCCAGGAACGATGGTTAGGAAACTACCCGCCTATATGACTGAAATACTGAACAAGTAACATTGGGAAAAGGCGTAAAATGAGATAAACAAACAAAACAAACAAACAAACTCTTTAAAACATACTATTATTAATTTGATCTCGATTGCGAAACAAGTCCATGTAATTTATATTAGTATCGCTATTAAGTCCACTTCCTGGAACGAACCAGTACTGGTGTCATATGAAGAAACATGGTCGTGACCTAAGTAGGGTTCGAACCCACGATCCCTGGGTTAAGAGGTAGACACCTTTACCATTAGACCACCACTCCGGCCCCTTAAAATGTTCAAGTGCATCCTCATTAAACCCCACGTTTGTAGAATCAGCATATATATTGTGTGTATTATGGTACATTCTGATAGTGCTCGTTGTTTGAAGGAGCATTTGGGTGATTAAGAAGGAATTTCCTGCGCTTAAATAGTATGACTCAAGGCCGATAACAATCGGAACACCTCGGGAGAAGTTCCTGTCGCCCTTTCTCATTTCAAAAGGGCGTCGCGCTTCGGCGCGGACGCCAATCATTTACAATGGAATCAATAAGACCCAGCGTCTTACAAACATGTGTGTTTAATGAAAAAATAGTATCTACAGGAAATATCTACATACGTAATAGATTATTAATATTTGTAAAAATCGAAATACAAATTCATAATGTAAACAGTCTGTCTAAAAAACTTAAATATTTATAGTGCCCAATTCTGAGAATTCTTTTGTCTGCATTGATTGATTTATACTTTTGTATATTGGTTATTAAAGGAACACACGTGTCTCACACTCAAAAAGATTTTTATCTGACCATACGCATTATGACGGAATAACATAAATGCAGCTTAACACTTGAGAAGTGTTTGTTACATTATATGAAGAAGTAATAACTGATGCTTATGCTACTGTTTCAGGTTACATTACATTGTATAACATGTATAAATGTTCTCTGATATGTAATCTAAATTATCTTGAAATTGTCCATTGGTAGGGTAATAAATTTTTAGACAACAATTGAAAATGATTTTCACATTATAATTGCTTATGTCTTGATGATAAGTTTGATAAGTTTGATAAGTTTATTTCAATATTCCATTGGACCAAATGGTCCATGAGGATAAACAGATACATGATACATGGCAAGACAGTGTAAAGCATATACATACAATAACATGTGTAAATGGAGAAGGTATACACAAAATTGTATATCATCAATTAAAATGAACATCATAACAAAAGGACATTCAAATTTATCTAATGTTAAATAAATTACCACTGTCTAGCAAAACTTACAGAGAAGTGAATTTCATACATTGTTTTGAGTTAATTTGATAAGATACATGTATATAATATAATGCATCATATAAATTTATATTCATATTTGCTTGAGTATGTATATGCTGTTCTTGTCGAATCAAAATACAAGAACAAACATAACCATTTGTCGGTAAATTTAGATATAGAACGTGAATCAATTTAAAAACAAAATTAAATGAATTTTGACAAAAACTCGGATGTATATACTGTATAATATGAAATTATATTTATACTTGTTCGAGTACGTGTATGTTGTTCTTGCCGAAACAAAACACAAGAACAACATAACTATTAGTCAGTAAATTTAGCTATAGAGAGTGGTTCGATTTAAAAAGGACGCACAATCTTAAGAATCATTTAGCTATACATTTACAAATATATATCCTTGACATGTATATCTTCTAAACTAAAGCATTCACTAATTCAAAATTATTAAGCATAATAATTTAACTATGCATTTACATATATATTTTTGACATAATTATCCATTTCACTAAAATTTCACTTATTCAAAACAAAATAAATATAATCAACTTAACAATAATGACTACTAATTATTTGTGTATAATCTTTCTTTTCTTAGTGTAAAAGCATTGTTTACAAATTTTCCTAATTTACGTAATGTGCATACATTTTCAGAATTTAATAATTCAATGAATTTTGGCATATTTGGACGTCTCCAGTAATAAGGCGGTATCAGACTTTTTCTTAAATCATTATATACTTTGCATTCTAATATGAAATGGTATTCGTCTTCTAAGACATTACATGAAAAACATTTTCTATCATTTAAAGGAGTACTATTTGGTTTAGTCCATCTACCTGCTTCTATATGCAATCTATGTGATGATACTCTTAGCCTAGTGAGATCTTTACAAAACCGTTCAACATTGATAATATTTAGATATGGTTGAAACTTAAAAACAGAAATATGTCTATAAAATATAGCTCTACTAGAGTTATCTAATCTACTTGACCAGTTTTGTACAAATTGGTCTTTCAAACGTTGTTTCACATAAAATAAAAACAGGTAAGTATTACCAACACTTTGCATTAACCAAGCATCATAAAAACCTAATGTACATAAAAGATTTTTCACTAATGAACACCAATTTGTTTTATTAAGGTAATTTTCACAATCATTTTTTAATAAATTATAAACTTTGTTGACAAATTTATTCTCATTTGTATGTAATATTTTAACCCAGTATCTAATAATATTATAGTATCGTATTGTCTTGAAAGATATTCTACCGAGTTCACCATATATAAAATCATTCTGAGTTGTTTTTTTAACACCTAACGTACGTTTACAAAATTGCATGTGCACTCTTTCAATTGCATTACCATGTATAAAACCCCAGACTTCGCTGCTATAATTAAGTATAGGACTAACTAGTTTATCAAAAAGATCAAATCTGTGTAAAGTAGAAATATTAACAAATTTATATAGTTATTTGTTCATTTGATGTATTTTTTAAATTAAATAAGCTTAAACGGATCCTTGGATCCTCTCATGCGCATCGGTCCAATGTTTCACAATCGTTCATTTTGCACGGTAGTGTATTCACTTGGCTGCTAATGGAGCGTAAGAAAACAAGAGAAGGGTCAACAGTAAAGTTAATATTTGCGAATGATTTAATTGATTAATTAATTGATTCTATATTTTGGCAAGTACGCGGAAACTATCCATGTCATCTAACGCTAAACGACGGAGAAGGAAAGTTACCCTTTAAAATTTCTTAATTCAATATCGGTAAAAGTTGATTGAGTATATGCAAACAATTAGATTTTTAAAGAAAATGTTGTATTTTTCGCTTATAAATATTGAACGATGAAAGAGCACGTAGTTGTCGTTGGTTTTTAAAGAATGTATCAGGGTCTTTCAAAAATTCTCTATACTTTCTATTTGAAAGACCCTGAATATATCGACTGGTGAAACCATTCTATCTTTAGTGGCTTTTGTTAATGAAATTTGCATATCTAATCCAAAGTTTTCATCTCATGATTGACATTAACATTATACTTAACATTTATTTACCTGTCTGCATGAGGTCCGTGCCTACAATTGACAGTTTTAATATGTCACAGTGACCATGATGTCCCAGATAAGCTCATCGATCCCTCTGAGTTTTTATTTGTCACAAAAACTTTTTTTTGGATACTAAGCCGCTCCAAAACAAAATAGGTCATATGGCGTTTTTCCAACTTTACTGGTGGTAGAAGACCTCAGGTGCATTATTTCAGTCACGAACCCACAACGGTGAGTGGCAAGTACCTGAACCACTCGACCACAGATGCCCAAATTAAAACTAATAACATATTCTGTCCAAATGAAACCTTCATTCAAATAATAATAATAATAATAATAATAATAATAATAATAATAATAATAATAATAATAATAATAATAATAATAATTATAATAATAATAATGATAGAGATAGAGATAGTTGTAAAAAAAATAAGAGGAAAAACAAGAACTATAGGCGAGGAAGAACAAGAATTAAAGAACATCTATAAAATACCATTCAAATGTCAGAGAAAAAATAATATTATTAATGAACAATGACATTTTCATCAAGTTCAGCTCTTCGCAATTTTTTGTTAAATTTTGAACATAAGTCAGCGAGGGCCTCTAAATGAGAAAAATATAGCGCTTTATAACAATCTTATTGTCAGATATGCAGATCTAAAATCTTCAGACTGTTAATTTTGAAATGTAATTTTTAGTGAGCTAACATTCTCTTTCAAGGGTTATTTGTAGCAATAAACCCTTTAAACACGATCATATAACAAAAAAACCTTGATACCAGCTCAGTTCAATTAAATAGTCAAATTCATACAGGGGCCGTGTGTATATAGATCATATAACCATCTCGATCATCCAATGAAAATCAACGTTATAAACGTGCATTAATTATTTTCAACTTTGTGCAAGCAAAGTTTACTACTTGTACTCTTATAATAATAAAATAGTGTTGGTTTTAGTTTCTTTTTTTTTTCTTTTTTTTTGTAACTGAAAATAATGTACTTTCAGGCCATGTTTGCTTTAAAAACGGCTGTAGTCCAAATGACCCTAACAACACGAAAACGTTAGTAGGTTGAACAAACAAGGTCATTGGCATCATGCCAATCGGGCTAAATAACGGCTGATTATTGACAAATGTTTGATTTTAAATAATAATGTTACTCGGACAGAAACAAAAGTTATGCTGTCATTGAACAGTTGTAAATCGTTTTGTTAATTATATGGATACATTTCCTGTAATATATTTTTATAAATATAAAGTATTAAATTTTTTTTTTTAAAGTGCGAAAGTTATTTATTCTCATTTTTGAGAGTATAATAATTATGAGGCTCAAGTACCAGTTATTCCTGTCTTGCGCTTTATTCGGTAAGTATTTAAATATGACTTCATAACATGACTTTCCTGATATATTCCTTATACTTTACATGTAACTGAATCATTCAAACATTATTCATTATTAGATAAACATTTTTTGATAACTTTAAACAAACTTGACACAAAAAGGAGACTAAATAAAACAAGTTATCACACACCCGTGCCGATTTTGCGACTCCGTAAATATGGTATTGCACGGCCGTGCATATATTTTGACGTGACGTCATTAGCGTTATACAAACATAGTGTAAAGACGCGATAAATGTTAGCGTTATATTATAGACGCGTCAATGAAAAATGACTCTTATTTCTCTTTAAACGGTCTTTATTTTGGGTATGTGATAAAAAGAATATTAAATTCGTGTAAGTTCATTACTGAATTTATTGCACTCGTTGAATAAAATAATATTATGCTCGCCAGAGGCTCGCATAATATAATTTTATTCAACTCGTGCAATAAATTCAGTATTGAACTTACACTCATTCAATATCCTCTATTTATATAATTATGTATATCAGCAAACAAAAAACAAGCATAGGAAATTAGACAAATGGGTATGGCAAATTTAGACATCTGGTGATGTAAGCATTTTGCCTCAAATTCCCATTTGCATTCGACAGAGGTATTTTGTGCCGTTTTCCTATGTCTTCGTGCACTTACATACATTAAAATCCCTATCCATTTGTTTTTAGAAATCTTTGCTCTTTCTGGTGCGGCCTGTCCAGATGTGAGAACGTGTTACAATTGTGAAGTGATTGGGAGTTGTGTTATGATAGAAAGTACAGGTTTTTTGTTAACAGAGGAACAATGTATGCAAAGACTTCTTCTGTATTCTGTTGTTTGGAGCGTTGAATATACATCTTTGACGGGCACGTGTTACCAAAACAGTTGCGATGATCAAGTGGTGTATAAAAAGGGTAGCGTTGTTCACAGGAAAACCTGTGATACTGGTAAATTTTCCGCTCATTTATACTATCGTGTAATACGCTACAGATGTTTTAACACAAATTTATATTTATTTATGTTAATCTACTAAGCCGCATACGTATGATATGACAGTTGATAATTTTACTGTAGCTTTTGAGAATTGCATACATGAGACAATATAGACGAAGGATTTTTTACTAAAATTATACATCAAGATATGTTGAATTTGTTGATTCTGAGCTTAACTACATGTGCAATGTATGCTGTTAAAGGTTGCATGAAATAGTTTCAGCTTATAATGAATCTTTGTGGGTTTTTTTTCAAAACATAAATAATTTGAGTACATTTTTTTGTAATTTATAAGGTTTCAGAGATCTTAAGTACAAATTTACTAGTTATCTGAATGTAATAATAATCATTATCATCATCATCATCGTCATCGTCATCATCATCATCATCATTATTATTATTATTATTATTATTATTATTATTATTATTATTATTATTATTATTATTATTATTATTAAAAGACATGTGTGGTTATTAAAAGACATGTTTGGGACTCAAATACCAGCTTTTCCCGGGGTTTTCTTTAATTGTATACATTGTGTATTTTTGATAACATGATGTACAATTCATATAACATAGTTTCAATATTTAGACGGCAACTTGTATGCCTGGTATTTGTGATAAGGTAATGCTTTAAACGTTATTTTGACATTAATAGATTTACGATTTCAGAGTTTTAAATCAATAATATAGAGCCTGGTCATGCAGGAACGGCTGACCTGACTCAATACTGGTAGCAAAAAGTTTTAATTTGGCTTTGAAATTTGCCATATAATCTCTGAATATATATTTAGTTTGTGAAGATTTTACCTTGTCATCGGGCTATAGGGTTAACTCATCTATCCCTTATGACTCGTATTATACTGGGGTCGACGTACAGACATGCCTGTCTGGGTGTCTCACAACTAATACAAGCTGTGCTGTCCTGTACGAGCCGGGCACAATGGAATGTTGGGTGTACACAAATTGCTTGGATTCTTGTAGCATTGAGCATGCACAAGGCTGGAATGTAGACGTTTACCTGCGTCAATGTGAACCTGAAGGTAATATATTACAAAAAAGCAACCATATGTTAATCTTTGACATTTAACATACTGAATTTTTAAATGGGCTTGTCTAGCTTCACATTTTTGAACTGTCTATGATTTGAATATGACAAATTGAAGTTTGTCAGTCTGATGCTTTGAAGCATGTATGGCTCAGTGATAAGGCATTTAACATAACTTTCCCGCGCAACGTCAATCGAAATGTCCTCGGCTGTTATCTATAATGTCTTTATCCGAAGACTTATAGAAACGGCCGAAAAGTTGCGATTGCGCGCAACGTCACAATACACCGTTTCTTTCTGGACAAAATAGTAATGGAAGGCTAATCAAATTTTAGGAAATTGCTTATAAAATATTTTACTGCTATACATTGCAAACTTATTCCAACTTTTTAATTATTCCATCGAATTTTTGAAACAATTCATCGCTAAAATAGCACAACACAATTCGCAAAACATCATTATTTCGAAGAAATAGTGTTTTCAAAATTTTGTGTCGACCCAACATGACTTGTCACAAAAAAACCTGGGCTTTAAAGACGACTTGTTTTTGCTACCACATGACAAATATGTTTTATTTGATGGAATTTCTGTTCACTTCCTCTTTTATTAATAAAATGTTATTTTATGGAAGACTTGAAGGTCGAATGTCCAAAATACCAGTTAGATAAGTGCAATGGTCTCAATAGACTAGTAAGTTGATTTTTTATATACATGTACATGTTTTTTCAAATTTCTACAAATGCATAAATCCACATGTAAATATCTCTCGTTGATCGACATTATTGGAAAAAAAACAGCAGAAAAATGCGATGATATAAGGACGAATAATGCGGTGTACCTAAAGTACACACGTAGAAACATCAAAATCATGTCAAAAAATATAGAAATCAAAGGGCTGCAAGCTCTGTGATATTTTCTGATCTTTGCGTACTGTATATCTGTATGTATTTTCCTGTAGAAGTTGTTTTGATATATTATAATTCATCTTGCAGGGCACCGAGTTGTAGCGAACGCGTTTAGATTTTTTGCTAAAGCAGTTTGACTTTGATACATATGGAATTTTGCATGGCATTTATGAAATCATTTATGTACATTTTTATGACAGTCACACTTTATCCTTGTATAAAGTGGCTAATTCCTTAAGAAAAATTGTTCAAATCGCTAAAAAGATACTAAAAGAATAAATAGAAAAAAATAGTTGCCTTTACTGGGAAATGAACCCCAGACCTTTCACTTCCGAAACGAGCGTGTTACCCCTGGACCACGGGGAAGTTATAAGAAAAGATGGGAAGCAAATCAAATGGTTCTAAAGTTAGCATTTCCATTATTAATTTCGAAATATTTTGTTCACTTTTTAACACTTCACTGATGTAAATAATTTAGCGAAAATCTTCTCGCCCAGACAGTCAGACATGTATATAATATTTCACTACTCGACAGTCAGATTTATTTATCGGCATCGCTAAAAAAACAGCGTTTTGTTTACGTGGATTGAATTATCGGGTGCTTAACTTACAAGACCCTAATGATTTTCGATCGTCGATTGCCCTAAATTCGTCCCTGTCCTAGAGTCAACATCCTTACTTTATTTTTCAGACAGTCTAAATAACACGTCACAATAATCCGAAGCTTTACGGAAATAGCTAAACAATTTTTGACGTCCGCGCCGAAGCGCGGCGCCTCTTATAGAATGAAATCAGATTTTGTGAAAGGGCAATTACAACTTCTCGGGTATTTTAGTCGGTCATAATAACCGATCATTCCGATTGGGGGGTGTTTGATTATTAAAAATGAAATCTCGCGATAGTACAATGAATAGCGAACTGGAGAATTTCGCAAACATATTCAAATGAAATAATCTTCCGTCAATTAATCGCGCTCTACTGGTTTTTTATTAATCATTTTGTAGTACATGACATGTTATTGTTGTGCATGTATCCGAAAGCTGTAAATAGAGTGATGACCTTAACATTGTGAAAGTCCGAAAATCTATTTATCATTGATTAAAATGATATTCATCCGCGTAATTTGTGATTGTGCATTTTTATTGACAATTTTATAAGCCAAAGCTACTTTTAAACTTTGAATGCGTTATAATTCGTTGGATACTTGTAACGCAATAAAAATATTTCTTTCTTTTACATCGCTACGTTTAAGCTGTTTTGAGAACTACGTTTTGTGGTTAGGATTGTCGGGAAGATATTGAATGTCAGCATTGTGATCAGAAAATACAAAAACGGGTATTAAAGTGGTGAAACTTGTTCAAACGACGATAATGTACATAGTTATATTGCATTTCGATGCCATATGAACTAAACGGACTAGAGAGTCCTTATATTTTGCAATCAAAGCAATATTGTTCACAGTATGTCCGAACTGTTTTCACTATCTTAAGATGGTGAAGCATTTTGCATGTAGTAAAGACTATTAAGCTTCAAGTTAAATGACACATTCGGTGGAATGACAACTTCGATTATTTTACCTTGTTTTGGGTAAATTATCATCTGTTTTCTTGTTGTATGCAGGCATGATATCTATTTTGTAAGAAAGATACGGTGTATGATAATTTGACGTTGCGCGTAAAAGTTGTGGTTAACGCCTTTTCACCATGTGATGGCAAAGGCTTACCGCAGGGTGAAGACAAATGAATATCATCTAGAATGCAAATGACTTAATGCTTTGCGAAATATTTCTATGGAGCTAATAATTGCCAGTTTGGTCATCCATTTTTGTTTCCGCTTTTCATTTGTTCTTTCCTCGCGGTAAAACACCGAATAAATACGGGACAAAAACGTGGGAGCTAGAATCGACCGGAGCAGGGGCACATTAATAAAACAAATAAAACCACATTTAAATTAGGACAATCGGCAACAAAAATCTTAAAAGTTGCTAATTAAGTAGATGTGATGAAACTGATAGAAAGTTTTAATGTTTCATTAGATACAAAAAATGTACATAAATAAGTATTACCTATTGATAATTATAAAAGAACAATGACCTTGAGGAAGCCAGAGCAATAAGAAAATATCTACAATTACCAGAAGATGCAAATTAATTATTTTGGTCCATATGGTGTCTGTGATCATGGTTTAAGAATTTCAGGTGTATACACACTGTTAAAAGTAGTACACAATTTCAACCTAAATTTTACTTTTCATGAGAAAAATAATACATTCCATAATTTTCTGAAAATGTAGTATCTCATCGATATTTTGTTGCAATTCATTTTAATTATATCAATAAAATTACAGGAACTTCAAATGTAGCATTGAATAAATCCACATCCATGTCGACGCTTTGGACAGCCTGGGGAGATGCTTTCACATTTAGGTCTCCCCTTGGCGTCGACGGCGATACTACCCAGGACAAATATGCAAATTCATGTTTCGTCACTGACTGGGAAATAGGACCATGGTGGAAAGTTGATTTAGGGGCAATGTACAGAATAAATCGTGTTGTGTTGTACAACAGACTCGATAGTAACAGTAAGATGTCCTATTATTTTTCTTACAACTTATATAAAAATGTGTATAGAAATTCAAAAATCAACCAACTCCTTATATGAGCCGGACATTTGTAAATGACTTTGTAATTTCATATGTTTACTTTTATATGTATACAGACAATCAATTTGTTTTACTTTTATACACTTAACGAAACTTATAAGTACTCCGACCAATTTTTTATTATATTGTGTTAGAATTACTATAACTAGTCTAAGTCGATACTGTATAAACTTTAATCATAGTATCATCATTTTATAATAGTAAATGCATTTTACAATAACTCAAACTTAACAGAAAATCAGTTACTGAGATCACCATTGTAAAAACAATCAAATACCTTCAAGTTTAGTATATATTTTGAAAACCGGAGTTTTCCTGCAAGTTTGAAATCGGAGTACTTATAAGTTTCGTTAAGTGTATGTATACTATGGAAGCACTGGAGGGCCCTTTTGACTTCTGACTTAATGACTTTTGACTATTGACTTGGGAGTTATGACTTGTGACTTCTAAGTTATGACTTGTAATTTGTGATGATGCATTGCCGCTCATTTTAAGCCAGGAGATGCAACATGGCGGACAGCGATTTGTCAGATGATGTAAGTTTTTAAAGTTTGCTTGAATACTCTTCTTAAATAATGTAATTTAGCGATGTTATACATATCCATCACTAATCGGGCAATACAATTTGGACGGTCTGTGTTTTTTTGTTCACTGAGATTTAGATGCGATTACCATAAGAAATTAACACTCTCCCTCAACGTGAGAAAAGTGACTCCTTTCAAGGCTCACGGGGGAACCGAGTCTAACTTCCATCAATCAAACAATCTATACTTAATGAATCTTATAAGTACTAAGATTAAAACTTGCAGATAAGTTCGAGTTTTCAAAATATATGCCAAATTAGTTATTGGCTTCTTGTTAAGATTGAATTATTACAAAATGTATTGACTGATATAAAATGATGATACTATGATAAGTGTTTATACAAGAATCGTTGTAATTATTCTATACAAGTATATATATACATAATTATTCTGACCACTATATATACATGTACATAGAAAAGGTTGTCGGAATGATCGATTTCGTTTAGTGTATTAATACCATTCACAAAACTAAAAAACAAAGAAACACTCTTCTTTAAATGACTGATTATGCATAAAATACAATTACACACCAATTTTATTCATCAAGGTTATTCATCTGGTCCTCTCCATGTATATGAGAATTAGATTTATCACTGGATTCGGGTTGGTCAAACACATTCGACGTTTCCATATTTTTAGTTTACTGTACATTTACTGTACAAAATGCCTCCTCAGATAAAAATACGGCATATTATATTTGAAAGCCAGAACTAGACCCAGGAGGCCATAAGTGGCTAAAAAACACTTTGGTTCAGCTAGCTAGTTGATCAGCTAGACCTTGTCAGAAAACAAAATAATAAAAGAAAACTTTGCTATCAATAATACTGTACAGAATACCGTTAGGGCCATCGTGGTTGAACATTATAATCCAGAGGGCAACAATGTGATAGTGCGACAACGCGATGGCGATAGTACGAGAGTACAGTGACGATAGTACGATAGTGCGATGATGACAACGCGACAATGCAATGGCGACAATGCGATGACGACAGTACGACAATGCGACAGTGCGATAATGCGATAGTACGATGACAATAATGTGCTAGTTTATAGCATTGTCGTCCTCGTGTTATCGCGTTGTAGTCATCGTACTATCACCATCGTGTTGTCGCATTGTCGCCCTCTGGAATATAACGTACAACCACGATGGCCCTTACGGTATTCCGTAATACTGTGCTTTTCGCTTCATAGATTCATTGAATTTAAGTTTACTTGAAAGAAGAATTAACTTTGATAAAGTTAGTCCTTCTAAACTAAAATGATTCAGTTTTTAATTGTGCTAACCCAAATCAAAAAATATGTTGGTTTGTAGTGTATGGAACAGAATTAATGCATTTATTCTATCTTGCTTAATGACATTGGAACTTGCATTATGCTTAATTCCATCTTGCTTGATGACATTGGAACTTGCATTATGCTTGATTCCATCTTGCTTGATGACATTGGAACTTGCATTATGCTTAATTCCATCTTGCTTGATGACATTGGAACTTGCATTATGCTTGATTCCATCTTGCTTGATGACATTGGAACTTGCATTATGCTTAATTCTATCTTGCTACATGACATTAGAACTTGCGTTATGCTTGATTCCATCTTGCTTTATGATAGTTAAACTTTGCATTATGCTGGATTCCATTTTTCATTATTTCATTCAAACATTTCTAAGTGACCAATTCTTTCATTGAGTGATAACTATAAAAACTGGAACAAGCCATTTGGAATACTAAAATGTTAACGTCATATACCTTTACGCATAAGCTACCTTTGTTCATGCTCTATACAAACCATTTACGGTTTAGTTTTTTGGCTTGCAGCCGTTGACTATTTTTTGTTCACTGATGGATTTTGTTAAAATGTGACTTATTTGATTTATAGCTCGCATGGCGTTTTTACTATTAGCTTTCGCTTATATCCATTATTGCTTAATAAAGCTCGGTGTCTGAGGCATTGTGGATTATGTTTGATCATCTTACATTATGATAAACAATTTAATCTATATCTAGCGATTTGTGAACTGTTAAGGGGCGAGAACTCTGTTATCGATATCAACGGAATTTTTCCACGATTCGCCTATCATCGGAATTTTCCGTACATGCATATATAAATACGTACTAAGCGCTTAATACATAAATTGCAGTTGAAAGAATATAAATACAAGTAGTAAAGGATTATGCAATATAATTTTATATATGTATACAGTCTAATAGAAAAAATATGCTCGTAAACAGTTATTCAATGGGGCAGTTACACGTACACGTACAGTGGCGGATTCAGGCCCTAGCTTAAGGGCTGCACCTACCCCCAAATATACGTTCATGAGCTGGGGTGGAATATATACGTGTCAGTTTCATGCAATAGTCTTCTTACCAAAACATATTATGCTGTCATCCAGTTGTTAAGCACCTGCCTAGGTACTGCGAAGGTCTTTATCTAATGACTTGGACATTAAAAAGCAGCAAAAATTATTGGCCTTTTAACTTAATGAATGTCTCAGAGTCACTAATAGTAGCGAATAGGTATGTAACACATTAAAATATACATGTTTAATAAGGAAAGAAGTTGTTTATTTTTGTAACATGTGCATAGTCAAGTACAAATGAGCCGCGTCACGACAAAACCAACATAATGGGTTTGCGACCAGCATGGATCCAGACCAGCCTTCGCGTCCGCGCAGTCTGATCAGGATCCATGCTGTTTGCTATCAGTTTCTCTACTTGTAAAAGAGTTGGAAAGCGAACAGCATGGATCCTGATCAGACTGTGCGGACGCGCAGGCTGGTCTGTATCCATGCTGGTCGCAAACCCATTATGTTGGTTTTGTCGTGACGCGGCTCAAATGTTGGGCAAATGTGTGTCTGATTATAGATCAGACATCCCGCACATACCACCACATTCACATACATTTGTGCTTAATGATATACTATGCACATCTTTCAGTAACATATTTTTATCACAGAAATTTATTGAAATCTATAAAATTCGTAATAAATATATTTTTTTTAAATAAAACACATACACATAATGTATAGGAATCTGCTTTCCTTATTACGGGTAAAGTAAAGTTGTGTCTGTCTTTAAAAGAAACTTCCATATATTTTTTTGTAATAACACTATACATGTATATTCATACTGCCCACTTACAGTGTAAAGGATTTAAAGCACAATATTTGTGTGAAGCCAAATTATATTTATTTTATTTTACAGAAAAAAAAAATCAAGTTTGTACTGTACTAAGTCATGGCCACGAGTTACTAAGTCGTTTAAGTCGTGGGAACGAGATAACTATGTCGTGCAGGCGAGATAATTAAATCAGATTACACCATGATTTTCAAAACTTAGAAAATTTCTGTTTAAAGATTTACGTGCAACATTAATCTTTGAAAATACTGAAGTGTTCACTTTGAACTTGATACATGTATTTAGGATCATAAGGCCCAGAAATCAGACAATAATTTTGACTAAGTTATAGCCCTTTGTTGGGACAATTCTATGATAGAATTGGTCATTTTGTACGTACAACGGCCTGTTCACATTGTTTATACCATAACTTGAGAGGGACTTAGTCCTGGTTTATTTTATTGGGTAGGGACATTGCCCGTGGACAGTAGATATCCCATAAGGATGTTTGAGGTCACGGGTCAGATAAACATGACACGTCATGTAAAATCCTTGTCTGATAAATGATTTAGAAAGAATAAGCCGTAGTTTATATAACCTAAAAAGATCAGTAGATGGCACCTAATAATTTTTAGGCAATTTGGTCAGAAATCAGGGTCACAATGACGCTAAATCTTTGACCAATCAATAACTTGTATAAATGGCACTTTTACGGACAGGAGAAGTAGGGGCATCCTTGTTAGGAAAATTCATGTAAATAGTGTAATTTGATTGGTTATTTATCTCGTTCGCACGACTTAACTTTTCGTGGCCACGACTAAACTTTCTCGTGGTCACGACATGGTAACTTGTTCCAACGACTTATTTATCTCGTGGCCACGACTTAGTAACTCGTGGCCACGACTTTGTCATTTCGTTCCCACGACTTAATTATCTCGTGGCCACGACTTAGTAACTCGTGGCCACAACATAGTATCTCGTTCTCACGACTTAACTATCTCGTGGCCACGACTTAGTAACCCGTGGCCACGACACAGTATCTCGTGCGCACGATATAAATAAACACACACACACATGTCACCTTTGTGCCACCGTAAGTTTGAGCATAGTATATCTTAAAATTCAATTTCACTATTGCTCATACGACTATCACACACGCTCAAAAAGAAGTGTAAACAATTGTATAAGAGGTGAGTTGCCACTTGTAGGATGAGTTATTAGAGACATATATAACATTTTTTTCCACAAGCTGGCGGAATCTTCAAAAACACGCACTTTTCGTCTGTCGCATCGTGTTCTCTTGTTTTTCAGTAAATTTTCCCTTTACATGTCAGTCCCCAACTAACACTGTTCTGTATACGACCCTGTATAAAGGGGACGTAACTTTGTTTACTCCACGAGCCAAAATATGGAATCATCCGGAAAATAACGGGATGTACCGACAAAGCGACACCTGCTGTCATAATATGAACACAAATTATTGCAACTCGCATTATGCTTACTGCCAACTGCTTAGTGCGTACTGTCACATGCGACTATAATATCGCTATCGTTGTCATCTTCGTTGTCGATGCGCAATGGTCATGTAGTGCATTATATTTGTAATCAGTGAATATATTGAAGCATATGTATGCTAAGACACATCAAATTCGCCAATTATTGATCAAAATTAATAATTTTTTGTGACATAATGTCGACAATATAAGTGGCAGATTTATAGCAAATTAAAGGTACTGACAGAAACTTACCATGTTACATATAGTTATATCAAGAACAAGCAAAGAGGTGTTATCTTAAACACCAAACATAATACGTTGTCCTTAATAAAAGATGCAATTAAATATATAGCATATTAAAATATGTGAGTTTGATGGTTTAGTAGGGAACACATAAGGTTGCAATTACATGAAAGTGCATTCAGTAATCATAAGGCATGATTGAATTCAGCAAAACGCAGGTTTTCATTGTCATTAAGAAGTATAGAAGCAAGCATATTGTAAGTCCCGATAACATAACGCAAGATGGAATAAATGCACTAATTCTGTTCCATAGTAGTGCCCGCTACCTTCCCATCTTCAATTTTTTTAGGCCATCGACTTGATTTTGTTTTATTTACCGATATGTATCCTGTTCTCCCATAATTACTTCCCCTTAATAAGAATATGCCATTTGTAATAAAGATTAGTAACGGAATATATTTGCTATGTTTTATTAAAACAACTAAACCATGTGTAATCTGATTATCTCATGACAGTATACTTTGTGTCGTTAATGGTTAGTATTAGAAAATTGTAATTCTGAAACTTCAATTAATTGAGAATGTTTGAATTCACAAAATACTATCTCTTGTGCAACAGTGATTAAATAATATTATTAAAACACCAGGTAAGCAATGTTGATAAAATGAAGAACAAAATGAAGCACCTTTCGAAATTTTATCTTTTTGTATTTACAGGTCATACATAGGAAACAACGTATAAAGGATGTCATAGACAACATTAAAAATAGAAAGGCAAAGAAGAAAAAACAGCCCCAACTACTAGTTCGCTGCTCCAAGAAATGGAACAAAAGGTTGGACACTACCTTTCACCAGGCGCATACCTTGATAACCTTGACCCCTGGATGACATTGACCTTGAACATAGAATTTTCTAATAAAAACTTTAACATTGGCGTTAACTTCCTCATTAGTAAACATGTTTACTTCATATTTGGACATAACATTCCTTTGGACATTACCTTTATCAGGCGCATTCCTTGATGACCTTGAAAACTCCTGGATGACATTGACCTTGAACATAGAATTTTCAAAAAACTTTAATATTGACCCATAACTTCCTTGTTAGTGAACATGTTTACTTCATATTTGAACACAACATTCCTTAGGACATGACCTTCCTGCAGGTACACATGACTTTGACCCCAGGATGACCTTGACCTTGAACATAGAATTTTCTAAAACCTTTAACATTGTCAAAGCGCGCTTCATCTTACAGTGGCAGTTCTTACTGTGATATGTAATTGTACCTGGTGATTTTTAAACACTAATCTTTTTCTACTTCAATTGTTTATTGCTAAATTAAATCAATATTATAATAAATACTGATTTTTTTCTAATTCAATTGTTTATTGTTAAATAAAAGTTCTTTTTTAAATCAATATTATAATAAATACTAACATTTTTAAAAAGATATTGTCATGTTGTGCTTTTAGTACACAATTGTGTTAATCGTCCTTGATTTTACATCCTGTAATTTATAGCTCGACTATTCGAAGAATAAGGAGAGCTTTCACCTCATCCGGGCGTCGGCGTTAGTTTAATGTTCTGTCCAATTTTTCATACAACATCAATTATGTTCCAAGTCCAAATTTTTCAGACTTGTTAACCACCATGACCCCAACCCCTAGACATGGGTATATAACTCTGTCAAGCATTTTGTTAAAATTGACTGCCTTGTCGACTAAGATGGTTTTCATTTTACTACCAAGAACTAAGAATAGTCGAGTGTCGAGTGTGCTGCCCATGACGCTCTTATTGTAGTTTTCAATTCGCGTGAGCTTAAGTAGAAGCTTTGCTGAGAATGATATTGTTGTCATCTAGAGGAAAATATAACAAAAAGAACCATCTTCCGTGTGCTGGTGTCTCGTATCCAAAGTTGTGCTATTTCAATCTTAAATTTGCTAGAGTAAAATAGGACTGGTGGAATAGGAACAAAAAATCTTAGTTTTGTTGCACGACCTTGCCCTACATTGGCGCTTTATACTAGGGCTAGAAAAAGTCTAGTTGTTTAATCCATTTTGAGGGATTATTGCGAAACGGTTGTAACTAGATAGAGAAGGAGATACAACTGTTTTGCACCAATCCCTCGAATTATATTTTTAGTTGCATTTTATGATACACGTACAGCTGCATGGCGGTTGAATATCTGTTCCTTTGCCAATCCCCAAACCATATATTAATTCCATGCATTTGTAATAGAGGTCGATACGTAAAAAGTCAAGACCACAAGTGTTTGAAGTCACTACTCACAAGTAGCAAGTCAAAAGTCACAAGTAGGAAGTCACAAGTAAGAAGTCAAGTCACACATAGGAAGTCTCTAGTCAGAAATACGAAGTCACAAGTCAGACCATTGTGCACGAAGTGTCATTGCAATATCGTTTAAAACGTCCTTAACTTTACAAATGCGTCATCCTGGAAATTCTTGAAAGCTGACCTTACCACGGATAACTACCTATTCGCCCTAATAAGAGTCAATGCTTCTATAAGCGCCCATCCCTTCTTTTCCATTTGTAAGTGGTTAAGCGCCCAGAATAAATTGTCTTAAAAGAAAAAAAAAAAACTGACCACAATCGACATTTTTAAATTTTTATGCATGTCTGCGGGCCTAGAAAATTTCACTGTTCAAGGAAAGACTGTGAATATTCACATTTTAAACCCATTGTAGTGATTTGTCAGTAAACGGGACCACTTTAAATACGAGATATCAACAGAATTTGCATAGCTGTGACTCTTACATATTGTATACTTTTGTAAGACCTGACTCCTAATAAGCACCCACCTTTCACAATTTTCTAAGCGCCCTGGGGCGATTACTAGGAAGAATACGGCAGTACTGGCTAGATATCCTGTGTAAGTTTCGTACTAGGCGTTTGGTCTACAAAGATGAACGTAAGGCAGTGAATTTATTTTAATAGCCAGATTCTAATTAACTGAAAGTTAAGTATATAGGCCCTAGTAAGTCTGCACACCTGCACAGACTAATTCAGTCTACACTTGTCACAGGTCCGTAGTTTTTCTTGACTGAAACGTTAACGGTTACAAACAGACCTTTGTGAGCCATGATGTATTTGAACGTAGAAAATAACATTTGACTTTCGTGACATATTCGTTTGTTATAGTTGACTGTCAAACATAAGAATAAACATATGCCACTTACGTTATGAACTATAAAATATATTATACTATAGTTTACAATATCATCACGATCATCATCCTTAATATAGTTATCATCATCGTCATGATTATAATCATTATCATCAAAATCAACTTCTGCTTATCATCAACAAACATAATTATTTTTAAATTATAAAGTCGACCTTCATCATGAGGAGCATCATCATGACAATCATCATTGCAGTCAACAAAACTAATAATGATAATCATGATGATGTGTAGATGATGATGATGATAAAGATGAATCGTGTTGATCATTTATTTCTCTCACAAAACAAACTTTATGGCTACAAAAAGACTTCAGTCTTCATACGAGTTTGCCACTAAATCATTCAATTACAGGAACAAATTCAATGCTGAAGATCGGCATCTACTGGCATTGGAGGTCTGGCTTTTAACAGATATGCCAATTCGCTGAATTCGTCAAGCTTTCTCTTTGGGAACTGAATACATGTCTTTACAACAAGTCACATCACGTTTGTCAACCACCGTACCATAATCAAGCGCGCCAAACGTTTCAGGTAAAAAATACATAATGTCAGGTTTTCCGTAATGTGCGTCGGAATTGTGCTGAGGTCTAATTTCATGTACATTCCACTGTTTGAGCAATTCTATCCAGGTGTGTTTTGTATTAGGTTCATAAAACAAATTTTCAAATTTTCACAATGTATCTGGTCGAGTTTATTGAAACGACCAGAATCGCGGAAATCCTTAAAAAAAGTTAATCCACCACTGTATTCCTTGTTGACGTAGCGTACCCCACCATCTTTCAATGTGCTGGTTAGAAGTGCTTCTTCCAACAATAACGCTGCGACTTCCAGCAAAGTGGTCGCTTGCTGCATTCCGAAAGAACTGCTGTAGAAGACAAACAACACTGTTTTCTGTTCCAGCATCGCAACGAAGTATGCGAGGTGTTTTTTCAATGCGCTTCAATGCATCCAAAAAATATATCGCAATCAGTTTTGGATCGTTGTTAGTGTCAGAAACTTCTAACCAGATAACTTTCCTGCTAAAACCATCTACCGCTCCGTGTATACAAAATCCGAATGGTTTCAACTTATCATAACCATCTAAATGCCAAATATTGTTTGGCCCTTTTGCATAATAGAAACGTCTTTTTAGTCGACGTGCTTTTCTCATTTCAACACCATTTGGATCTATTGCCTTCATTATGTCCATAACAGCTTTATGGTTTACATCCATATTATGATTCACTTTCAGCCGGCGCCATATCGTCCGATAACCGACAGACTGTCCACTATAATGCATTTCCGTGCCAATTACACGAACAACGTTTTTCAACTGCAATTGCAAATGTACACCTCGACGTTTCATGTTCAACTGACGCAGTGACAACAAAATACCATACTTAAGTAGCAAAATCCAAGAATTTCACTGGGTTTAAAACCTTGTTTGAAATATTCTTCAATGAGTGATGCTTTATCAACATTCGGAGACGACAAAGGCAGGTAAGGTGGCACCACACCAGCTGTTGTCTTCAACAGAGTGCACAGAAAACAACACGCACAACACAGCCATTTTCGCTCATTACTCACGTGCTCTCTTAAAGTGTGATTTAATTAATTAATTTCACAACTAAGAAGTAATAAGTTTTGAGTTAAAAGTCAAAACTCCCAAGTCAAAAGTCATAACTCCCAAGTCAAAAGTCATTAAGTCAGAAGTCAAAAAGGGCCCTCCAGTGCTTCCATAGTATACAGACAATCAATTTGTTTTTTCGATAATTTTTTAAAAACAGTTTATAAAGACAGTGCGATATTTTCCATTTTACTGTATCCGAATGAACTTATCTTTCATCACCTTTACCTAACAGTCACAAATTTTATTTTGAGTATATTACCAGTTTAATTCATTTTTACTGTGTAGTAAACTTATATATTTAGACAATGTGACAAATAGTATCATAATTTTTGTAATTGGTATATACAAAACATTTATAAGCTCTGTAGCTTTCTTTTCAATTTTTGTCATCGTTGTTACAAATAAGCTATGTTTAAACTAATTGAAATAAGATTTTTCCAGTCGACAGAGCACATGACATTGTCTTGTCCATGGGTTTGACGGAATCGAGTCTTGCAGTATATGACTACATTCCTTATATGTACAGTACATATCCATTTACATTCAGATGTGGCACTACTGCCAGGTTTGTCCAGCTACAGATCAATGCAAGCTATGGTGATCACTTCCATTTGTGCGAGGTTCAAGTTTTTGGTATATCAGGTACATATATATTTATTATGTACAAGAAAATCAAACAAGAAAAAAACGTATTTTTAAGAAAAATAAAAAAGATTCATGATTCACGTAATAACTTACATTATAATATGTGAGATTAATGACTGATTTTACTAAATTTATCACCATATTTTTATTGCGTGACTAACGCAGTAAATAAGGTCCATTTTTACATATTTTGGCCTCGTTTTGGTAATTTACGTGGATTGTAATCGCCATTTGTAATGTGAAAATCCCTTTCTTTGGTCACTTTACAATATTTTACTTTTAAGTACATTTTCAGAATTTTCATAAAAAATAAGCATAAATATGGAGGCATGCTGCTTTAAAAAATAGTGGTTGATGTGTTTACAATATGTTTATATTTATTACATATCAAAATTGCGTTATGCGAATAAAATCTGTTCATGTGATTGAATGTTCCTATCATATATAACATCTTATAATGTTTAGCTTTGACTTATTTGGAAAATCATTAGAAGTTTCTGATACTATATCAACTAAGAATGTTTTAATACACCAATTACCAATAAAGTTTATGTCATCAGAGATATAAACAAGTGAACTATCAACAGAATATGGTAAAGTTTGATCTAATCTACATAGTGGCCCTATGTACAGCAATAACCACTTTACAACAACAGTTTCAATTCTTCCCTACAGTAAGACTTCACAATAAATTCAACATCTCTAGAGCAACACCCATCAGGAGCTAAAAAAAGTATTTGTCTTTCAAAGGATCTTGCTTTACAGAGGTTGTCCTGTATTTATCACACGATATAAGATGAAATGAAAACTTTTTTTATTTATTTCTGATAATCATGTTGCTGTTAATGTGTGGGTATTTCTTAGTTGACTGTTTTAATTCAAGTCTTTTTTCTCTTTTTGACAGACTGTGGAAGTTTGACAAACCCTTTAAACGGTCTGGTTCACACAAATGAAACCACGCTCAATAACGATGCAGTATACAATTGCAATACGGGTTTTATCCTTACCGGAAGCGTTCCAAGAACGTGCCAGACAGATGGGATATGGTCTGGAAATGCTCCTACTTGTGAACCAGTAAATTGTAGTGATCTGGTATCTCCTGCAAACGGTTCCGTGACATTGTCAGGCTTAACATATATGAATACAGCTAGGTACAATTGTTCTATAGGATTTGTTTTAACTGGGTCATCAACACGGACCTGCATGTCTGATGGAAATTGGGACAATTCTCCCCCATCTTGCATTATAGTTGATTGCGGTCCAATTTCCAACCCAGAAAACGGAAGCGTTTTAGTGCCGAGTTCAACGTTTGCAAGTGTAGCAACTTACACTTGTTTGAACGGATACTTTTTAACAGGTTCCGCTACACGACTCTGTACTTCAGATGGTTATTGGAACGGCTCAGCTCCGTCTTGCACTTACATTGCCTGTGGTGTTTTGCTGAATCCCTCAAACGGATCAGTTTCCATTTCAAGTTATGGGTTTATGGGAACAGCGACATATAGTTGTTTAACTGGATTCAACTTGTCAGGAAGCATCGAAAGAACATGTCTTTCTGATGGAAACTGGAATGCGTCCGAACCATCTTGTTATATCATTGACTGTGGCATTTTACAAGATCCTTCAAACGGAAGCGTCACATTATCTGGTTCAACATTTTTGAGCACTGCGTCATATAGTTTTGTTCTTACAGGGATTCAACCTGTTCTGGGTCCAGTTCGAAAGAACATGTTCTTTCTTGATGGAAATTGGAAATGGTTCTGTCCCATTGTGCGGTTGTGGTTAACTGTGGTGGCTTCTGTCGACCCTGCAAACGGTATTGTATCAGTTTCAGGCTTTACGTATTTGAGTACAGCGACATACAGTTGTTTTGTTGGATATAATTTGACAGTATCGGAAACTAGGGTTTGTATGTCAGATGGGAACTGGAATGGTTCAGCTCCCTTTTGTTTATCTTCTTTATCAGTTACAACAAGCACTACCACGCCAAGTCCAACTGTACCGCCATCGAATTTGTCAAGAATTTATATTATGGCATGCATTTGTTACCCTAACAAAACATTTATCGGGCTGACACAAAAAGAAATTATCCAACATCTAATTGAAGACACAAAAATAGACACTAAAAACACATCGCGTTCAAAATCAAAGCTTGTGTGTAGAGATGATTCGAGACAGTCGTCAATGATAATGGGGTCAGTCGGAGCAAGTGTTTTGAGCACTGCGTTAGGGGTTATCATTTGTTCAGATTTGATTACATTGTTGTTTAAACTGAAAAAAGTGAAAATTGCGTCGAACAAGGTAAAAGCCAAAACTTGACAACAAACATTTGGCATGTATTCATGAAATTATGCATCAGCAAGTAAAAACTGTGCATAATTTTGTCAGTGTGATTGTAATCATAGAACATACAATTCATGATCCAGATAGACGTAAGACTGTAAAACGTCCTCTCTTACATTTTTCTGACTTTTTGTTTTCCTTGTAAAACTTGATGTCTTTTGGGAGTATTTGCATATTTATTGTTTTAATTTTTAAATATTCTTTCATATTAATTAAAAATAATAATTTTCATGTTTGCAGTACTTAGATCCATTATTTTAATGAGTGAATATATATTTACTGTAATATGACATCTTAATGATTTACAAATTAATATACATAAATGTAGCGTAAAAGAAATAAGAAGTATCTTTAAAAAGATACTCGGCCGAGTATACCTGTTTTTACGCGCATGGGTTATATCGGCGTTTTTAATACATTAAGAAATGTTAGCTCAGCGTGAAATTAATAATGACAGTCATCATGTGTACAAATAATACTTTGGTCACAATTGACATAACATTTATTGGTATATTAGTTTCAGAAAGATCCTTTAGATTAATTTTACTAATTTATGAATGGCCAATGAGATTCCTTTATTTCAGTTTATAATTTTAAAATGACCAATGAACTATCGTAAAGTGACAACTGTATTATCCGTCCACTCCTGCTGGAAGTCTCTTATCCGTGTCATTTCCTCGTATCAGATTAAAATCTATTTGTACTTAAGAAAGTTGTAGATCAAGTAGCTGAAAGAGAAAAATAGAATGGTTGAAATGAAAATAGCGAGTAGCGGTCTAACAATTAAATGCTTCGTTGATATAAACAAATAAACATGATAAAATTCCTCTGCAATTTTAACTGGAATGTATGGCCTAATTAAGCCCTAATTCCGACTACATTGTGAAATATTATGCAGCAAAAATGTCAAAAAAGTTTTATATGTTTTTTATATGTTTAACAGATTAAAAGACAAACTCTGTGTTCTTAGTCTACGGATTTGATTTGTTAACCATTTGTTTGCTGGGAAAATTGTCGTCGGCTAAAAATCTCGTCTGCATATTTTTTCAACGTTATCCAATTTTCTCAAATTTAAGAAATAAAAGGGGCGTCCGTGGCCCAGTGGTTAAGGTCGTTGACTTCAAACCACTTGCCCCTCACCGCTTTGGGTTCGAATCCCGACAGGGACTTGGATTCTTTCATGTGAGGAAGCTATCCAGCTAGCTTACGGAACGTCGGTGGTTCTACTCAGGTGCCCGTTCGTGCCTGAAATAATGCACGGAGGGGCACCTGAGGTCTTCCTCCACCAGTATAGCTGTCCCAGAACGTCGCGATATGACCTATACTGTGTCGATGTGACGTAAAACCCAATCAAATCAAATAAGAAATAAAACAGCTTTACGACTAACAAGATGTACCCGTTGTCTCATCAGGTACCAAGCAGCTTACAAATGTTACTGTAACAGTCTCCGCATGCTAATGCTTAAAATTGGTTTCAGTCATATACTGCCAAGTCAGTTCCCAAACAAGTGTTTCTTAATTCTGTACCAGTTTTGTAAACTTTTTTCAATAGCTTGCAGCAAATGACGGCAAGCTGTCTTCAACAGATTCAGCGTTGGAAGATGGATGGCGCTAGACTTTTTTTTCTTTTCTCATCATGGAACAAACATGCCGTTGATTCAGACTCGCAGTTGCGAGGATCATGAATTTATAATTCTCCGTAATTACTTACTTGATGGGATCGATTTCCTCCGATTGAACAAAATTTAAACTAACGAAATTTACATTAAAAACTGATAATATGGCTTTTAATGAGTGTCTTAAAGAACCAAGGATTTACATAGCTGTCATTCCACATTTATTCTACCAGCGTTGTTTTACCACATGCACTTCACTAAATTATTCGATGTCATTTGACTTTATGTCATCCTATCAATCATAATTATATTTCTGCCCCTTTCACAAACTTAATGAGCACACACCCATTTTCAAAACTGCTCTATTCCTAGATTTTTATTGAATTTAACAAGGTAATCTATAGACAAATTATATTTCAAGAAGTAGAATAGAAATTTTTAATTTGCTGCAATACATGCATGTATGTATGTTTGTATGTAGATATATAAATAATTCACTTGCAAAGTTCATTCGGACATTTAATAGGACATTTTCACGAACAACCCGCCCCTAACACCATCTCCTGATTTATTATATGTTAAGAATACTTTTATATTTGAGAATATGTTAGATGTCTTGTCAAATTAACGCGTAGACGTACGCTATTGTGAGTATAAACCAATCAAGCTCACAGAAATCAAGAACCATAAAATGATAAAAAAAAACAATATCTAATCGGTTTTAGTTCCCTTGACTGCTAAAAAAATCACACAAAAATCATAGCAAAAATCATATGACAAAATGTATTTACAACATTATACGATTATTTCATTAAATCATTTATTACCGAATAAATTCATAAATGAAGCGACATCCCTGTCTTATCATTTATAATATTATAATTTATAGTGATAATTAAGGACTATGTGATTTAAACACATAACTTATGAAGACCGCTTGTCTGTCTAGTCGGAAGTTGCTTAATGAAATGTAAATGTTTTAGATCACAACTCTTTGAATGGTTGTCTTGAAATCATGTGAAGAAAGTAGCGAAACCAGTTGAAATTAGAGAAGGCCTATCTATGGAATCGATTTTGAAAGTGATCCGTTAAAATTGTCTTTCAGTGTAGAATAAATGCATACATTGCAGTATATTTATTTAAGAAATACTATTGGTCTGAGCGGTGTTTATCAGCTATTTAACACCCTTTGGAGTTTTAATGTGAATGCCTCGATCACGTAGGTCGAAAGCCTTTTTACTTTTGAAAGGAGAAACAGGGCCTTAAACGGTGGTTGTGGAATTTTGATATAAACTTAAGATACAAGTTTCTTATAGAAACCGAATGGACACAGAATCCCATTATATTGAATCTGTTTGGTTACAGGTTAAATTTTCAAACAATAAATATGTATTGTTAAATTTCTTATACAGGCCACCTAACAGTAACCAGTCGTGTATTGATTTTTTGAGTAGCAATTAATATTTTACTGCAGAATTGCATAATCTATATATGTAACTGGAGATATGAACATTAACTACTCACAATAATAGCAAATGGGCCCATGTTGTTAAAGAGTTTGGTCTCAAGCAATAAATCTAATATTCTACTAGAGTAACTAAAGACTCCAATTTAAGTTAAAGCGATCAGCAATAATTGGCGTTTACAAAAGGGAGGCAAGTGCTTATATTCGTATAAAACGATCGATTATTATAAGAATTTAAATAAACAATTACCTAAAAATGATATGAATGATATCAATTTTGATATAATTAATTCAGACTATTACAGAGCAAAATAACTCGCTTGATGTTCCATATAGGTATGATTAAAACATTATTTGACAAAAATAACACGTACGTATCGACCAGACTGGTACTCTGGCGAAATTCAGAGGCCCGCAATGAAAGGGATCACTTAATTAAGCATTGTAAAGAGTGGTTTACTTTAACCGTAAGTTGTGGAGAAATAAATGCCATGATGTGATAAAAAAGATAGTGAGATGCAATTGAAAATTCAAGGGAAATATTATACTATTGGCAAACTTTAAAAAAAAAACATATATAATGAGAAAATGTGACAGTCTTCTTTACAAATCACTATAAACATTAAAGATTCAGGTTTAAATCATAAATATGATGCTCAAATGAACATTTATCAATATTGTAAGTTCCAAAAAGCATTATTTGTAAAGGTATTACCAAATTTACATTTCATGTTAATAAAGGGTTGTAATTAGAAATTTATTTTCTATAAAGTCCGAGTCAAATTTTCCAATAAGAAATGAGCACAGGAGCAATAACAGCATCCTTTAATTTACAAGAAGGCATTTACCAGAATAATGAACTAAATAGTAATGTATATGTATGCATGTTAGATACTAAACAGGCTTTTGATACGGTTTGGTTAGATGGTGTTTTCTACAAAATGTCAAAATTAGGTATAACTGGTAAAATTTGGACACTTCTAGTTGACGCACACACAAATATGTCTAGTTGTGTCGCTGCTAATGGCCTTCAATCTACGTTCTTCCCAGTAAGACAATGCATTAGACAAGGAGGGACGATCTCTACTTGGATATATAAATTGTTTATAGATGATTTGATAAACGAATTAGAAAATAGTGAATTAGGATTAAACATTCTACATCTTTCTGTAGGGGCGACAACTCTTGCAGATGATATAGCCCTATCAGCAACTAACCCCACCGGCCTTCAAGAAATGCTTGATATTACACATAAATATACATGTAAATAAAGGTACAACATAAACCCACTGAAAAGTAACATTATAGTATTTGGTAAAAGACGAAAAACACCACAGGTTCAACTATTAATAGGAGGTTGTCCTATTGATCAGGTTTATAGTGTTAAACATAAATGACAAACTAAATGACACAGACAAGGTCGAGCGTGCATGCGAAAAAAACAAAAACATCCCTTTTTTCTCTATTATCACTTAAAATAGACCCGGTCCACGTAAATCCAATCAAATCGGCTTCGCTTATTTCAAAAATTTGTATACCTAGATTATTGTATGGTTGTGAATTCATGTCTAACCTTAAGAAAACTGACTATAAACGACTTGATAGATTTGTTAGACTAGCTGCAAAAAAGATACAAGGGTTCTCTGTGCTAACACGAACGGATATGTGTCTTAGTATGTTAGGCTGGAAAAATATTGAATCTGAAATAGAGCTTAGAAAACTAGGGTTTTTAAGACAATTATGTGACATGCCAAACACTGTTTTAGCAAAACATGTGTTCAATGTGAGATTATCAATTTATGTATGTACACTCTGGAACACTCTGCTATGATATCATAAAACATGTTGTTGTAACTTGTAATAGAATGGACATTTTTCGCGAAGAATTGTTTAAAACTTTGTATAATTTATTTGGCAAAGATGTTGTTTCAGAAATATTATTAAGTGATAGCGAAACGAAGTTTCAAAAACTTATAGGCAGACGCCTGTTATCATTACAAAACAGGAATGTTCATAAACATTTTTAATTATTTGGGTCGTCAGTAATGGTCGTCAATAATGGTAGTGAAATTTCAGACTCTAATGCTGTTAATTGCAAATGCCGAAAGTAGTCCGCTTTTTTGAAGCGGTTACTTCCCTTTATATGTATACTAACGCCGAAAAATTCAGGGGAGATCACTGCGTAAAGATAGTCAAATGACAGGCGCATTAATTTTCAAGCAAAATGATTCCCGAATGGTCGAAGATTTCTAATATTGTTTTATTCTTCATAGATATACATGCTTATAGTAAGCTCAATGATTATTTACATCTGTGTTAAACAATAGTTAGCGTCGTTACAAACCCATATTTAGAATAATTTGGTTTTCTCCAGGCCGTTTACATATAAATTCACCATGGCCGAGGGGTTTGCGCGTTTGCTGAGGAAGCGAGAGGTCTGGAGTTCAAAACCCAGTTGAGGCAACTCTTTTTTTCCAAATTTTTTAAGTCAAATAAACATTGGATTGAATATCAGTGTTGCAATTAGTCTTATAGCCAATTTACTATAAAAACGCTGGAAAGCATTGGTGGCACTAAACAAAAACAAATTGGTTTATAATCTCACAACCTTCACCTTTCTGACATTCTGAGACCCAAACAAATTCAGCACCTTATGTGCTTTGATTTAAGAATAGCAATCGCATATGTTTACTATTGCATTAAAAATGCACGATGTATACAAATCTCGCAGAGACGATGATTTTGCTTTAAAAGTACCATGTTAAATATGCGTTGTCATAATTATGTTTTTTTAGAAATGAAATACGACACTGGCATCAGTGATAGCTGTATAAGCATCTTAAGTATATCACATGAAAAAATAATGAAAATGTAAATACTCATGTACTCATATAATCTATATCTATTACATGTTAGTACCACTTCTTTTCTTTTAATTATGAATGTATTATATGGTCCCAAAGTAATAAATCAGACATAAATAGAATAACGAAATTACAAAAAAAAAACAATAATTAAAAAAAACAACAACAAAAAACAGCCAGAATTATTTTAAAGAACCACATAGTTTTAAAAATATGTTTAAAAATATAAAAAATTTATATTTTCAATCTAGGTGTAATTACTTTTGTTTACTTATGGTGTATAAATCGCTGAACAAATTAACACCAGCATATATATCTCTGATTCCGTTATCTCAAAATAAAATGATCACAGAAAATAAGACATATAGTACACAAACGGTCAATAAACAAATTATTTAAAACATACTTTTTATTATTTTGGTATGGAGACTATTATAGAACACAATTCTTTTAGAAATAAGTATTTCTACCAGTCTGGAATTGTTTAAATCTCATATTAAACATTTCTTATTATATAAAATAAAAACCAACAATATTTAACATGTATTACATTTATAATATGATTTATAAAATGACATGTTATGATCTTTATAACTACTGGTTGAAAACAAGGTTTTACATGATATGTGTTTTCTTTGATGCTTTGGTACAGCTACCATCGTTAGTTATTATGCACTGAAAAAATCAATGAAAATATTTAGTAGCTTCTTACCTAACTGAGCTCTTTAATTGAAAACAAAATTTGGTCCAATGAATTAGATTTCCCAGCATTCCTCATTCTCAAAGTGAAAACATTTGGTAAGGGTGAAATTGCGTTCTGAACTTACTATCTCTCTGTCAAAATTTAGATAAGTGAACTCTCTTATTTGAAAGAGTTAACTTTCTTCTTTCTAAATTAATCTCAAATAATTAATTTTTAATCCGATTTTTTACAGATAAATACATTTCAACAGGCAGCCCAAAATGATGAAGTGACGTCATGAACGTAAATACAAATCTCAGACCATAGATATTCTTTCCATTCCACACTTAAAACTTGACTTATAAGAATGGACAGCGAAGACGATATGATATATGAAGATGATGAATCTCATGAAGAGGAGGACAGTAATGATGATGATGACTTTGTGGACATAGCTATGGAGCCTGAACCATCGTCTACAAGCGAGTCAAAAGACCATGAAGACTATCCGTTTGAAGTTTTGACAGCAGACAGAATTGTTCATGTAATGGTTGAGTGTATAAAAGAAGTAAATGCGGTGGTTCAGGTATAACTATTCATATGTATTTTACTAGAAATGGTGATACAAATAAGTGTAATTTTGTAACCTGTACAACTGTTTTAGGTTTAAGATGTTTGTAATTAAGATAACATAATGTTTCTAATAATTCTCTATATTCTCAAATCATCCTATAATAACTTACACTTTTTGACACTAAGCTTAAGTGTTTGTTACTTAATAGCACTTAGATACAATTAAATATGAACCAGGGTTCTTAAGCATGTTTTAAATCGAATCCAGTACAAATTCATATGCTAACAATCTTGTCCTACTTTTTCAAACCATCGTTTTGCCTTGTTTGCAGATTCCATCAACCATAACAAGAATTTTGTTAAACCATTTTAGATGGGACAAGGAAAAGCTGATGGAAAGGTAATTTTACTTGTAACCTTGAAATAATAAGAATCCAAGTAAATTTGTTGGTGTCAGTTGCTATGTGGTTTTGGAATGAATTGTAAGGTTTATATCATGTCAGGGATGTTTAAAAAAGCAAAAAGTTTTAGCCTGCTGATGACTGTGATAAAACGCAAAAGTTGCAGCTTGGGCTTTTATCAGTAAAGACTTAAAAGTGGATAAAGAAAGCTATATCTGAGGAAATATTTTATAAAAGTGCAAAAACAGTAAAATTATGTTGTTTTCATAACCTTATGGTGATTCCTTTAAAGATTTATAGCATTGAAGTTTAAATGTCTTTGTCAAATAATATGTATGAATATTGTAAATAAATAGAAGCATTCCGCTATTAAGAAGGATTGGCTATGATTTTATGCATTTTAATAAAATATACTGACAAATTCCTTCATACTCAGAAATCATAAAAATCAAGATGAGAACAATAATTTTACAGTCTACAAACAGCAAATATAAAAAGCATAGCTTTAAACACTGTGATGTTGAAATTGTTCATTAAGTTTAATGTTACTGTTATATATTTCTTTTCATCTTAACAGAAATGATTGTTGCTGAATGACGCAAATAAGTCAAGAGTATTGTTAAAATGTGAATGTTTAATGAAGTGACTCTTTAAAAGTTTGGTTTACTCATTTATCATAGCTATTGCGAAATATATTTTAAATTTGAATTTAATTTATTCCAAGTACACATAAATATTGTAGAAGTACAGGGCTCAAGCTAGGTTCAAAATTTAGGGAGAAGTCACTTCTCCCTCCAGCTGCTTTAGGGAGAAGTGGGGAGACTTTAGGGAGAAGTGAGGAGATTCATTTATCGATGTTTGTTGTATGTTATTGCAATTACATTGACTCACTGTACTTATCTTATTAAATGAATTGGATTTGTGTTACAACAAAATATTCAATTTTAATTTAAAAGTAGTTTGAAACAAGTAATAATAAGAATGAGTATCATGTAATGCAACCATTGCATTAAATGAAGATAAAAAAGCCATAGTTGATTCCTATCATGGATCATATCATGGATGGATTAACAGTTATTACCTTCTGATTTACTATTAAAAAGCTTGCGCGGACATTATATTCATATTCACTTATGTTGTAAAGAAAATGAAAGTAGATAACGAAAGAAACGGTCTTTACTTTAACTACATTTGTAATAAATACAGTGTAATACGCCGTCAATTTTATCAAATTTAACTCGTCGACAAAAAAAGGTTATCATAACTTTCATTTAAAATTACCGTTACAGTTATATCTCGAGCGGTCCTCTTAATTCTGACAATCATTCGATAGTGAAAATTTAATTGACGTTTGATCCGTCCATCATAAATTATTGTTACTGGTATGTTAAAGATTTAATGTCGCCTCGATTGAAATGTGAATTACGATTGGTTTCTCGCACGTATCGGTAATCTCGCCGTGGGCGGAGTCTAATTGTTCCTCGAGCGTCTGTTAATTAGACTTTTATGACATGTTGGTAAACAAACGGATTAATGACATTTCGCGTTGATTGAGATGCATGACAGTCCCTTTTTCCGGCGGCGAGGGTAAACAAAGCAAACACACAACATGTTATTCACAGTTATTGTTGGTTATTTTCAATAATGGATCAATAAAATCGGGCAACTTCATCTTCGCTTTCATGTAGGATGTCGGCGAAGTCAGGCGGAATTCGGCGACTATTTCGCCCGAATCGCCCAGTAGCTCGAGCCCTGAAGTACAGATGATGATATCAATCTGGTGATTCAGATAGTACTATGGTATTTTCATACAGGTGTGAGCACTGATTTCTGCAGAAATTGGATTAAGTTGAAAATTGTCCAACCAATCAAACATTTTAGTCAGCTATGACTGTTTTAGAGGGGACTTAAACAGAAGTCACTACTTATCAAATACTCCATTCTGATTGGCTCAAGGGCTGTTTTTAATTATTACTATATTGATGTCTCATCGATTTTCAACACTCCATCAAACATTGATTTCAATTTAGCATATTTATACAATTTAAAATCAATTTTTTCCCAGTCTTGTGAAAACATCTCTGTATTTTGTTGGAATTTGGAAATCGTCTGTCTACCATTTAACTAGCATGAAAGTTAGATATAATTTTCCTATGTTAATCAGAAGTATTAACAAAAAATACTCTCTTTCTGTATTGTTGTGATCTCCTTGTCCAGTATGTTACTTAACTATAAGCTGATTATTAAAATCATTTAATTTATGTCTCTTGCTTTTGCTGCTAATGTTGCTAAAGCCATAACATATTAATTTTATATATATGAATTTTATTTTTCTTGTTTAAAGGTACTATGATGGTGATCAGGACAGCTTGTTTTCTGAGGCCCATGTTGTAAGTCCATACAGAAAAGATGCCTCAAGACAGGCTAAGGTATTGATTAGCTATCTTTAAAAAGTAATGTTGAACGATTGTTTTGAATAGCTAGTAGTACTGCATTGTAAAAAAAATGAAGTATTTTTACATTGCCAACATTAATGAATTTGTACTTTAATTCATGTTTCCTTGTTATAACGATTGTAAGGAAAACTACATGTAAATGCTAATGTTAACATTTTAAGATTTGATACCATATCATGTAATATAATATTATTTGGCATTTAACTGTCAACATGCACATAGCTACAGAATCTACCCCTTTGACCTTGCTAGCACATCAGTGTTGTCTGATCTGATCATGGTCTGCTTTGTTGGCTATTCAGTTTGTACATGTTTGGAAATTTTCCCTAAAAATGATGAATGGTCTTATCTAGGTGTAAAGATGGACAAATCCATTTAAGATATTTGTGGTAACTTAGGGTTAATGTAATATTCATTATGTTATCTGTTAGAAGGAGATATATATGTAGCCACTTAACATTTGTTCCTGATTTATAAATAAGTTTGAAGTTACTTTGAGAAACTTAATTCACAACTGATGTAGTAATTTGGTGGTATTCCCAATATGGCAAAGAAATATTATGGTTGACATATATTATTTTCATTTTTCAGAGAAACACCCGAGGTTCAACTGCCTCCACATCCAGTGAGATCATGTGTGAAATCTGCTGTTTTACAAAACCTGCAAATGTATGCCCCAATTTTATATTTGATAGATATTGTTATTAAATGAAAATTATAAAGCCTTTCTAGTTATGTTCAGAAGTATATAATATCATCAGTTATTGAAATTAGGATTCTGTGAGTAAGCAATGAACCAAAAACTATTGTTATAGATAGGTTATATTTTTCAATTAAATGCCAAATACACATTGGGTGGGGGGGGGTTAATTAAAAACATTGTGGCTTTAAAATTATTCCGTGGAACGTGACATCCCCTGATAATTTTTTGTGCCCCCACTATAGGTGGGGGGGGGCATTTAGATTTACCCTTGTCCTTCCGTCCGTCCATTCCCTTTTTGTGTTGCACATAGCTCAAAAAGTAATTGATCTAGAGTCATGAAACCTTACAAGAATATTGATCAGCATGTGAAGTTGTGCACCTGGGTATTTTTGTGTGGATATATTTAGTATTTTTAGAGTTGTTGCTCTTGAATTAGTAAAAATTTCCAATTTCAACTTGTGTCGCACATAACTAAAAAAGTATTTGACCTAGAGTCATGAAACCTTACAGGAATGTTGCTCAGCATGTGTAGTTGTGCACCTGGGTATTTTCGTGTGGATATTTTTAGTATTTTTAGAGTTATTGCCCTTGACTTAGTAAAAATTTGCAATTTTCAACTTGTGTCGCATGTAACTCAAAAAATATTTTACCTAGAGTCATGAAACCTTACAGGAATGTTGATCAGCATGTGTAGTTGTGCACCTGGGTATTTTTGTGTGGATATATTAAGTATTTTTAGAGTTATTGCCCTTGACTTAGTTAAAATTTCCAATTTTCAACTTGTGTCGCATGTAACTAAAAAAGTATTTGACCTTGAGTCTTGAAACCTTACAAGAATGTTGCTCAGCATGTGTAGTTGTGCACCTGGATATTTTTGTGTGGATATTTTTAGAGTTATTGCCCTTGACTTAGTAAAAATTTACAATTTTCAACTTGTGTCGCACGGAACTCAAAAAATATTTTACCTAGAGTCATGAAACCGTACAGGAATGTTGCTCAGCATGTGTAGTTGTGCACCTGGATATTTTTAGAGTTATTGGCCTTGACTTAGTAAAAATTTACCATATTTAACTTGTGTTGCACGTAACTCAAAAAGTTTATGACCTGTAGGCCTGAAAGTTTACAAGAATGTTGGTCAGCATGTGTACTTATGCACTTTGGGGTTTTCTTGTGGATTTATTCAGTATTTATGGTATTTGCCCTTTGCTTTATAAAAGATTTTTAGTTTTCAACTTGGGCACATGTAGCCAAAAAAATTATTTGACCTAGAGACATAAGATTGACAAATAGGTGGAGTGTGGGGGCACCCGTGTCCTATGGACACATTTCTAGTTAACTATTAAAATGTGGCTATTCTTTATCTTAAGATCATACTTATAGGTTATTTAAGTTACTACATGTATATTACAATGGTGTGAATCCTGTTAAATTTACGTGTCTGTCATAAATTGCTTTCTCAGATGTAAGATTTATATTGTAGGAAATGACAGGGTTAGAGTGTGGTCACAAGTTCTGCTCCCTATGCTGGATGGATTATCTGACCTCAAAGATTGTTGATGAGGGTATGGGACAGACTATAGCATGTGCGGCCTTTGGTTGTGATATTCTAGTTGATGATGTCACTGTCATGTATGTATTTATAGATATTTGCCTAATTTAACCTTTAGCCTGATGTCAACAATTGATTCTACCAGTGCAGCAAGGGCAGAACAAGATCATTTTGGCTCATCTGTACCATCTGATCATGTTCTGCACTGTTTGCCATTCAGTCAGGACCTATTTAAAAAAATCATAAATTGATAAAGTTTTGTCCAAATCGCAAGATGGATTGGTCCATCTTTGATATTTAGAGGGATAAGAATTAGTTTCAAAACTTTCAATCTAATTTGTTGACAATATGATCATATACATTGTTAGATTGCATTAAAAGTTTGTGACAGGATTGAGGAGGTCAATAACTTATGTTATCCTTTCTTAAGCATATATGTTTGTTTCAACCCTAAATCTGCTGCTGAAATTTCGGAATGGATTTGCCCAGCTTTGAATTTCTGGAATAAGTTATTCAATGTTTAAGGGATTTTAATATCAGAGTGCAGAAAATGAACTATCAAGAGTATAGAAACTAGCCAGGCTGAATACTGATGACAAAGGTTAATTACTTTTGGTTCCAGCAGGTTAAAAGTTAAGCAAGTACCTATTAATTGTTTTAATACCACAGATATAAACAACTGCAATACAACGTACAGATAACATACCATCGGGCTATTTCTCTACATTAAGATAGTTGTACGCAAGAAATAATACATAAATTTTCTTTTTTTAAAGGAATTTAAAAAAAGCCCCAAAAAGTGAGTTTAAAAGTATCAACCTTTAATTAAAAAATTTAGTTTTGTGAGGTAAGTCTTTTTTTTAACCCCAGTATATTTTTTTTTTGTATTTTTGATTAGAAATTTCAAATACTAAGAAACCCTTTGACCTTGCTAGACATTTTTAGTTATTCAGAAATTTAAAAAAAGGGTTTCACTTTAAAGGGAAAAATTTATAATCGTCAGAAAATTTAAATTTTTTTTGGGGGAAATATGAAAATAGGTTTAAAAATTTGGAATTAAGGGAAAATTTGCCCAAATTTTAACCAACGTGCGTAGTTTTAACCCCCTTGCTAAGCAACACTTTAAAGGAAAAGCCCAAAATTTTTTGATTAGTTTACAGGTTCCCACGGGTTTTTAAAGTTTCCCAAAAAGTAAGAGGTGGACAGGGGGGGGATGAACATACACCCCTGGGTTATAAATAAAAATGAAACCAGACTTTTATTTGCTTTTATTTCAGTGTAATAAATTATTACGTTGGTGCCCAGCCCCTGATTTGTGGCCCAACGTTGTTAAAGTAAAAATATTTTGTTTGAAAAAATTTGTACAGTGGCTTTGTGACAAAACATTCTGGTAAATTTTTTTTTTGCTTTAAAATATTTCCATCTTTCTTTTAAAAAATTTTCAAACTGATGGCCTTGTCCAACGCAAGTTTTTAATTGTGTACTGTCAAATCTATGTTTTTAAAATGATTTTTGATTTGGAAAAAACAAAAGCAAAACTATAATACCATTGTGCAAAATGCTTGGTACAAGTTTTCTTTTCTGTCAAATTTTTTTGGGTTTGACTTTTGTTTTGAAAATTTTTAGTTACTATTTTGGGCAGCTAGTATTAACCCCAGCTGAAAAACCCCCCTTTTTATCGCATTACCCTTTCTGTTAAACCCAAAAGGGGTAATATAAATAAATACATTGAGAAAATTTAGGGAGCGTTATTTAATAACTTTAAAGCATGCTGTCCCCAACCCCCTTTGATAGCAGAAACTTACACTTTGCTGCATTTACTGTCTGAACTCTAGGTGGAAATGTGTCCTCAGCAATTTCTCAGATAAATTGCTATTGTTTAGTAAACAGCAATCATTGATGCCCAAATGACTTAAAATTTCCTAGACTTAGCAATAGGAAATAATTGGCTTGAATAACTTAAATATCTATGTTTGTTTAAAAATTAGAAATTAGTGAAATGGCTTATAATATTTAAGATTGATATAAATACAAAGATTGTTTTTACTTGGCTGTTTTGGAGAAAAAAGACAAATTATGATAGCTGCATTTTCGTTTTACAAAATGTTGCTCATTATTCAAACATTTTAAAAGCTATCAACATGAAACATGGAATACTTGCTCTTGTTCTGTCATTGGATTTGGAGCTTTTGATAAAGGGTCCCTTAAAATTCATTAAATAATTTTCAACAAACCTTTCTTTGTGGATACAGTATTCCTTTAATAGTTACAGGAGACACACTGATGCATGTGATTGATATATTTTCAAATAATGGATATTGTTAGATGGTTCTTTTATGTATTTAATGAAACTTTTGACTAAATATATAATGAGATATTGAGATCAGATATTTGAAAGTTGTGTGTATTTTATAGTTTTGCATGTGGAGAAAATTGGCATGACCCGGTGAAATGTATGTGGTTGAGAAAGTGGATACGAAAATGTGATGATGACAGTGAAACATCCAACTGGATAGCTGCCAACACAAAGGTATGGTATAGCAAAAGTGCAAATAAAAAAACTGTCAATCCTCAATCTTCTTTATTTCTTTAATTGATTTGTCAAATTTTATTTTTGGAACTGTCTATTATCAATTTGGGGGATGTCAAGATGAAAATTTAGTTAAGTCAGCCAATAGTATAGAGCCTGGTCAGACTGTAAGGATATGCATGATGGTCTGACTAGATACTGATGGCTTATCACTTTGGTTGTAGCAGGGTTATGGTTTACCTACAATATAAATGGGTACGGATTTTCATGCTACCCATGCTTTATATGTGTTATTATAATGTACTGCTTTAGATAAAGATTTGTGAATGAAATATTTTTATTATCAAAATGCTTATAATGTTTGGGTCAGGTTGCAAAATGAACCTTTCTCTTATAGCCTATACATTGAATAGTTGTTATTACTGCCAGAAGTAAAAATTGTCTAATGTGTGAATATAAGTTATGACAAGTAAAAAGAGAGCATCATAATTTACATAAGATATATTAAAATCTTCCTGTTATCCCTTTAGATATATACTCAGGCAAGTCAATAAACTAGAATAAAAAAATAACTGATCCAGATGCTGTGAGAAAATTTATCAAACTGAAACTTAGGACTTTTTAGACTGACTTTCGATTTCTCAGTTTTGGTATTTTCATTTATCTTTTAAGTAAAACATAAACTTCACTTTCAAAAGTCAAAGCAGAATTAGAAACACTTGCCCCTCACATGTATTTGTTTTAATCTAGAAGGAGATTTATGATCTTTTAGTTATTATTTGAAACTCTTAAATTTCAGGAGTGCCCTAAATGCCATGTGACCATTGAGAAAGATGGTGGATGTAATCACATGATTTGCAAGAATCAAAACTGCAGGGCAGACTTTTGCTGGGTGTGTTTGGGACCCTGGGAACCTCATGGATCTTCCTGGTATATCAGATTCTTTATCTATCCCTTAACCTACTTGATTTCTTAATAGACCTGTCCAGCTTACACTTTTATAATTGTCCATAATATTGTTTTAGGAACTTCAAGCTAATCAACAATATAAAGTATTGTAAGACTGCATGGTAGTGCAGGCTAGCCTGGATCTTAACTTGTGCCAAAGGCTTATCACTTTTGTGCCTGCAAGATAGGAACTATTTTTTTATCTCCTGAAACTAACAACTAAAATTATGTTACAGCCAATCTTAAAGCTACATTTAATAAATTTCATAAAAAACTAAATAGCGACATTTCATTAATAAATTGGGTTTCATATCAACACCAGGTCTTATTTTGGTGTCCAACTCCGCCTTTGGATCATCCGTACATCAATATTGAATCAACAAACATTACTATAAGTACATGTAGTAGTCCTAATTTAACGGTATATTTCCCGCATTGTAACGGATGATTTCATACAAATTTAATCTATTTACGAAATGATAACTTTTTCGGAACCCCAGGCTTAGTGCACCATGAAGCTAAAATGGTAAAAGGAAAATATATTTGCTGTGATCCGGATAGGAACTATTAAACTGTGACGTAGCGCATACACCAACTCGTAATAGGCTTCATTTGCATGTTAAAATTCGTATACTAACTTTAGTGTTACCGTGGGGTTTTCTGTTTAAAATCCTAATTTATGAACAATATTTGATGAGATTTACAACAATACTGTTAAACATGTTAATGAAACTGTAGAATGCTTGATTTTTAGGCTGATGGCAAAATATTTTTAAAATTTTTATTTAATGTAGCTTTAATATATGGATGAAAGCTGTTATAAAACCTGTTGCTGGAGCCATCATTTATTTAATTATCCCCCGCCTATGGAATCGGGAGGGGGATATAGTTTTGGCGTTGTCCGTCCGTCCGTCCGAATTTCGTTTCCGGAGTAGTTCTCTGCAACTACTGGCTGGAATTCAACGAAACTTTATGGGAATCATCAATATCAAGAGGAGATGCGCATATCGTCGGCTTGTTCCGGTCAGACACTTTAACTCAGAGTTATGGCCCTTGATTAGTTATGCAGTATGCATATGGAGTAAAAATCGTTTCTGCGCTACTTCTCTGCAACTACTGGCTGGAATTCAACGAAACTTTACGGGAACCTTCAATACCAAGAGGAGATGCGCATATCGTCGGCTTGTTCGGGTCAGACACTTTAACTCAAGAGTTCTGGCCCTTGATTAGTTATGCAATATGCATATGGAGTAAAAATCGTTTCCGGAGTAGTTCTCTGCAACTACTGGCTGGAATTCAACGAAACTTTATGGGAATCATCAATATCAAGAGGAGATGCGCATATTGTCGGCTTGTTCCAGTCAGACCCTTTAACTCAGAGTTATGGCCCTTGAATAGTTATGTAGTATGCATATAGAGTAAAAATCGTTTCCGCACTACTTCTCTGCAACTACTGGCTGGAATTCAACGATACTTTATGGGAACCTTCAATACCAAGAGGAGATGCGCATATCGTCGGCTTGTTCCGGTCAGACACTTTAACTCAGAGTTATGGCCCTTGATTAGTTATGCAATATCCATATAGAAAAATATTTGTTTCCTCACTACTTATCTGCTACTACTGGCTGGAATTCAATGAAACTTTATGGGATACTAAGAGGAGATATGCATATAGTCGCCTTGTTCCAGTCAGATACTTATAACTCAGATTAATGGCCCTTGATTAGTTATGTAGTATGCATACATCTCATTGGCATTTCCAGATTTTACTATTTAACACAAAGTTATGGCTCTGTTTTTGTTCTGAATATTTATCATGTTCAAAGAATATTACTGTTTATGCCATGATTAATATATAAATAAAGCCTTATGTCTTCAGTTGTTGTGTTAATAATAACCAGTACTCGGCGGGGGATATAAATTCAACGAATTTGCTTGTTAAGCAGTGTTTGATTTTTCACCCCTTTAGGAAATGGGATTCAGCTGTGTAAACTTTGGTTTATATTGAAGCCTAAAATAAGTTAATTGGGTAAAAGTTATGTCTCAGCAAATGCAAAATTGTTAAATTTTAATAACTACTGAAAAATTTTTATGTAAAAAAATTGTATGTAATAAGGCATGGGTCCCTATACTAGACATTTCAAAAGAAAAATGAAAAAAGGACTTGATTTGCTGAATTTCTGTTCTGAAATAAATTAATCCTCTGGTTCTGCTCTTTTGAAAAAAAAATAATAAAAAAATATCAGTATTTAATAATAATTTTTTTTTAATGAGAATAGCAAGTCCTGTATAATTATATCATTGGGTATTTGTGAATTTTTATTCACAAAAAAATATATTTTATTCATTTATTGTTAATGTTTTATATTACAGGTACAATTGCAACAGATTTGATGAGGATGAGGCAAAGAAAGCCAGAGATAGTCAAGAAGTATGTAAAACTTATTATAATACATTATTTGTTTAATTTTGTTAGCAATACATGGCTGAAATTTGTAATTGTCTTGCCCTGGTTTATCTTGAAATTGGTTATTGTTTATTTCAAGGATTTTGACATATAATAAAGGGCAAGAATAAAAACTTGTAAAATTATTTATTTAATAGATTGCTAAAAACAAAAATGTTTTGTGTCATGTGATTTAACAACAGAGAAGGTGTTTTTAATAAAATTCTAGAACAAAAGGACTTGTTTATGTAATTCTTCAACAAAAAATCTTGTTTCATGTAAATATTCAACAAAACTGTTTTGTTTTATGTAATTAAATAACAAAAAGGTTCTTATTTAATAGAATTCTAGACAAAAGGTATTTTAATGGAACTTCACAATAATGAATTAGATGGGTTTTTATTTCATTAAATATTTTTTAAATTCTTCAGCAAAACAGTCCTTTTTATTCGAATTCTAGAATGATTAATCATTTTGTTGTTGTTGTTTTTTGTCAGAATTTTGAAGTGCACAGTCCATGAAAATAAAATGATTATAAAATAAAGTTCATAAACAAAATAAGTAAATTTTTAAAAACCCTGAAATGTGTAAAACTTGTAAATATGCAACAGCTCTATATTAACATTGTCTTCTGTTTTTATCAGAAATCTCGTTGTCACCTACAGAGGTATCTATTTTATTGTAATAGATACATGAATCATATGCAGAGTCTCAAATTTGAGAACAAAGTAAGTATCATAATATATATTTGTTGTCTTCAAGTCTTAAAATCTACTTTTCATATATGAGATGAGTGGCCTCCCTGTGTAAGGTCCATGACTTCAAATCACTTGCCCCTCAGTGCTGATGGTTGAGTCCTGTTAGGACCTTGTGATAATTTCATGTGCGAATGCTGGCTTGCTAAAAGAAGTTCAAATGTTCTACTCACATGCCTGGTTATGCTTTAAAACATACATTTAGGACACCTGAGGTGTTAGCCACAAGTAAAACTGAGAAGTTGCCATATGATCAATAGTTTTTAACCAGGTTTTTTTACCAGGTTTTCCGAAGGAAAAAACTGGTTATTAGATTGAGGGCGGGCAGGCGGGCGTAAACAATTACTTCTGTGCGCAACTCCTTCTACATTTCTCAACTGATTTTGACCAAACTTTCACAGAAGCTTTTTCATCAAGTGCCCTGGCGCATATTGTCGGGGTTTTGCGATTGGATAATATTTGACCTAATTATGGCCCTTTGTTTTTTTTCCTTATATAGAATATATAGTGAACAATTTCTTCTGTGTGCAGCTCCTCCTACATTTCTCAACGAATTTTGACCAAACTTTCACAGAAGCTTTGTCATCAAGTGCACTGGGGCATATTGTCAGGGTTTTGCGATTGGATAATATTTGACCTAATTACTGCCCTTTGTTTTTTTTCCTTATAAAGAATATATAGTGAACAATTCCTTCTGTGCGCAACTCCTCCTACATTTCTCCACGGATTTTGACCAAACTTTCACAGAACCATTGTCACCAAGTGCCCTGGGGCATATTGTCGGAGTTTTGCGATTGAATAATATTTGACCTAATTATTGCCCTTTGTTTTTTTTCCTTATATAGAATATATAGTGAACAATTTCTTCTGTGCTGAGCTCCCTCTACAATTCTCAACGGATTTTGTTCAAACTTTCACAGAAGCTTTGTCATCAAGTGCCCTGGCGCATATTGTCAGGGTTTTGTGATTGGATAATCTTTGACCTAATTATGGCCCTTTGTTTTTTTTCCTTATACAGAATATATAGTGAACAATTTCTATCGTGCGCAACTTCTCCTACATTTCTCAACGGAATTTGACCAAACTTTCACAGAAGCTTTGTTATCAAGTGCCCTGGCGCATATTGTCGGGGTTTTGTGATTGGATAATATTTGATCTAATTATGGCCCTTTGTTTTTTTTTCCTTTTAGAGAATTATCAATATAAATTATAGTGAACAAATTCTTCTGTGCTGAACTCGTCCCACAATTCTCAACGGATTTTGTTCAAACTTTCACAGAAGCTTTGTCATCAAGCGCCCTGGCACATTTTGTCGGGGTTTTGTGATTGGATAATTTTGACCTAATTATGGCCTATTGTTTTTTTCCTTATACAGAATATATAGTGAACACTTCTTCAGTGGCAATTCCTCCTACATTATTCATGTTTTACATTGCACATAGTTACATTGTTTGTTGCTTGTATTTGTATTTCAAATACAACATATTTATCTACAATGGTGATAATTGAAAACCTGGTTTCATGGCATTGCCATGTTTCTTGTTTACAGTGTTGTTATGACTTGAAAACAAAAAATTAACAATTTTTTGTATATAGGAAATTCTGTCTATAATAATGAATTAAGTAGCTTTTACCTTTAATTATTAATGAAAATTATGTATTATAAAAATGTTAGGATTTGAGTGAAGACACTTGAAATACAGCACATCACATACTGATGAAGCTGGAAGTATTGATATTCAGTAGACCTGCCGATTATGAATTAAATGAGATGACTAGTCTTGGCCACTTTGATATGGGCAAACCTTTCAGTTTTTGCTCCTCCATTAACTAGAATTTTAATTCTATATCAGTACTCAAGAGAAATACACTAAGTTGTAAATAAAAGAAATAAGGGGTACATCAAAGATTGATAACTTGACACATTTAATTGTTATATTACATATGATAAAAAAAGATGTCCCTTGTGTTTCAGTTGTATGCATCAGTTAGATTGAAAATGGAAGAAATGCAGCAACATAGCATGTCATGGATTGAAGTACAGTTCCTTAAGGTCGCTGTCGATGTACTATGTAGCTGTCGACAGACTCTCATGTACACATATGTATTTGCTTTCTATCTGTCAAAAAACAACCAGTCTATCATATTTGAGGTAAGGAGTGAAATATAATTTTATCTTTTTGTTTTCTCCCTTATAAGATATTAAGATAAGGCCATTGTTGTAAAGTGTGTAAGTTTTTCATTTGTAACTTGAAGAGTATAGATCATGATATCAGAAATTGGATCCCAGGCTAGTCCAACTAGAAGAACTAATAGTCTTAAAGATTCGAAATGGAGGTCTTTATTATTTTAATAGATCATTTTGGTTCCCAAGATTAATAATTAAACTAAGGTTGAATAAAATAATGCAAGCTGGGCATATTTTTATGCCACCGCAGCATCTGCGATGCGGTGGCATATAGCGATTCACCTGTGTGTTTGTGTGTGTGTTTGTGTGTGTGTTTGTGTGTGTGTTATATAGATTATATAGTGAACTTAAAAAATCTTCTTGTGAAAAACCACTAGTCCAATTTCAACCAAACTTGGCAGGATTGTTCCTTGGGTGAAGGGCTTCCAAAGTTGTTCAAAGAATTTCATTCCATGCAGAAATCTGGTTGCCATGGCAACCAAAAGGAATTATAAGAATAAATTTAAAAAATCTTCTTGTAAAGACCCAAAAGGCCTAGAGCTTAGATATTTTGCATAAGACATTGTCTGGTAGACCTCTAACAAGATTGTTCAAATTATAGCCCTGGGGTCAAAATTGGCCCCGCCCCGGGGGTCATTGATTTTCACTATGTACATATAGTAAAAACTTAAAATACCTTCTTGTAAAAACCCAAAAGGCCTAGAGCTTAGATATTTTGCATAAGGCATCGTCTGGTAGACCCTTACCAAGATTGTTCAAAATATAGCCTTTGGGTCAAAATCGGCCCCGCCCCGGGGTCATTGATTTTCACTATATGTACATATAGTAAAAACTTAAAACACCTTCTTGTAAAGACCCAAAAGGCCTAGAGCTTATATATTTTGCATAAGGCATTGTCTGGTAGACCTCTACCCAGATTGTTCAAATTATAGCCCTGGGGTCAAAATCGGCCCCGCCCCGGGGGTCATTGGTTTTCCTTATATGTATATAGTAAAAACTTAACAAAGGCTAGAGTTAAGATATTTTGCATGAAACATTGTGTAGTGAACCTCTTGCAAGATTGTTCAAATTATAGCCCTGGGGTCAAAATTGGTTCTGCCCCGGGGGTCATTGATTTTCATTATGTACATATAGTGAAAAAATGAAAAATATTTTTGTCTGAAGGTACAAGGCATAGAGCTTTGATGTTTGATATATAATATCATTTATAGTTCCTCTACCAAAGTTGTTCAAAATTTTCCCCTGGTGTCAAAAATGGCCCTGCCCGGGGGCAGTGATTCTCATTATGTACACATAGTAAAAACAGAAAATAAAACAAATGTTTTCTGAATGGGAGAAAGCTATAGCTTAGATATTTGACTTGAAATGTTGTTTGGTGGACCTGTATCAAAATTGTTTTAAATTAAACCCTTGGGTCAAAATTATGCCTTGCCCAAGGGGACAGTGACCTACTTTCTTGTCCTTTGATGTACAGCAATGACATTTTGACCATGTGCACAGTTTTAGTTGTAAAATTGAACTTTGATATCAGGTGACCTAGATTTTGATGATGTGACCTACTTTCTTGTCCTTTTATGTACAGCTATGAAATTTGAACCATGCGGTGGCATAGCATTTTTCTCAAATGCAATCTTGTTTCACTATTAACTTTGTTTTTTTATGCCTCCTTTTAGCGAGGACGTATAATTTTGCATTTGTCCATCCATCATGCTGTTAAGCTTACTGTTCGAGACGGACAAAAAAGCTGAATGTGCAGTCATTTCTAGTTTTATATAAGAACAACCTCTTTTCCCTCCAACAGGAAAACCAGAAAGACTTGGAACATGCCACTGAACAATTATCAGAGTACTTGGAGCGTGACATAACCTCTGAACTTCTTGTTGATATTAAACAGAAAGTACAGGACAAATACAGGTAATTCTATGTGTTTTACTGATCATAACATAAGTTAATGCTTTTACAATTACTTAATATTGTTATATTTGATAGGAATATTTTATTGATTAATTTTTCAAAGAAATCATGTACAGAAGAGCTTCTATATGTCAAATTTTGATAAGTGTCATAGTTAGATGAATGAAAGTCCAGATTTTTTTCCCTCTATGTATTCTTAATTAATATGTTTATATGAGTTTATTTTTTATGTGCTCCATAAAGAATAAGTGGAGAACATTTTACCATATTAATTATAAGTTAAAATTCCTTGTTTAATTTGACATGTTTGATCTTGATGTATTTTACACACCTTTTATATCAGCGATGATGATAGCTGATCAACTTGTATGACAAGTTTCAATTACACTGCCTGGTCAGACTGTACAAACATGTAGACTGTCCTAGTTCTACAATAGTGATACAGGGTAATCACCTTTTGTGTCAGTAGGTCAAGGTTTTATAGAAAAATGGATATGTCTGAGTTTATACAACTATATACAGTGCCCATCAAAAGTCTGGAGACAAGTAAATAAAATCAAGTATTCTTGACAAAATATTCAATTTAATTCAATTTGAATGTATAATAATACATAACAATTCATTCATGTCATATATCATCACAAAAACAATACACAACTTACATAAATAAGTATCAAATGCCAAATATTGTCTCATTTACACTTATAGCACAACAACCAACAAAAGCACTACAGAAAAGGTCACACAGTTAGTACTTAGTGTGTCCACCTCTAGCTGCCAAAACGGCTTGAATTCTTCTTGGCATACTCTTAACTAATGTTCTACATCTGTTAACTGTCAACTCATTCCAGGAATCACAAACATTGACCGACAGTTCTCTTAGATTACCATGAAGCTTGTTCCTCAGAGCTTCGTTTTCATGTCATGCCACAAATTTTCGATGGGGTTTAGGTCTGGAGACTGTGGTTGCCAGTTCTCCAAGCACCTAATGCTGTTCTGGGAGTGCCATTCTTTCACTATCTTGGCCCGGTGGCATGGGGCACCATCATCTTGGTACCAGAACTCATCTCCATACCCTAGCAGATGAGCTGATGGTATGGCACAATTGTTCAAAATGTCAATGTAACCATGGGAATTGAAGTTTCCATTCACGACCTTCAGAATACCAGTTCCCCGGTAGCTCATGGCACCCCATACCATGATTTCACCACCTTGAAATTTAACTGTTGACACAACAAATTTGTCCAAAAGAGCTTCACCTGGACGTCGTCTGACAAGAATTGGTCCATCTGTCTGAAACATGTTGAACTTGCTCTCATCGGTGAACAAAACAGTGGACCAATCCACCCATGTCCAGCTAGCATGTGCTCTAGCAAAAGCCAAACGCTTCTCTCTATGAGCATTGGTCAGTAGTGGCTTCTTAATGGATCGATGACTCTGTAATCCAACTTGCTAAAGTCTACGACAAACTGTGGAATGTGAAGCATTTACTCCAGCCAATTCCCATGACCTCTTGAGCAATGGAACAGTAAGTCTCCTGTCTTGTAGAGACTGCCTGATAAGTGAGCAATCATCTCTTAGTGTAGAGGTCTTTGGACGGCCTGAACGAGGTCGATCATGGTGACTTCCAGTAACCTCAAATCGTTCCAGGATCTTGTAAACAGTGGATCTGGAAGAAGAACAAGTAAATTAAGCAAAGAAAAGACATCCAAAGCTACATAAGAATTTTGATGTATTCAGCAAGTGAAAAAAAAATGGAAAAAAAAGATAAATTTAAGTCGCTAACCTTCCTATTCCCAGAATGTTGGCAATTTCTGCAACAGCAACTCCTTGACTCCTCAGGGTTTCACAGCGCACTCTGTCTTCATACGAAACCATTGTTTTGTAGTGGAATATTCACTAGATTGATCATGGATGTTTTGTTCGTATTTGGGCAGACAATTTTTATGGATAATCAAAATGTTTTGAAGTGATCGAAATTACAAGTTAATTATCAGTTTTCCCTAAAAATATGTAAAACTGTAAGTCTGTCATAAAGATATGAAAATTTTATGACTTTCTTAACATTTTATATGCCAAAAGTTAATAACAGGAGATAATGTTATATTTCAAACAATAAAACTGCACTTTATAGACAAATTTTGCCAATTTTACACAAAAATCAGTAAATTGTTGGTTGTCTCCAGACTTTTGATGGGCACTGTATATATGACGTATGACATATTTTATATTGCAGATACTGTGAAAGCAGAAGAAAGGTTCTGTTAGATCATGTACATGAGGGATACGAGAAGGAACAATGGGAATACCAAGAAGTATTGTGATAGCAATTATCTCCCTTAGTTACTATTTATAGACAATTGAATACATTTCATTCATGTTACTTCTTAATTTTGCAAGAACCAAAATATCTGGAACGAACGTCATGATAATTTTTTATTTATTTTTTTGTAAACATGTAAATCTCATGAATTATTGTTAGTAAAAATGAAGCATGTACTTTCTGCTTGTCTTTTAAGTTTTATCATCAATATTTTACTGTTTGCAGAATGACAGATATTTCTGGTATCAATAGTATTTGTTACTTGACATGGTGTATGAATACATATATCTAGTTTTGATTATTTAAGTAATTATTTAAATAATTGATTCTGATTATAAATTGAATTCTTCCTATGTTTGTAATACATGAAATATATGAAATTTTTTACTTATGATGAAGCATTGTTTAAGAATATGGACTCTAGGATAAAGGTAGAGTGTTCATGTAATGATTGGCATTTATCACAAGTTTATTGTCAGACCAGCCTGTCCACCCTGCATTCTGACAAAGGCTCTTTATAAACCTGGTATTTTATATGAAAATCCCTCAAACCACTAATACACTCTTCCATTTCACAGCAGGGCAATTTCATTTTACAAAAGAGGCAGTTTATGGCTTAAGACTTTTAAAGGGACTTCAATGAGGTTTATTGACATTATTGACAATTTCTTTTTACAATTTGATGTGGGTCTATACCAATAAATTGTGGACAAAATTTCAGATCATTAGCTGGCACCTTTTTTTCTACAATAATCCTTTATATTGTGCCAAATGACCCAAAAACGAAAATTTAAAGGTATTGAACTCAAATCAAGCTAAAAATCATGCTAAGTATTGACTTTTTATTAAATTCTGCATATATTTCTGAATTGTCTTTTTCATATTTGTCTGTTTTAGTATCCAATACCATGTGATCTTAAGTGAGATTTTCATATTTTATGTTTTTAGACTTTGGACCTCAGTGGAGTCCTTTTAATGTTTTTTGTTGATTTTTTTTTTAATAGACAGTTAATATGTTGCTATGAATAAAATAAGACATACTGAAAATGGCTGCCCTGAACAGATGTGCGTGACCACTGAAAGTTGTGTGCTCTGTTATGATATAGACCATTGTTTCAAGGCTTATAAAAGATGCTGCATTTCATGTTAGTTGTTTCATAAAATTTAGAAGCAAAGAAGTGTCAATATTTGTAATAATTTGCTTAGGTAAGAACCAATTGACTTCTTGTTTTAAAGAGTCTTGGTATAAAAGAGGGGTCTAAGTAACTTAGTGAATATGTCAGTCATTGACTTCAGGCTTTGATTAAGATTAAAATTAGTGTAAGCATAGAAACAATTTGTGCTAATTCATGTAAACTCTGTTAGCAGTACTTGATGTCATTGAAATATTAACTTTTCAATATAACATTTTTATATGTTTAGCAAAGAGAAAGAATGACCAGGTTAATATACAACATTAAAATCACTGAAAATTCTTCAGAATTATGTTTAAAAAATTAAAACATGCATAATTTATGTGTTTCTTAACAATTTAGACTTTGTATTTGTAGAAATTTAAATATTTTAAGGTTTAACTTGGTGTACAAAGTATTGGAACCTTTCTAAATAATAAACATTGTGGTATACTGTGCCATATATGGTTGATTATCCTGGTTATAGTATACACATTTCTCTTGGGTATATACCACATATATCAAGGTTTTTACATAAACATTTTCAAAGAAAAATTCTATTGATACTTTACTTATAACATGTATCTCTGTAATGTCTAACACTCTGTTTTGTCAAACACTTTGTTATGTCAAACACTCTGTTATGTCAAATGCTCCTTGTTAGCTCTGTGAATAGGACTTTACAATTTTGCTGCTTTCAAGACAGATATACACTTTTCACACAGTTTGCCTGCAAGGCTAGTTATGGTAACATGTTTATTATCTTTTATGAGCTGGTTGATAAATAATATTATATTTACTATGTGCATTTTCTTCAATTGTGTAACTAAAGAACAGCATGCTTATTTTTGTGGTGAAAAAAGACTAGAATTATTATTCTGGCATTGAATAGGTTTAAATGTATGGAATCTTATTGCAGGTTTTTAAATGGTTAAATTCATTCTTTGCTAATATAATTGAAGATAGTATACAGAAATGGGTGTTTTCTAACATTTCTGATTATTACATCATAGATCTTGGAATAATAAATGACTTAATTATTTCATGTAGTATTTGTAACAGGTATTGTATAAAATGGTTTTAAGTTTCATTATTTTGTATACAAGCTCCACCACAACACCTAAATATTTCAAGAAATGATGTTAATAAAATAAAAAAATGAACATGTGCTCATTTATCTACAAACCCTTAAAATAAAAATGAAATATATTTTGCAAGAGATTGTGGTGTTGTGTTAACCTAGTTTAAAAAGTACCCATAAACATGTTTAATAATCAAGACTGTCTTTGTAAAATTGTGTTTAGGAAATGACCATCTAGATATCAAAACAACATAAAAGTTTACTAGTAGATTGTAAAGTTCAATTGGTCGTCTCTTCCAAGGAATAGTTTCCACCAATCAAAAAAAGAAATGTAAAGAAAAAAGGCACAGGCAGAAAATTCTGTCTGTTTTAGCATTGTCATCACTTTGATGAATGAGAACCATCGAAGTGCAACAAAAAAACAAGAACATTCCTTTAGTCTTAACAGACAAGTTCATTTTGACCACAATCTGCGTGTACTCAGAGTAGAGTATATATTTAGTACAAATATTTTATGTAGAATTGTCATATACTTCATCAATACCTAAACCTTTCTTCAAAATCATTTTATGTTTTGTTTCACAAAGAATACATTTTTATTAGTTTAAAACTACATTTTTCTGTTTGAAAAATTTCAGAAATGTTGAATAGATTATGTTTTGGTTTTATTTTTATTGGATATACATTTTATCAATAGCTACCGGCCTGCCATGTTGTTATAAACACTTGGATTCATATTGTGTCAGCTAAAGTCTGAAATTTAGACACAGACTGCAAGTTGCTTAATATTTTATTGTTACAAAAATACTCAAATTATAATGAATTATACTACAGAAATGTTGGGATGTAGAAACACAAACTAAAAGCCTCTATGGCCAAAGTCCCTAACTTTTATCACTTGCCCCTAAACACTATGAGTTTTAAAATCCTGATAGAAATCGGGAATTTTCCGTCTTATTAAAAACAGCTAAATTATGCAGTCCCTGTCTAACTTTTGAGGCTTTTGCTGTAGATGAATTATGAGTGCTGACCTGTGACATTGAGTATTTAAAGTGTAATTTTATTATGTGATGATACTAGGTTTATAGCATTAAGTTTAAATTTTGTGTGTGTTTTACTCGATTTAATGCTTGGTTATGTAAATAATATGTTTTGAATGTTTGAAAAATTTTATTGTATAGGAATAGACGTTGATATGAATTGTTTCTTGTTTTATTTGTTTTAATGCAGTATGAAATACATGTATTTGGAAAGCTGATTTAGCAGACAAGCAAGTGTTTGTAATGCTTATTTGTTAAGGTTATCAATCAGTTACAAGAGTTGATTAATTTTCAGCATGTAATGTACATGTGTATATTTTTCAAGATTTCTCTCAAACTGGAGAGAATTGATCCAGCATGGTAAGCTAACTTAGTAGAGGGGGATTCACCCATAATCTGCTTAAACAGTGATAAGCCTTTACCACCCTGGCCAACCAGCATTATTGTGTGCAGTATAATATGACTTTATATTGTTGGCTGACTAACTTGTAATTTCTTAACATTCCCAAAATTGATAATGGATTGTACTGATGGAAAGTGTCAAAAAAGAAGCTGGACAAGTCCATTCTAGAAATCCAGCAGGTTTAGGATTAAATGACTGTGTGTATTTTGGGTTAATCCTGCTACTTTTTTGGTTAAATAGACTGGTGAATGTAAATGCAAAAATAATTTGGTCACAGTCTATAACCAAGTCTGCTTCCTGTTTTCACACTGAAGGTACATAAATCTGAAGTACGGTAGTAGGTGCTTGTAATCACAACATCTGGTACACGTTGAATTGTATAAGCTTGCAAGACATGGTTCAGTGATTTCGTTTACCCACTGTGATATCATGTGCAGTGGCAGTAAAAATTACATGGATTTGAGAAATCTGCTCATTTCTATTGCCTTACTATGCTATCTTTAACAACATGTTTTATGTTGGGTAACTCCATAAAAATATACTAAAAGCTAAAAACTATACTCTGAATATAAGGTATGATGGGCAAATCCATTATTTAAATTTAGCAGGGTTTATATATAAGTCATGTTAAAATGTTTGTTTATCAGTGCAATGTATTGATTTTAAATCATTATTGTGCAAAATTTGGATCTCAGTACTTTGAATATTTATGCTAATATGTTGAAAAACAAAATATCTTAAAAGCTTTTGGTCATGTATATAGTAAATTAGGAAAATAAATGTTAATTGGACAAAAATCTTGTATGTCTGAGTGTTATCAACTTGTATCTAAAATGTAAAACATTTGGAAAATTGTCAAAGCATACTTATTTCAAGTTTCCAAATTGTATAACTTGTCCAAGTTGGGAACAAATATTGGAGACAATTACTTGGTTGATGAGAAGATAGGAAATATGTATCCAAATGTATGATTTTTCCACAATTATTATGTATAATGGAAATTTTATTGTACCTTTTAACAAAAATTTGAGGAAACTTTAAGGGATTATTTCTCTTGTAAAGGCATTACTCAAGATGAATTAAAGATGAAAATGAAATATTACATTTAATCATTTCTTGCTAATGTACATTATGACATAGTGAACTGTCGGTGTCGCAACTTGTCAATGTTTTATATCATTGCATCATCATAATTTACAGATTTTGCTTAATTCAGCGCTTGTTTATTATTTGTGTATACATACAGTTTATGAATGGTTGCTTGGATATAAGGGATTTTGCACTGTGCATCTTTTGTTTATATTGTAAAATAACTACTCCAAATAAAGGAATACTGTTTTCATACGTTCTGTTTGTTTTTTCTTTGTATATATTTGCATTGGTTTCAAACATTTACTGCGAGAACACAGGTTTTATTGGCCAATTAGTTAAGACCTTAACTTTGAATTATTTGCCATTTTTGTGTTCGAATCCTGCCAGTCTTGAATTGTTTCTTAAATGCAGCATTGGAAGGGCTTCATACAGCAGAAAAACTGACAAGTTGTCATATGACCTTTACAGTATTGGTAGCCGAATATATACTCACTTAATATATTCAATGAAGTTTCGATATTGATGAATTATCATATTTGCAGATATGGAAGGTTCCAGCTCGAATATTATTTGTGACAAATGTGGGAAAACATTTCATTCACCGAAAGGTCTTAATGACCCAATAAACAGGCTGCTCTGCACAGGATCTTATAAATTGTGTGGTAAAACATTTTACAGCCGAGCAAATCGGAAACGTTATGGCGTTTTACTGTTACTATTTAGATCCAATAACATTCAATTATAAGTTATCTAGATACTATCACTCTGTTTGTAAAATAAAGACTCATTCTGATATTCTTTTAGGTTTTCACACACACACATAATACACAAATTATTATAGACATTGAAAAAATTTTTTTTATTTCAAAACGGCTTATATCAAGTTTTTTTTATATATCAGTACATGTGCTGGGATAGACAAATATACATTTTATTTGGATTTTTAAGGCGTTTTAAGCTCCAAACTCCTCACAGTGATTACCTCCCTTGGCAGAATCTCTGAACTGATAAGCGGAGATCACTGCGTTGGACCGTTCCATAGAAAATTTAACGTCATTTTCTCTTTGTTTTATTTTTAATTTTTTGTGCCTATGTTCGTTATAGTTTATCAAAAAGTATACAAAATAATGAAAAATAAATTCAAAAGCTAAAAAGATAAAATAACAAAATATTGATAAGGGGATCACTGCGTATTTGCCAGTTTACTTACCGCGTTGGAAATCCAGTCAGGTATTCGCCATTTATTGCACAATTCTGCGATACTTATTGCAGGAATCGTGCATTATTTTGACATTTCGGCGTTAACTTGATATACACGGTGATTATGGAATTTGATCATTGAATTCTCATCCTTTTTCTATATAAGTGGTGAGTTGTAGCAGACATAGATAATTTTCTGTTTGATAAATAACGAATAATTAAGTAACTAGCTTCCAAAAACGCTAAAAAGTGTACAGAACTGCCAACACTTACCAGTTAAATATGTTAATTGTAGCAGACTTAACACAGGTATCAGACTGTAAATTACTAATGGCAAATCAGTACAAGGTGGCTGATTGTCAATTAAAGCTGACTGAACAGTAGAACCTAAATGTCAATGACAACTGTCTAACCAGTTATACCTGAATGTCAATGACAGCTGACTTAACAGTTGTACCTGAATGTTAATGACAACTGACTGAACAGTTGTACCTGAATGTCAATCACAGCTGACTTAACAGTTGTACCTGAAGGCCATTGAAAGCTGACTAAACAGTTATACCTGAATGTCAATCACAGCTGTCTAAACAGTTATACCTGAACGTCAACGACAGCTGACTTAACAGTTGTACCTGAATGTCAATGACGACTGACTTAACAGTTGTACCTGAATGTCAACGACAGCTGACTTAACAGTTGTACCTGAATGTTAATGACGACTGACTAAACAGTTATACCTGAATGTCAATGACGACAGCTGTCTAAATAGCTATATCTGAATGTCAATGACGACTGACTAAAAAGTTATACCTGAATGTTAATGACGACTGACTAAACAGTTATACCTGAATGTCAATCACAGCTGTCTAAATAGTTATACCTGAATGTCAATGACAGCTGACTTAACAGTTGTACCTGAATGTTAATGACGACTGACTAAACAGTTATAACTGAATGTCAATGACAGCTGTCTAAATAGTTATAACTGAATGTCAATGACGACTGACTAAACAGTTGTACCTGAATGTCAATGACAGCTGACTAAATAGTTATAACTGAATGTCAACGACAGCTGACTCAACAGTTATACCTGAATGTTAATGACTGACTAAACAGTTGTACCTGAATGTCAATGACAGCTGACTAAACAGTTATAACTGAATGTCAACGACAGCTGACTTAACAGTTGTACCTGAATGTTAATGACGACTGACTTAACAGTTGTACCTGAATGTTAATGACGACTGACTAAACAGTTATAACTGAATGTCAACGACAGCTGACTCAACAGTTATACCTGAATGTTAATGACTGACTAAACAGTTGTACCTGAATGTCAATGACAGCTGACTAAACAGTTATAACTGAATGTCAACCACAGCTGACTTAACAGTTGTACCTGAATGTTAATGACGACTGACTAAACAGTTATACCTGAATGTTAATGACGACTGACTAAACAGTTGTACCTAAATGTCAATGACAGCTGACTTAACAGTTATAACTGAATGTCAATGACAGCTGTCTAAACAGTTATACCTGAATGTCAATGACAGCTGACTAAACAGTTATAACTGAATGTCAACGACAGCTGCCTCAACAGTTATACCTGAATGTTAATGACGACTGACTAAACAGTTGAACCTAAATGTCAATGACAGCTGACTAAACAGTTATAACTGAATGTCAATGACAGCTGTTTAAATAGTTATATCTGAATGTCAATGACGACTGACTAAACAGTTGTACCTGAATGTCAATCACAGCTAAATAAACAGTTATACCTGAATGTCAATGATGACCGACTAAACAGTTGTACCTGAAGGCCAATGACACCTGACTCAACAGTTGTACCTGAATGTCAATGACAGCTGTCTAAATAGTTATACCTGAATGTTTTGTTTTGTTTTGGGTTTTACGTCACATCGACACAGTATAGGTCATATCGCGACGTTCCAGCTTTACTGGTGGAGGAAGACCTCAGGTGCCCTTCCGTACATTATTTCAGGCTCGAACGGGCACCTGAGTAGAACCACCGAGGTTCCGTAAGCTAGCTGGATAGCTTCCTCACATGAAAGAATCCAAAGTCCCTGTCGGGACTCGAACCCACAGCGGTGAGGGGCAAGTGGTTTGAAGTCAACGACCTTAACCACTCGGCTATGGACGCCCCATACCTGAATGTCAATGACAGCTGACTAAACAGTTATACCTGAATGTCAATGACTGCTGTCTAAACAGTTATACCTGAATGTCAATGACAGCTGTCTAAATAGTTATATCTGAATGTCAATGACAGCTGTCTAAACAGTTATACCTTAATGTCAATGACGACTGACTTAACAGTTGTACCTGAAGGCCAATGACAGCTGACTAAACAGTTATACCTGAATGTCAATGACAGCTGACTAAACAGTTATACCTGAATGTCAATGACAGCTGACTAAACAGTTATACCTGAATGTCAATGACCACTGACTTAACAGTTGTACCTGAATGTCAATGACAGCTGTCTAAACAGTTATACCTGAATGTCAATGACAGCTGTCTAAATAGTTATATCTGAATGTCAATGACAGCTGTCTAAACAGTTATACCTGAATGTCAATGACGACTGACTTAACAGTTGTACCTGAAGGCCAATGACAGCTGACTAAACAGTTATACCTGAATGTCAATGACAGCTGACTAAACAGTTATACCTGAATGTCAATGACAGCTGACTAAACAGTTATACCTGAATGTCAATGACGACTGACTTAACAGTTGTACCTGAATGTCAATGACAGCTGACTAAACAGTTATAACTGAATGTCAATGACAGCTGTCTAAATAGTTATAACTGAATGTCAATGACGACTGACTAAACAGTTGTACCTGAATGTTAATGACGACTGACTAAACAGTTGTACCTGAATGTCAATGACAGCTGTCTAAACAGTTATACCTGAATGTCAATGACGACTGACTAAACAGTTTTACCTGAAGGCCAATGACAGCTGACTGAACAGTTATACCTGAATGTCAATGACAGCTGACTAAACAGTTGTACCTGAATGTCAATGACGACTGACTAAACAGTTGTACCTGAATGTCAATGACAGCTGACTAAACAGTTATAACTGAATGTCAATGACAGCTGTCTAAATAGTTATACCTGAATGTCAATGACGACTGACTAAACAGTTGTACCTGAATGTTAATGACGACTGACTAAACAGTTGTACCTGAATGTCAATGACAGCTGAATAAACAGTTGTACCTGAAGGCCAATGACACCTGGATGTTCATGACAACAGAAATAAGATACCATAATTTTCTTATATATAACCATTTTATTTATCACATGCATCAACAAATTAAAGGTAAAACAAAAGAATAATTGTAATAATATATGTTGCATATTAGATAATGTCCATGTCTAAAACTTCACAAAACAGCCAAATTACTATACATTTATTATTATAATAAACAATATACATTAACTTCTATCATTACTGAAAATTGAGAAATAAAATGTTGATATATAAAAGTTATATTTAAATTTTACCTTTTCAGTTAAAAAACTTGTTAATTACCAAGAAAAATCAACAATGGAAAGTTTCAAAACATAATTAGCTGTTTTAAGGACAATATACAACTGAAATGCATACATGCAAACCATTTATGTGTTGGCTTATCTTTAGTAACAATACTTTTGTTTATGGAACTAGATATATATATCATTTTAAATATGAAAAATGTAATTGACCCGAAAGCACAGAACTTTATATCTAACATAAACTAACAAAAACTGTACTTATACAATAAAATGCAATGTAAGGAGAAAATCAAGTAACAAAACTGGGATTTTTAGCCCAAAGGAACCGCTTAATATATGACCCATTTCAAAGTGTAGTCAAAATTTTTTTAAGCCATTTGTGCATTCTCATTGAACTGTGACAAAGTAAAAAAAACAACAAAGCTTTACTTGAATTTCAAATGTACTGTGGCCTTTAAAGGTGATTCATAAGTATACTTTGTTTGAGAAAATATTTGCAGTTTTGACATGCCCTTAAACTAGGACTAACTATATGATAAAATAAACTACAACATTTTTTAGTGATAAACATATAAGATTATGATTTTGTCTTAAATACGCATGAATTACTTCAGTATAAACATTTTATCACATGAAAGGAAGATATAGATCTTGTCATATTACACTTTAGCTTGAATTAATGACAGGTATGCCAAAATAACAATTTAAATACTAGTTATGTTAACTAGCTTATGTAACATTATTTGAATTGTTCACTTTTCATATGAAATGCAATGCCAACAAGACACTTATATACAAGCTCTAGAATGCCTTTAGATTTCCCTTAGAATAACAGCAGGGTACCAGACTCAATCTCTATCATCTGATTGGCTGGTTCCCAGTACTCAGATTGTAATCTACCACTAAAAGAAGACAGAAGAGTACCAATCTAAATCTCTATCATCTGACAGGCTTACTGACTTGAGATTGTATAAACTTTCCCTCTTATTACAGGGGCATTTTACATTCACTGACCAATCAATACAACATAATTTATTAACCATCAAATGGAAGATAAAGACAAATAAAATAAATCAACATATCACAGTTTCTCTCAATTACAATGCAACACCTCTTCATCACAACTACCTTAAGCATTATTTTCATCATCAAAACATCACATCATGATTTTAAATTCAATAAGTTGCTGGACACTGATCATCTGAGGTATATGAAAACTCTTCAATATACAACTTAGGACGAACAAAATGAATTTTATATATAAAATATTTAATGTTGTTCAAATTCTCTTTTTTAATCATATATCATTAATTAGTTATATTTAAAAATAGTCTAACAAAAAGATGCTAGCATTAAAACTTGTTATGTGACATATCCAACATGATCATAAAGTATAAACAAAGCTAGCAAAGAAACATTTCAATGTTCTGATGATAAAAAAACAACATCTAATCAACAGTAATACTTTTTCATTACTCAAGCATTCCTTTGAGCCATAGCACGTCGCATTGGGTGGACTCGGTCGTATTCAGGGTTATCCAAACAAGACTTCAATCGTGACTGGTACTCTCTCTCCGCCTGCATACCCTTTATATATTCATCTTCATCGCGTTCAAATTGAGCACGTCTCAAATTCTGATTATGCTCAATCTGTCCTTGTAGGTCACTTTGGTAGGTCATGTGTTTTTCCTTGTTTTTACGGGCGAGTTCTTCCTCATGTTGGCGATTCTCCTCGATTGTTCTCAACAAATCTTGACGCTCTAACTCTGCTTCCTGTTGACGAGCCATGTTAGCATTCACTAAAAAATGAAAATAAGGAAAATATTCAAAAGCATGTTATTTGCAAAAATAATTTCTTAAAAGTACTCTGATTAATTTTGATTAACATTATTTGAGCTTGTACACTCAATAATTAAGGCTCAATGTTTTGAATTAATATTACATTTCTAGATACACTTAAATTTTAAAATTCATGCACCATGAACATATATTACTTTTAGAACTTACAAATTCATGCACCATGAACATTATTACTTTTAGAACTTATAAATTCATGCACCATGAACATATATTACTTTTAGAACTTATAAATTCATGCACCATGAACATTATTACTTATAGAACTTATAAATTCATGCACCATGAACATATATTACTTATAGAACTTATAAATTCATGCACCATTAACATATATTACTTATAGAACTTATAAATTCATGCACCATGAACATATATTACTTAACATTTGTCAAAGTTGTGGACAGACAACAGTATCAGATTATTTAATCATATTAAATTCTATTTCTTTGTAGTTTTTGGTCAAGTTTGAGATACTTTACTCTACAGATCAGGACAATTTTTTGTAATCAGATTTTTTACTTAATGGACTTCAAACATGTATATTAAAAAGTTGTGAACAACACATCACTTTAAAGTTCCAAATTCAAAAGAAATAGATGTTAATAATATTAAATAGTGTTATAGAAACGAAAATAACTTACATCTATCCCGTACTTGTTCAGCTCTTACAGCAAGAACATCATTCATAAGTTTCTTTCTGGCTTCACGTTCTAGACGCCAAGCTGCAAGACGTTTCTGCCACATACGTTCTACTTCCTGTTGGATGAGAGCTTCAAGCTCGCGCTCACGTATGCGCTCCTCTTCATACATCTGTTTCAAGTGTTCTCTGTACCTACGGTCCTCTTCACGTAGTTCTTTCTGATATTTTAAGAAATGAATATTTATGAAAGCAAATTTTTGATGAGACTAAACAGATACATATATTTTTGTATTATTCTTTCAATAAATACAATGTTGAAGAAAGAAGTATATCCTATAAATATTATGCCATCAAATACTTAAATAAACATATAAATTTAAACACACAACAAGTATTGTACATTATTTCAAAGGACATCCAAAATGAGTTTTTAATAACTTGATAACAATTTTGAAAACAATGAACGACTGTGACTATGTATAATTCAACCAAATAATGCATTAAACATTTTTAATCATTTCTAATATCTGATCAGGTTTTACAGTTCATAAGTAAATATTATCTGATGTAAATTCACAGTTTTTCCAATTATTTTATCTTTTTAATACAACTCGGGGGAAAAAAAGACTTGCCAATACACTCAAGTATTATTAAAGGCTAACCTGCATGTCTTGACAGTTCTTATTTCATAGCAAATCTTTTATAAACACGCCTTTAAGCCTGAGATAAGGAGTTGAATATGCCACATACCTTTCTCTGCAATTGTTCCATGGCCTCGTTCCTGGACTCTTCCAGTAATTGTTCCAACATCTTGAGGTCAAATGCCAGCTCCTCCTGTTCTTCTTTTGCCTTCTTCTTCATCTTCAACTACAACAATGTGACAAATATCATTTATTAGCACGGTAAGATCAAGCATCTAAAAGGTATATTTCATAGTTTGTGGAGTTATTTTTGACTGTTAATGTAATGCATATGAGATATTTTTAATCTTACTGAATATCACATCAAAGTACTTTAATAACTTGCAAGAATGAGATTTTCAAATTTTTGCAAATATCGGTTGCTGACTTACTAAGGAACCTACATTTTTGTACTTTTGGAGTTAGAATGTTTTAATAAGGATTTGACTTAATAATCCCTGTTTATACAGAATCCACAAGCCTTAATAGAGACACATTTTGCAAAAACTTGTTTGAGAAATAACCATAAAGCATGAAATCCACAGATATTAACAGATAAAACTTTATACCAATCAGGACATGCACTTTATATATAAGTGATTCACTGTTTCATTTCTACAAGCATTATATAATATCCTGTCTGTAATAATCTACCCATCTAGTGGCATCTTTTAAACATATAATAGACTGCTAACCTTCTGCAAGCATACTAATAATTGCTCAAATGAAAATACGATATCCTGGAGGGGGTTCAAACCCACAATCAGCAAGAGATAATGTCTTTACCACAATCTGAATGTATTGAAACAACAATTGCGTATATAATAATACTCATAAAGTGTGTCTGTTTATTTGAAATCTAATTACCCCTCCTTAACCACACAGTTTTCAAAATAAAATATTCTCTACCTGAAGTGACATGTCTAACATTTCTCTGGTTCGTCGTTGGCTTCTTATCTTCTCCTCATATTTGCGCTTTTCTTCAGCTGCTCTCAGTGCATTCTGCTCCCTCTGAATATAATAAACATTTATAACTAATGAGAGAGCTTAAAACAATGCCTAAAGCTTGAGCTCAACATTGTGCTGGCAAGTAAACTAAACTTGAAAATATTACTATTGTGTGCCATTTCCTAGCGGCTCGGTTGATATTTACAAATAACCATTAGGGCCATATAACCTGTCAAAAATCTTTATGCTTACTTCATTCTGATTCATCTTTTTTTCATTTTGATGCATTATCAGCAATATTTTGCATTATTATTTGTCTAAAGTTTTATTACTGTTTCTACTTAGCATTTCTTTTATGCACCAAACATACTCTAAGCTAAACAGAGTTGCTTCATAGCTTCAGATAATGGATCTTTATTTTCCATACATTTTTCAGTAAAAAACTTAAATATTTGAATGTGGTTCTAAAAACATATCCCTTCAAATCATTCTAAACCATATACATGAATGTAATATAAAAGTGCACTGAAAATGTATTATATCTGATATATATGACTATAGTTAGACTGCTTTAGGCTATTAATACAATAGATTAACTAACCAAAAGTACAGCCTCTTCCTCTTTCAATCTTCGTTCCTCATCTTTCATAGCCTCGAGGGCAGCCATCTGTTTTCTAAGTACTGCAAGCACCTCAGCATTACGTTGATGAGCAGCTTTAGCATCTCGTTCTTCTCTAGCAGCCTTTGCCATCATGTCTTCTTCCCAGAGACGAGCATACATTTGCTCTTCTTGTTTTCGCTCATCTTCAATTTCTTCCTTAATACGAATTTGTTCTAGACGTTCAACACACACCTCATCCTGTTGTCTTTTTGATAGTGTAGATCTCAGTTCTTCACACTGGTTTCTAAAATAAATAAAACAATATGCTATAACAACCATATTTTAAAATATGCTCTTGTTTTATACCAACTACATGAAATCTTGAGTTTAAGAATTAATAAAAGAAAAATGATATATGTAAAGAAAAAAATAAAGAAAAGATTCTCAATTTAAAGCTATGTTGAAAATTCAAAGATGAAATTTTGTAACCAACTTTCAACCATCTTAAACATCATAACGTCATCTTCAATTAATAATACCTGAACTGTTGATCATATTTCTCTTGGACAAACATCAATCTCTCTTGTTCTCTCTTTTCTTTTAAAGCACGAGCCCTGTCCCTCATTTTAGCTTGCCTCTCAATTGTTGTCTCTTCTTTTTCTTCCATTTCCTGTAAATACTGTGCCTCCTCTTGCCTTAAAAGGTCCCGCAATCTAAAAAACACCATGATTCTTTGGCATTCTGTTTCCAATATATACTAAACTATTAGCCCTTAGTTCAATATACATGTGCATATATACATCTATAGTGGTTCTCATATGATAAAAAGTGCTTTGATATTTGGCTAAATTTAACTAAAATAAGTTCTTTTTATCAAAAAATATCCCTTTGATAACTTAAACAGCCTATTAAAGTTTCAATATATCTTGTAGACTTTATATAGATATGAATATAACATTTTATATGTTCCACATTTAAAACAAATTCAAACAACATTAAGGAAGTTTCTTAAGAAAATACAGTTATGTATGATACAGTTTTACTTACAATATACTTTTTACAAATACTTTTTCTACTGAATTCATTAAATATAAATCAGATTTATGATAGAGGTGAATTCCTTTCAACCTTTTCATTCTGCTAATTTTATTGTTACCCTGCTTGACTTAAATATTCTATCAAATGCCTTTCAGTCTCAAATTGAATATAACTTATTCATCTTCACAATCATTACCTTTCTCTCCTATCTTCAATTGTAAACTGATTTGTTTGCATCATAGTTTCTACTTTTCTTTTACAAGTGTTTATTTTGTATTTTCTGTCTGTCCATCTTTCCCACTCATTTTTTAGGTCATTCAGTCCTATATACTGAGTATTTTTCTGATGCTCTGCTAACATGTCTTCTTTTTTCCTTCGTTCCAGGATGAGATGCTCTGGGGGACGCTTGTTTGGTGGGCGTGCCAACTGAAAATCAGTAATAATAATAACCTGGTAAACAGTGATTTTTGTTAGCCAAACTTCAGAAAAGTTGAATATTTGGGCAAGAAATGGTTCGTAAATTAAATCTTTTTCATCATGATTTATGAAAAACTTTTTCAGGGGCATTCTATTATGATAGTAATCTGTCCTTGTCTATCATGTTTGATGGCAAAACAATGAAGTGCATTGAAAATTCTGTATCAAGCTATATAAAACTTAGAAGTCAAATGCATCTATAAAACACTAGATCTATCATTTGTATAACAGAATGCTACTAATGCATTAAGAACTGATGAAAATGTTTGAAAACTGGAAAGCATTTAACCACTTGTACATGTACTGGTATAGTACTCCCCGCGGGTACCGCGTCATTGTCCATTCCGATGTAATCAGAAAATGTGTTTCTTTACACATTGAATGCCACCAAATACTGTTTCCACCATTACAGTGAAAGATGGAGTGCTGCTTTTTGTGAATTTGGATAGAAATTGTTAGAATTTTTTTCATTTCAAATAAATTCTGTCATTGATAGGAAAATCCAAAGCTGCCTATGTGTGCTGAAAAAACTTCTTTATTTTACCCCATATTTAACGGTTAAACTTATAATTTCATGTTCTGACAAGTGAAGGCGTCTGCTGAAACTGTAGTGACAGCATATTCTATTACAAAAAATTATACTGAAGCCAAAAACGGCCATCAATTAACATACCACGGTACCATAGTGCTCTCCGTATAAGCTCCTATTCTAAACATGGCTAACGGACCATAGATGTTTCTAATTAAAATCATTGAGTTATTCTATGAATGACATGTGTATTTTAAAGTCAAGATGCGACAGCTAAACACAATTCAATAAAATAGTAAATATAAGTTCTATTTATTTGTAAAATTTGCTGGAAATAATAAGAACAGTGGTACCATAGGGGACCATCCTACATGTATTTCTGTTTGTTTGACAGCTTATTTGTGTAAATGTATGTAAACAAACACATTAGAAATTAAACTGATTTAGGCAAGCGAGATTTTGACCCAGAATAAACATACCTCAGAATCTTGCTCTGACACTTCAATATTTTTTTACTACTGTAATCTGCCATCAGCAGCCATATGATATGTAAATATATAGCTCACTTAGTCACTAAATTTCTAAGTGTCAACCACTGGAGTTTGCATATATTACATCATATTTAATAAAAACATCACATTTGGTTTACATGTTACTGGTCAAGATCTATCGGAAAAGTGCGTTTATAGAGTAAAAACAACTTACAATTGCAACTGAACTTGGCGTAGGACCAGTGAATTCCCTGGTCCTACGATGCCGCTGTGAGACCATCATATTTGCAAGTTTATTGCTGAGAATTATCAAAAGAAGATCTATACGTTAATGTCTGCAAACACTATATGTCTTTCATCAGTTCCTTTAAACTGCCAAACAAACAAAAGAAAAAGTGTAGCGACTTCCCCCGTCCAAGTTTATTTGTATGTATCAAAGGAAGTGACGTCATGTAACCAGGAAATGGCTGGATATATAAACTATTGACGACTTATTTTGTGGTAACAGATAATGTGTTAGTCGGCCATCAACCAACTTAACAAAATGATGTCAAATACTATCTTATTACTTATGATTTTTGTGTATGAGTTCCAGCCGTCTCAACTACCAGTGCATTAGTACATTTATATATCTGAGCTGGAAAGATTGATTATAAATATGTGTCTTCCCAGATTTTTACTTAGGCCTAGGCCTAATTTAAATCCATTTTAACCAAATATATCAATGACTTAAGGAAAATTTATAAAGACAAATTCATTACTCATTTGAATTTGTCTGCTTTAAGGGATATTTAACAGGTTGACTCAAAGAATGATTATTTTTAATTAAAAATGGGCGCGCCACATTTCCTCTTGTTATATAGCCATAGTCCCTTATCATATATTTCGTAAGCTTTTATTTCTGTAAAATTATATCAGTAATAAAATTCGGTTTAAGTACATGTATATGTGTTTCATATAATTAGTGAAGCATGGAATTTGGAATAATAGCGCGTGATATTAAGCTGTATGTAGCGTAATTAATGTAAAATATTTCCTCGTTTGAAGTTATACCTGATCATGTTCTGTCGCCATCACCTATAAGGATGAATTTGTCACATACATGGTTTAAAGAATGCAGACGGTATTAAATCAATCAGACTATGACTCCGCGTGATTGTTTCATAGGAAAGCTTTTAAATGAATGAAAGAAAAGCTGCAATATTTAAATTAGACCATTAAATAAAAATGATTGATACATTGTAGCGCTTTAAAATAATGATTAATCACGTGTATTATTTCATGACACAAGGGTGAAAAAATAACCACGTCAGAATATGATCGATATGTTTATTAATTTTAAGACAGTCCTAATTAAACATGATTTATATGTGGTAACAATATGCTGTCTCCTTATATTTCCGACATCTTTGCCCAACGTAAATATAGGTTCATTACGAGCTGATTATGCAGTCCTTTTAGTGGACACATATGCGTAAGTGTCAAACATTTTTAAAAAGGACTCCACTGTGGTATTTTTTTGCTGTTGTTTTTTTAAATGAAGGAACTGGATTCATTCATTCATTCATTCATTCATTCATTCATTCATTCATTCATTCATTCATTCATTCATTCATTCATTCATTCATTCATTAAATCTATTTTAATTTACTTTTATTTTGAGATTTGCGTTCTATTCGTCTGGACAGTATTAACTTGTGTGCAAAGTTTCGGACCATCTGCTTACTCAATTTTTCCTCAGTAATCATTTAATCATTGTGCAAAATTACCACAGTAAAAGTTAAGACAAGAGTACTCGAGCTGAGAATCGCACAGAAATCGATTTTCAATTTAACTCTGAGTATATTTCTCTTTAATAAAATTTATTATCTTATGCATTTTTGTGTGTTTTTGTTGTTGTTTTTTTTTGTTGTTGTTTTGTGTGTGTGTGTGTGCGTGCGTGCGTGCGTGCGTGCGTGCGCGCGCGCGCGTGTGTGTGTTTTTTTTTCTCTCGTTTTAAGTGTCCGAACAAATATATGCAAGAAGTACAAGAATTGGCGACCCACAATTATTCAATAAGAAGTGACTTTACAAATGAGCAGTTTTATAAATGGCCATATATCTTGTCAAAAATATTTATAACTAATAATTTACTCCTCTTTTTTCACTTTAGCCACTCCATGAAAATGCTATTGGTTTTTTGTGTCGCCTCTACGGAAGAGTAGCGACATATAGGGATCCCTTCTCCATCGTCTGTCTGTCCGTCTGTCACAAAACTTGTCCGGACTACTCCTCATAAATTACTGGTGCAATTTCATTCAAACTTTACAGGAATGATCAGTACCAAGTCTAATTGTGCATGCCGTCCGCATTTTCCGGTTCAATGATTTTTGTCCGAGTTATGGGCCTTTAATAATTTTTATTTTTAAAGTTTGTCCGCACTACACCTATGCACTTTTAATGAAATTTTACAGGATTGAACTGTAGCTCAAGTCCTTGCGCATATTGCACGGGTTTTCCGGTTGAATGATTTTTGGCCGAGTTATGGCCCTTTTAAAAAAAGGTGTTTTTCTGTGTGTTGCCAGATGCACAAAAGCTTGTCCGGACTAGTTCTCAAAAACTACTGGTGCAATTTCATTCAAACTTTAAAGTAATGATCAGTCCCAAGTCTAGTTGTGCATATCATCGACTTTTATGGTTAAATGAATTTTGTCAGAGTTATGGCCCTTTAATTATTTATATTTTTTTAAAGTTTGTCCGGACTACTTCTCAAATACCACTAATGCAATTCCAACGAAACTTTACAGGATTGATTGGTAGGTCAAGCACTTGTGCATATTACACGGGTTTTCCGCTTGAACGATTTAAGCCTAGTTATGTCCCTTGAAATAATAAAATTTGTTCGGACTACTCCTCATATACCATTAATGCAATGTCAATGAAACTTAACAGGATTAATTGGTAGGTTAAGTACTTGTGCATAATACACAAGTCTTTCGCTTGAATGATTTTTGGCTGTGTTATTGCCATTGAATAAAAAATGTGTTTTTTGTGTTGCTAGCTACACAGAAGTTTGTCTGGACTACTCCTCAGAAACTGCTCGTGCAATTTCATTAAAAAATTTAGGGGAATAATCAATACCATGTCTAGTTGTGCATCACATCAACATTTTTCGGTTCATTGATTTTTGTTGTCAGGGTTTTTCCCTTTCATGATTTTAATTTGGAAATTTGTCCGGACTACTCCTGTTATATAACTAATGCAATTTCAATGGAACTTTACAGGATTGATCGATATTTCATTTTGTTGTGTTTTAGGTTGAATGATTTTTTGCCAAGTTATGGCTATCATTAGGGACACATGTCATCACTGATGGCCCTTGTTATATTACATCATTTACTTTATTCAAATATAACTTTATGATTTTTGACAGTGTTAGTGTATCAAAATAATTTAATTCCACTTGTTCAGTTAATTCAGTGGTGAACATACCTTCACTCAGTTTATACCAAACAACATAATTTTTGACTCTTTTTCTCTCTAGTGTAAGTTACAAGATGTTTGAGGTGAAGTGGGAGATGTTACAGTTATCTCTCAAACATAGCCTTCTATTTTCATAAAGTTTCATTGATTGCTTTAGAGAGACCACACTCTATAAATTTCTAGTATCTTTAATTAAAACATGAACATTTAACTCAGGTTGTTGTTCCTGAGAATTCCTCTCCACCTATTGACTTTAGGAGACTGGCCCCTATCTGGTGCAACAACTGCATTGAGACAATTGTGACTTGAAGAAGTCCTCTCACTTGTAGGGTAAAAAGGGAGAGACAAAAGAAAAGCTATGAAAAAGGGGAGACAAATGAAGTCAAAAATTGTCAAAAAATTGATGGATGGATTTTTTGATCCAGAAGAATTAGCAATTTAATAGAAGAACAGCTGCATTCAAGGAAAATGCAATATTTGAGTCAATAAAATGTAAGTTCTACATTTTTTTAATTTGATGATTTTTTATGACTGTAATTACCTTTAGATTTACTTTATTAGTTGAACTTAGGTTTGAATGTGATTTTCTATCAGGCTTGTGTATGTACATTTAAGTATTGAAATTGGTTTTAATTTCCTTTTTTTTCCCCATACTTTAAAGTAAATCAAACAAAAAGGCTAGAGAATATTTAAATATTCATTAAATCATTTTAATGAGAATTGCTAATGTTTTTTTTCATTTCACTAGTAATTTTAAGTACAGAAACATTTAAGAGTTATTGCAGATTATGTTATCATAATTATTCTAACTACATAAAAGTTATTAATTCCTTTCTCTTCAGTGTATGCTATCCACTGTCTCCAAATGAACACAACAACATTTGAGCCGCGTCATGACAAAACCAACATAACGAGGGTTCAAAGGTAAAAGGTAATAACTGCCATTTTCAAGATTTCGAGAAAAACGCAAAAAACATATTTTTTTAATACAACTTTATTTTCCGTAATATTGTTATAACAATTTTGATTCTCCCATATTTGTTGACTACATTAGATCATATTTTGTTTAGTTTACATTGCTTGGTGCTGATAAAACACTGTAATTATAGTTTGTTTTAAAGTTCTAAGATCAAAATAATATCATTTTACAGAAGTAAAAGGTAATAAATGTACTTAGATCCTGTCAAGACTACAAGTTTGAGAGGTAAAAGGTCATAACTGCACTTACGACCTTTTCCTTCTGCAGGTTTAGCAATAAAAGTTAGAGATAAACTGTGGTAAAATGTTATAAGTGCAGTTATAGCCTTGTTCCTCTGAAAAATTTAGATGTTGCAGTAATTGTTACTGTTGCAAATTTATCAGTTATGTCCTTACTTTGAAGAACCTTACGTAATGTAATTAACACAATGCACATTAATACTCGTACACAAAATTAACACTTTTCATTCATAGAAATATGAAATATGTACCTGCTCAATATTTAGATTCTACAGAAATAAATTAATAACTAAAAAGTTTACGAAAATACGCACTAAAATCTAAGTTTACAAATTTCATTTATTTTGAATGTTCTCTGGTATATAATCGAACTGAAGTCAAACAGACCCCAGACATCAGCAATTAAGGATATTAGTGACCCATATCATAGATAAAGATTACTGTTTCATGTCACAAAAATGTGAATGTTTGTCATTAATTATTCTATGACCTCCACTCATCTTCTTCACTCTCACTAACAGAAGGCACTGAAAGTTTGTCTTTTATAGATTTGCTGCATGGCAATGACTCATAGTATGATTCGCACTCCTTCGGAATTGTTCCAGAGGCAACAAGTGACATCAAATCAGCTTTTGCAACAGATATTGGAAGCTTCTCTGTATAAGCCTTTCGTGGAGCCTTAAGAGACTTTTCTTTGCTTCTGTTCTTCTTCTGCATTAACCTAACTGCCTTGAACTCACTAACCACAAAACCATAGCTCACAACAATACTGTATTTTTGTCTTTATCTATCTCCAGTCATTACGTCATTTGATAACGTCACATGTTTAGCAGCAAAACAAAACTACATATAGATGTTATTTTATCGGGGAAAAAGAAGAATGAAACCATTTAATTATTCTAAAAACATTATTAAAAGCAGGATAAAACAAATACATGGTTGATGTCGGGCTGGAGAAGGTTTATCCGGTTCACTGCGAAAGTGAATCTTGGCTTGCTAAAGCTCGCCAAGATACACTTTCTAGCTCACCGGATAAGCCTTATCCATCCCTAAATCAACCATGTATTTTATATATATTCAGCCAATTAACACGTTCACCATCAACATCGATTTTCATTGAGCCAAAGTTTTGTTCTTTGTACAACTTGTAATCTAGTATGTCATTGTATTTTATTAGAACGACAATATATAGTTGCTTCCGGCGTGCTTATGATATAACTGTTTCCCACTGCGATGGAACATGAACTATTGTAAGGCTTTTTGCATGCTTGATAGATGCATGTATGGAATTTGCATTCCATTAATGAATGGCCAATTTCAAGAAATTTGTGGTTTTACCATTGATGTGAGGTATATCTTGGACACAGTGAACTAAGCAACTTGCAACAAACTGATTGCAATTCTGTCCTCCACATGCATTACTATATAATGTCACTTCTTCAATACCAGATGTCTTACTTGCAACAAAGGTTACATACAAGTACACAAAAGTTCCTACTTTACACAAGCCTGGTTTCCCCATGTGTCTCATCCAACAGATAACAAGTCCCGTTACCATTTCCCAGTCCATAGAATGACAAATTGCAACAACACAGTTTTCTTTTGTAACGAAGATCACCAATTAAACTGAGTGGTGTTTTCAAAATAGCCTGGATATCAAATGCCGACACAGAAAACTTTGGATCTTTCTTTGTGCGTTTTTTATCGGCTGATTTTTGCATTCTTGCACTGTTTTTTTCTTTCTTTTTGGTCACTTGGTGTACTTGATATTTTGCTTTTGTTGCATCATCTAGTCTATCTTCTATTCTCAAAGTGTCATACAGATTGCAGAGTGGACATTGATCTTTCTTAGGACGGAAGGAAAAAGTTATATTCTTTACTAAAAATGATTCTGTACACAGCCTCTGAAACACACTTTCTATTTTGTCCTTTGCATTTTTCTACATACAGTGAGTATATTCGTTTTATATTTAAATCTTGCGTTATTTACTTCCTGTTGGGGTCTTCGTGTGTAGTGTGATTCAACAGTCGGAAAGCTTTCGTTGTGTTACAAATGATCTGTGATATTCCGTGGTTTTATTTCCAGGCACAGCTTTCCCTCTCTTGTCATTTCCAACATATAACCCTGCCACTTTGTGCTTAACTGCGTCTGCAACTGTTTTGGAACCGACATCGATAGTTTTTAGTAAAAAATTCTGGAAACAAAGTGATCCCTCGGAAGCATTAATCACAACAAAATTACATAAAAATTGCAGACTCGGTTTGATTGAGTCTGTACATGAGAGATAATGAATAAGTGCAACATCCCTCACGCCCTCTTTTCTACCTGTGTGAAAAACAAATTCGAAATAGGTCTTTGTTTTGTTCTCTGTTTAGATACATTCTCTGGTTCTTTATTGGCAACATGGAAACAAATGAATTGCCTCTGATTTATGTAATCACCCATTGACCAGTATGTACTGAATATTTTCTGTCTTTCATATTCGGTTATATTCTCGCTGCATTTAATTCTAAAAGATAAATTCCGTGGGAAAAGAGATAACAGATAGTGCCTGTGAACTGTATGAATGCAGCATTCTGTCAGGGGAAAAAGGTGATAAAATCAGTTATAACCTTTTTCCACTACAGATTCATCACAACATGTGGAACAACAAGTAAACAACAGGTAATAAGTACACTTAGAACCTTTTACCCCTAAATAATTTGTAGAAAAGAAGTTATTACAAAATACTTTTTAATTTTTTGCCCTTATAAGGATTGAATATTTATATAATATTTTCGTCAGACATAAAGGACAATAAGTACATTATAAAAAACATAAAAAGTCAATTTCGGCAAAAGTGGCAGTTATAACCTTTTACCTTTGAACCCTCGATAATGGGTTTGCAGACCTGCAGCATGGATCCAGACCAGCCTGCGCATCCGCGCAGTCTGATCAGGATCCATGATGTTCGCTATCAGTTTCCCTACTTGTAATAGAGTTGGTAAGCGAACAGCATCGATCCTGATCAGACTGCGCGGACCGGTTGATTATATTGATTTTGAACCGATTTATTACTGGTATACTGATTTTGAACCGATTTATTACTGGTATACTGATTTTGATTTATTACTGGTATACTGATTTTGAACCGGTTGATTATACTGATTTTGGGTCGATTATTGCGAATATACGGATTTTGGACCGGTTGATTATCGACTTATTGCGAATGTACTGATTTTGGACCGATTTATTGCGAATATACTGATTTTGGACCGATTGATTATACTGATTTTGGACCGGTTGATTATACTGATTTTGGGTCGATTTATTACTGGTATACTGATTTTGGACCGGTTGATTATACTGATTTTGGACCGATTTATTACTGGTATACTGATTTAACTGAACCGATTTATTACTGGTATACTGATTTTGGACCGGTTGATTATACTGATTTTGGACCGATTTATTACTGGTATACTGATTTTGAACCGGTTTATTACTGGTATACTGATTTTGAACCGGTTTATTACTGGTATACTGATTTTGAACCGATTTATTACTGGTATACTGATTTTGAACCGATTTATTACTGGTATACTGATTTTGAACCGGTTTATTACTGGTATACTGATTTTGAACCGGTTTATTACTGGTATACTGATTTTGAACCGATTTATTACTGGTATACTGATTTTGAACCGATTTATTACTGGTATACTGATTTTGAACCGATTTATTACTGGTATACTGATTTTGAACCGATTTATTACTGGTATACTGATTTTGAACCGGTTTATTACTGGTATACTGATTTTGAACCGGTTTATTACTGGTATACTGATTTTGAACCGGTTTATATTACTGGTATACTGATTTTGAACCGGTTTATTACTGGTGTACTGATTTTGAACCGGTTGATTATACTGATTTTGGGTCGATTATTGCGAATATACGGATTTTGGACCGGTTGATTATCGACTTATTGCGAATGTACTGATTTTGGACCGATTTATTGCGAATATACTGATTTTGGACCGATTGATTATACTGATTTTGGACCGGTTGATTATACTGATTTTGGGTCGATTTATTACTGGTATACTGATTTTGGACCGGTTAATTATACTGATTTTGGACCGATTTATTGCGAATATACGGATTTTGGACCTATTTATTGCGAATATACTGATTTTGGACCGGTTAATTATACTGATTTTTGGTCGATTTATTGCGAATATACTGATTTTGGACCGGTTGTTTATCGATTTATTGCGAATATACTGATTTTGGACCGATTTATTGCGAATATACTGATTTTGGACCGATTGATTATACTGATTTTGGACCGATTGATTATACTGATTTTGGACCGGTTGATTATACTGATTTTGGACCGGTTGATTATACTGATTTTGGACCGATTTATTTGGAATATACTGATTTTGGGCCGATTGATTATACTGATTTTGGACCGGTTGATTATACTGATTTTGGACCGATTTATTGCGAATATACTGATTTTGGACCGATTTATTGCGAATATACTGATTTTGGACCGATTGATTACCCTGATTTTGGACCTATGGATTATGCCATTGATTAGCCTATTTGCATGTCATTTCAATCATGAGATTTGTTTTTCATTTATTGCACCTATTCATTCAAATATTTTTTGTTTGTTTTTGTTTGGGAGGTTGTTTTCTTATTACCGCAGTAGCGCTAGTCGACCAGTACTATAATTGGTAGCTGGTTATAGATCGATGCCAAGCCAGTCTTAATCTGACTTTTATCAGTCAATAGAGCAGAAGGTAGCGATGCAACATGTATATTAATTGGAGTATTGGAACTTCTCCATAATACCAGACGAATTTGGTCCCTCTAACTATATATAGCACACTTTTAGGCGTAGTAAGGTGAAAACAATGCATGAACTCGCATGCAAGGTATCTTAATCATTAAGAACACACTAATGAATTCTGATAAAAAAAACATGCTCCAAAATTTGTTTTTATTAATGCATTTTTGATAACGTTTAAAGTTGTCTATGTTATAAGTCAACATCTAAGTCAGTTGTCTCATGGAGTTATATGATATATAACTTATTAGTGTTTGAATAGATATAGCAGTGGACGCCCATAAGTTTGCGTTGTGCTTTACATTTGAATAATTATATCAATGGCCAATTATGTCGTTAATTATAATATGGCCATGAAACTCTGTAAATCAATTGGAAAACATTATCAATTTTTTTTTTTAAATCTTCTTTTTTTTGACGAAATAATATTTTAAGAATACAAAAGCGACCTGTTAACAGTGAATGTAATTATATATTCAACTGCTTTAAGACAAATTTGTCAATGTCAAAATGAACAAAAAGAGGTTACGTAACATGTGTATTTATTGCCTTACGAAATACTTCTAGACCTGTGAGACAGGAAATCAAAACAGTTTTTCTCGCTGTGCTTTCAAATATAGCACAATTATAAATAGTTCTTCTATTGTAATGATATGTGTTGCACCACTCTCTCGTACAAACTTGTACATGTATATTTAAAAACGGAAGAATTATTTGAGCAAATGGCGTCTTTTATCTATTTATTTGTTTGTGTTATACAACAACGGTGATCTTAGCCAGATGTGTGGAAGGTTGCCCGTCTAATTCATAGCAGGGTCATATATGAAATTTCTGTAAAAAGGTAGCATTTCAATTTCAATTTTATTTACAATAACACTCAGTTTGTATAATATACAAAACATTCCGCCGGGCACTAATTGTCACGAATAGGATGAATATGATATCGTGATTATGAAGAAAATTCTAAATAAGAACTGAATAAGCTCAGTACATCATGATACATGCTTTCTTCAAGTAACATATCATTTTTGTAATAACCTGTCATTTATCAGAACACTTTTTTCCTTTCCGACACAAATGATTGTACTGCTAGTTTTAAAGCTACAATAATTGTCAATGAATAAACCACAACGTTATATCTTCGCGAACATTTTGCTAAACCAGCGTGTTGTTGAAACAATTAAATGATTCATTAATGTGTCGAGTATAGATATTAAGATCATTGGAAACTGAACAAAGCAAGGCTGTCAGTCGAGAGGTTATTCGATGCGGACAAAAGATTATTCATTACATGCATTAGTTATCGAATACTCATGATTTATTTCGAAATATTAATTTCGTTTCTCAACTTTCTCTTTAATATGTGCATTAGTTCTGTTAACTTCTTTGAGTCACGCAGACGACACACAATTATACATGCATATTTTCGTATTAAAATTTTTTTCAACGACTTCTTCACTGTAGACGAAGTTTGGTTTCCATGTACAACATTTATATACAATTATTTAAAGTATCAAAAAGAAGAAAATAATAAATGGAAAATAATGTATGTACTTCATGATAAGTATACAATACACTGATTCCTGTGTTTATTTAATAACCTATATTTTCATAAAGTTTCATTGATTGCTTTAGAGAGACCACACTCTATAAACATGAACATTTAACTCAGGTTGTTGTTCCTGAGAATTCCTCTCCACCTATTTACTTTAGGAGACTGACCCCTATCTGGTGCAACAACTGCATTGAGACAATTGTGACTCTCACTTGTAGGGAAAAGAAGGGAGAGACAAAATAAAAGCTATGAAAAAGGGGAGACAAATGAGCCGTGTCATGACAAAACCAACATAGTGTGTTTGCGACCAGCATGGATCCAGACCAGCCTGCGCATCCGCACAGTCTGATCAGGATCCATGCTGTTCACTTACAAACCCTACAACAAGTAGAGAAACTGATAACGAACAGCATGGATCCTGATCAGACTACGCGGATGCGCAGGCTGGTCTGGATCCATGCTGGTCGCAAACTCACAATGTTGGCTTTGTCGTTACGCGGCTCATATGTTCTTTCAGTGTGTTCAGCATGTTTAGCCTCTTAAAAGAGTGGTTCTTTTCCCGCCTGTGACTGGATTCTAAAACGTGTGAAAGCTATTCAGTCACTCTCTTGTGACTGGTCGTGTCTAAATTATAAAACGGAGCGGATAATTTTTTAGCAGCAATATAGAAAAAGTTAGACATTAACGTATTAGAATATGTCATTTATGTCCAATCCAATCTCTTGGGGATGAATTTCATTACTTATTTGAATGTAACTTTTTTAATTCTCTTCGTAAAAAGTTTATTGATTCAAAATTCTCAAATCATTCTAAATTAGTAATATTTATAAATTAGAATCTTAAATGAATAGCTCTTACCATTCAACTTTATTAAAACTTGCATTATTCTGCAAGATAATTATTTTAAAATTTCAAAAAGAGTAAAGTCAAATACCTATATGTGTTATATGTGTTATTCAAATTGTTTTCGTTATTATATAATTATATGTATATATGTTTTGTTAATCACTTTTGAATAACTGTTCATTATATTTTTAATCTATTATAACCTCATGCATATTATATGCCTTGATTTTGAATAAAATCTTGAAAATTCTTGATTTCCAAATCTTTAAAACATTATATCAGAATCTTTTTGTTTTTTTCTTTTGTTTTTGTTGTTACTGCTGTTGTTTTTATTTTTACCATAACTTGTGCTGTATTTGAAAATGAATATGTCACTATGTGAAGTAGATCTTAGCGAAATTTCAGAATTTACTGGCACACTTGAATATCCTCAATGACACAACTTGGGTTCTGTTTGAAACATCTTATGTGAAAAAATCGACACTTATCTGAATAAAAAATGTCGATTTATGCAATACATGTAGTCTGTAATGTGTGGACAAAATCAGATACTGTTTACATTAAACAGAACTTGAAAACGTGATAATTCTGGACATGAGTTATGACACAAATAAGACAGTGAAAATAGCACTCTAACTGTCATAGAGTTTGCTAATGAGAGATACTAAAAGCTATCATAGTTCTCCCGCTCCCTAGCACCGGTTTGTATTAACGTTGTGAATTGGTACTTTTTTATTTCAATTTTTAAAGATGCTCGTCCTTGAGTAAAATATTTTAATCATAGAAATTTATTGAAGTCTATATGACATTATTACTGACTATGTCTAATTTGAATAAAGGAATGAATTTACTTGTGTATGGGAAGCTGCGTTACCTATTACAGGTCAAGTAAAATAGGTCCTTTCTTTTAAAAACTGCCAGTTTTTTTTAATGACATTTTATATTCATATTGTTACCAACTAATGTTTGTAGAATTTGAAACATAAAATATCTACTTTGTGTTAATTAAAAACATGTTTATTTCATATTTACAAAGAGACTGTGTAGCAATTATCAATATTTTCTATTATCAAGCATTTTCTAATATTTGAGCATAGTATAACTTTAAAGAAATGTAATTTGAAATTAAATTGTAAATGTGCTTATATGATGAAAGACATATACTCACCATCTAAGATCTATGAAATAGCGAAGATTAACAAAAATTACAATAATAGCATTATGTTTCTTTCATTCATACCAGATACATTAACATGTCGTGTCCTTTCAATGACATTTTAATATTTTTTGTACGTTATTAATAACTGCCATGTTTTTATAATTCATGTGCTTCTAAAATGTCACTTTGATAAACGAAAATTAGAAAATACTTTGATTGCAGTGGATCACTCTTTGAAATGTTTCCTTGTTTTAAGTGAACACGAAGCGACTGAAATGATATACTAGTAACACTATAATGTAGATGTCCGGAAATTTGCCCGATTGTCAAGGATTTACCTGTCATTTGGGCCTCATAATTTCGCAGTTATAAATACAATCTTGACAGGTTTCGTACGATGCATAACTGTTTCGGCAAGTTTGTCAGTTAAGACTGTTTCATGCCAATTAATACAGGCTATTAAATATTATCTGGATTTTACGAATTAAAACTTGCTAGTGTTTTCTGTACCAAAGTTCTTGTCTAACATAATTATATATAGCAGACATTTTTTTACTTTCTTCTTAAAGGAAACTGTGTTTTAAAGAATGACTTCAAAACTATTGATTTTTAAGACTGCGGTATTTGCTTTACTATGTTTCATATTCATGGATTCAGTAACGGGGCATGGTCGATTGATCGAACCCGCTTCCAGAAATAGTATGTGGAGATTTAACTATAAGAATCCCAGGAATTATAATGACATGGGACTAAATTGCGGTGGATTCACGGTAAACAATCGTTTGTTACACTTTTTATAACATTTATTTTTATTTATTTGGCTGCCCAGTCACATCATACATAAAATTGTTAACTTAAATATATTCAAATGCACTTAAAGGAATGAAACAAAATAAAAATAATGTAGCCAGATGTAGCTACAATAACTCAACTGATACAGGATATGTACAATTAATTGTCATACTTGTACAACTATAGACATAACCTGCTTTGGAAATCACTTTAATCGTTTTAAACTGTAAACTGTCCAGTGAGGCTTATATTAAAATGTAGTTTGATTTATATGTTGTAACACAATCATTCAATGAAATATAGGTCTATAATAGAACGGTTGCCTTAAATTAAGTTTAAAAACACATTAAAGTAAAGAACGATGTACACATTAAATGCATCTATTTGGGTGGACCAGTTATAAGACATTTTTGTCAAATTAATGAGCGCGATGGCATGTACACAAGTGTGTTTATCATAAAAAAAGCCATGTTGAAAACTCGAAAATTGTGCAAAAGAATGTTACATTCGGAACATCTAGCGGAAAACGGAAATGTCCGAAAGTAACGATTTAATTAATCAGCAAGAAGATCCTAATAATTGACAACTTAACGCTCTGAACAGTTCAAAGATTTCATCAAAAAGAAGTCAAATATTTATAAAAGGCCTCGAAAGTTGGTAGGATTTAGCTGTACAACACCAATAAAATGATTTAAAACAAATCTTGATTGGGATAAGTGTAGACTACAATTTCATGAATATAGGACATGTTTTATTACGTTTTGCTTGTAGAGACCTCACAGGATGACATGTAAAGTAACAGATCGTCAAATTACTAAGGAACAAATGAATGAAAAATGAATATGAACTGAGAAGTTTTAAAAAATGGAGAAATTTTCTTGCTGGGACCATTTCTAATGAAGACGAAACCTTCATTCAGAACACAAAATAGGTTATAGTTGCTTAATGGGTGTTCAGTTTTTCCATAAAGGCTCCCACCTTTCATTTCTAGGCCGAACCCAGTGTATGCCTATTAAACGGCCAGTAATGTCTCAAACAGTAATTTCATTCTTCGAATGGAAATATTTAAGAGGGCCTTAAATAGAAAATGAACTTGTTTGTAAACACTTCGTTGATTACAATCACTTTTTGTTATTTCATATTTCAATGGGAATGACTCATTATTTTTTCTCCGATGTATAAGAATGAGTAAAAATAAAATGTATATAAATTGTCATAAAGCGATGATTTGATGTATGGTCTTTCTGACAATTTGGTGTCGTTGTAAGTGTTTATTTATTGTTTATATCACAATCGATTTTCGTGTAACATATTAGACGGTTTGACCTGTCATTCTCAACCATATAATTTGCATACAAATCATTCGGTGAATGTATATTTCTAGGTCAAACAAATTCATGCTGGACATATAATTTATGATGACTAACCATTCGTGTCATTCTACGTTAAAATATTTAATGGGCCTATAACCAACAGCTCATCTTTTTTCCTCTCTTTTTCCCTTATTTTTTTTTTATTTCATTTTTTTTAATTTTGGGTTTGATTTTCTAAAATTGTTTGCATGAAACAGACGCAACTGATACCATTTATATATATTTATAATTTTATATGTTTCGATCTTAATTATCATTCGAATTTGTAATTCGAATAAGTGTCGTAAAAAGTCTTACTAATACGATACCTGTGGTACCAGAGTTTGGTTCGTTGACCTGAAAGTTTTCTTTCAAACTTCAATGTATGCTCGTGTTCTTTGTGATGGGATCATTAATAAAGGTCATTCGGATTTTTTTTTTTCATATATGCGAAGATGCTGGATACAGAAGGTTCACTCGCTGGCACATTAAAGTTTGATGAACACCCGGCCGATATATTTATTGTACGTCGGTGGTACATTTTGAAATGAAAAAAAAAGAAGTTGAATTGTTGGTTAGAAAAAACCGAAAACAGATCGTTGAATCAGTCCAAGGGGTTATGTAGATCTTATATTATAATGACTTCGCGCAGGACTTTTCGGAATATTTCGTCTCTTTGCGTATTTTGTAGAAATCAAATAAACATGTATAGGATTGGGAACTATAAAGTACCTCGTCAACAAACTATAGTAGATACGGAAATTGATGGCGCATTTTCGAAATATGGTTTGACAGTATTCATTCATGTATTACCTTTCGATGTAATTAATACTTATTGTAAGATAAACGAACATTTTCGCGTCTGGAACATCAGAATATGAGCAGTGGTATTGGAAACAATACCACGACTTACGTGTCGAAATAATAATAAAAACACGTCAATATATAATCGTGCTGATAGAAAGATTTCTTTTAAATAGTTCATGTATCCTAAATGAGCGTTGTTTAAATTGCAGCTTGGTCTTTAAGTTTCAAAGGCTTTTAATTACGTTGGTTGACAATTACATTTTACATCCGAATAACAGTAGGATAAAATGATCTAATGTCTGTTTTAAGAGAGTATGTAAATGACGTTAAAGTGAATTTAGAAGGATATTTCCCTTTTCATTAGGGGGAAACGTATTCATATATTGCATGTTAAAAGCATCTTTATATTTCCTTTTCGTTCAGCTACATCCGGTAGCGCTGCTTATTAAAACACTATAAGTATACCTTTAACGGTTTTTTTCCTAAAAGTTGTTGTTTTTTTTTCTGAAAAAGAAAGGTTTTATGACCTTTTTATATAATCATATAAATGCCAGTGCCAATAGCAAAGTCATTCTTTAAAATTTAAGGACATGCTTCCATCGAAAAGGTTATTTTTCACGTGATTTTACCGGAAGCTGATTCAAATTCACTAGTACGGGTTGCTGGTAGCGGGGTATGGGGAAATACGGGTTGCTGGTAGCGGGGTATGGGGAAGTACGGGTTACTGGTAGCGGGGTATGGGGAAGTACGGGTTACTGGTAGCGGGGTATGGAAAAGTACGGGTTACTGGTAGCGGGGTATGGGGAAGTACGGGTTGCTGGTAGCGCAATCAAATCTGAACACCTCAAAATAAATTGTTCCACCACGTGGTTTTTAGAAGCAACAAAAAAAAACCAAATACAATTTGTGTTATCTTTGTATAATTTACAACTAATCTATTTGACATACAAGTGAAAATAAAGTCTATTTCGGTATTTAAATCATATTAATTGAAAATATGTCTGACAATCATAATCAATTTTAGAATTCTCGCTGATGAATCCGAATTATTGTCAACGGGTAGACATTATGTATATTTTCTACATATATAAAAAAGTAATTTATATCTATAGATTTACTTTATTTAGGTACGAAGACTTTTACTCGATATATTGGAATAAACTTAGTCAACAATAGCATTTAATTACTATAATTATTTGTTTACATGTTTAGTTTCTAGTTTAATTAGACCGGTTCTGTGTATTCTTACTGTTGTGTTCGAGGTTTTTGCGCAATCGCAACGTTTAGGCTCTTTCGTAAATCTCCCGATAAGGATTATCAATAATCGTTGTTTAACATATACATTTTTTAATTGCATTTCGGACCAGGAAACTTTCAAAATTATATATAAATATGCAATATATACATGTATATATAGAGAGAATTAAGAAAGAAGTCACACAGTTGCAAAATGTTATCTGAATTATATATTTTTAAATTTAAATACATACAAAAAGAATTCACCTAGAAAAATAATGTGTAAAATGCACGGAAAAGATTGTTACTATTTACATCACAGATTAATGATGCTTCCTTCTGACAATTTGTGACATGTCGTTATATGTTTTTGTTAATTGTGTATAAACGAAAACATACAAAATACATACAAGAAATAATATGCATATATCTTACTGACAAGTTTAGAAGCTTCGTTATGATTGATATATTTTAATGCAAACAGCAATACTTTTTAAGAATTTATTTATTTCGGTCCTTTCCGTCAAACTTCGGATAAGGATAATTGATGGACCGTACTTTGTATTCATATTACTGTGCTCGAGGTCCTAAATGGGTCAAAAAGTTGCGATTGTCATAGTAATTATCCGAACATTGGCAGAGTAAGCCGAAAACTTGTGTTTGCTGGACCTAACTTTTCTTTTCGTGGTTAATATTGATATATAAGTATATATAAAGCATCGAATTGACAAAGATTTTTTATATCATCCCCTGGTCCACAAGGATACAAATATGCCCATTTTGTTCCAGTTACAAGCTAAAGATATAAAACAAGAGGGCCATAATGGCCCTGAAATCGCTCACCTGTATATAGGCCCCTGGGCCAAGACCAATTTTTAACCAGGGGCTTTTATTTGAACAAACTTGGTAGACACCCATTAGAAGATGTTTCATGATAAATATCTAAGCTCTAGCACTTTGGGGTTTTTATAAGAAGATTTTTTAAGTTTTTACTATAAACATTAGGGAAAAACAATACCACCCCCTCCCCCCTGGGAGGGGCCAATTTTGACCCCAGGGTTCTTTTTTGAACAAACTTGGTAGACACTCACTAGAAGATGTTTCAAGCTTAGTATCTAAACTCTAGCTCTTTGGGTGTTTTATAAGAAGATTTTTTTAAAGTTTTTACTATATAAGGAAAACGAATGACCCCTGGGGCGGAACCAATTTTAACCCAAGGGCCCTTATTTGAACAAACTTGGTAGACACCCATTAGAAGATGTTTCATGATAAATATATTAGCTCTAGCTCTTTGGGGTTTTTAAAAGAAGATTTTTTAAGTTTTTACTATAAACATTAGGGAAAAACAATACCACCCCCTCTCCCCTGGGAGGGGCCAATTTTGCCCCCAGGGCTTTTTTTTAACAAACTTGGTAGACACTCACTAGAAGATGTTTCAATCTTAGTATCTAAACTCTAGCTCTTTGGGTGTTTTATAAGAAGATTTTTTTAAGTTTTTACTATATAAGGAAAATGAATGACCCCTGGGGCGGAACCAATTTTAACCCAAGGGCCCTTATTTGAACAAACTTGGTAGACACCCATTAGAAGATGTTTCATGATAAATATGTTAGCTCTAGCTCTTTGGGGTTTTTAAAAGAAGATTTTTAAAGTTTTTACTATATACATAATGGGAAAACTCTGATCCCTGGGGCGGGGCCAATTTTTCCCTCAGGGCTTTTCTTTGAACAAAGTTGGTAGATACCCACTAGAAGATGTTTCATGCTTTATATCTAAGCTCTAGCTATTTTGTTTTTCTAAAGAAGATTTATTAAGTTTTAATACTATATACAAATAAGGAAAAATCAATGACCCCCTGGGGCGGTGCCAATTTTTACCTCAGGGCTTTTATATTTGAACAAACTTGGTAGATACCCACTAGAAAATTTCATGCTTAATATCTAAGCTCTAGCTATTTTTTTTTTAAAGAAGATTTTTTTTAAAGTTTTCACTATATACAAATAAGAAAAATCAATGACCCCCGGGGTGGGCCAATTTTGACCAAGGGCATATATTTGAACAAACTTGATAGACACTGACTAGATAATGTTTCATGCCAAATATTTAAGCCCTAGTTCTTTCGGTTTCTAAAAGAAGATATTTTAAGTTTTTTCTTTCGGTTGCCATGGCAACCAGAGTTCTGCTTGGAATTTAATTCTTTGAACAATATTTAAAGTTGACTACCAAAGAAACATTCCTGTAAAGTTTGGATGAAATTGGCATAGCGGTTTATGAGGAGATGTCGTTTAATTAAAGTAAAAGTTCACGGACGGACGCCGGACGGACGCCGGACGAAAGCGATCACAAAAGCTAACCATGTCACTCTGTGACAGGTGAGCTAAAAATGATTGAAATATTACATTTAATTGAATAGCCTTGGCTTCTTGTTGCAAGCTAAAGATATAAAAAATGATTGAAATATTACATTTAAGTGAATAGCCTTGGTTTCTTGTTGCAAGCTTACGATATAGAAAAAATGATTGGAATATTACATTTAAGTGAATAGCCTTTGTGTAACTAATGGAAAATTCTGAAGAAGAAAAACACAATACACGCACATGCTGTGAGTTTAAAAGCTTATTGAATATTTCAAAATATCAAATTTGCCGCTTCATTCAACTCTTAAATTTAGCTGGATATATACGAGTATATAATATGCAAACTTACATAATATTATGTGTACATGTAATTAAAATGATTCGACTGCATTCAGAAAAATGCAAAATAATAATAATAATAACAGTGATAAAAATAATAATAATCATCATCAGCATCATCATTTATTTTTGTTCTTATTCATAAATATCATCTAAGTCACCACTCACGACAACAAAACCATTGAAGCTGTTGAGACAAAAACTTAATTCGCTCGGATTAAACAAAATGTTCTCCATGTATATCCACATGTTTGTAACTGCCGACATTTATTACCGAGCTTTTTGATAAATATTTCAACATGTTACTATTGTTTTGAAAAATATTGCTAATTTAATTATGTAAATGATGTCACGGTAGTGTCGTAAATGTCATCGAAGCATATTTATTTTGATGCAAAACCTTTTAAAGTTGTTAAAATAAGTTAAATGACTAAACTGAATTGTGACTCAATTTTAACCGTTGCCACGTTAAATATATTAAATGAACTTGTCCATCTTTCAATCTGTACAAAACAATTCATCAATGTTAGAGGGAAAATCAAAATATGTATTGACTGTATAGCGACCAGTGCAGTGCAGACCGAGATCAGTTGGCCTGATTGTGCCGAGTGAGTCTACACTGGTCGCATGAGTTCTGATACCTCGTGTTGAGATTTGTTTAACTTGTCACGTTTACCTTAACCTACTGTATTTCTTGAATGAACATGTCCAGTTGCAATTGTTTGAAAATGATCATTATCAATTTTGGAGATGTCAAGATAAAGAGTTGAAGAGGGTTAGCCTACAATTAAAAACTACATGAAGTTCTTTAATGGCAGATTGTTCAGTAATATAACATTTGTTTTTAATGGAGGTTTTACTATTTTCAAATCAACGTTTGTACAGAAATTGTTAAATGATTGTGTAATGTTATGAAATATAATACAGAAAAGAGAACGCCTTTTATATGGTGATAATGATTGGCAACTCTTATAATATTATAAAGTATATAGCATTTTAACTTATTACTTCTCGACTTTCCGCTTGACGGTGTTGCGGGACGAAAACACGAATGGCACAAATCAGCCATCATACCTTTCAGATGTAAGCGCCCTTTCACTTTTATCAGTACATATCTCTATGAAATCTTGACATATGAATAACACTTAATTTCTTTTACAGAATCAGTTTGAACGTCATGGCGGTAAATGTGGTGCGTGTGGTGATCCATGGGAAGGGCCACGCGAAAACGAGGCTGGCGGAAAATACGCACGTGGAGTTGTCGCACGTCAGTATCATAAAGGCGCTTTCATCAACGTCACTGTAGAGCTTACAAGTAATCATCAAGGTTACTTCGAGTTCCGCCTATGTCCAGTGAACAATCCACGTAAAAGAGCAACACAAGCCTGTCTAAATAGACACTTGCTGAATATTGTGGGTCACGGGACGAGGTATTTTATCACGCGACAAGGAGCTTCTGTTTACATAGAGATGGCCGTCATGTTGCCGCCAAAATTAGAGTGCTCACAGTGCGTTCTGCAGTGGAAATGGGTCGCAGGTGATATTTTCTATATGTTTTGATAAAGTAACTCCATAGCCTTGGATATTCTTTTGTGGGTAATGGTATTGACTTCCTCTATCAGGGCTTTGCTGATCTTACTCTTCCAAAGGAATGGTGCATAAATCTACATCGCTTTTTGGAGTCGTGATATTTAAAAGCTTTTAATACAAGTAATTGCAACATGTCGTTGTTCTTTGAATACGTCTGAATGTCAAAGTATCTTGTTCCAAATAGTAATGTAATATGCATAAACGGGCCATTAATTTGATCAATTAAGTAATGAACGGAATAGTTGAAAGAGGAAATAGAAGATGAAATAAAATATGAAAATAATCTGTCTAAAGTGACAAGTACAGATATCTTAAATAAATTGGTAACAATCTTTGATTTGCATTTCCCTCAACAAGGTAATAAGTTGTCCTTATGCATTAAATCATTCTTTGCTCCGGAAGTAGCTAAATTTCTTAAATGGCTTTGTCCATTTCTAAAAAAAAACAAAAAAAAAAACACGTAATTTCTTGGGAAAATACAATACATTGTAAATACTGACTGAATAATCAGTGCAGATCAACATCAGTTAAGTTGGCACGGATGAACCGCCTGATCACAGTCTGCACTTGTCCTATGGGTAGAATCAGATACCGCTAGCTGGTTAATGGTTAATGTCAGAATTCGACCAGTGATTGGAACAGGTTCATGTTCTTACTATCGAGTATACAAATCTTAAACGTACTAACGAATTGTGTCTTAATTAAATATGCTGATATTACAATTTTTGTTCAAAGAACAACTTCTCTTATGTGTTTAATGAAGAAAACAGCTTTTTTGCACACTCGCACACAAAATCCATCCATTTAAAAATAATGAGTTTTGAAAACTGAAACTTAAACATTTTGTTTTCAAATACCAGTAGATTGTTCACACCTTGTGGCTGAGGGGTTGCCTTAAGGGGTTGAGGCATAAGAATTACAGCTACCATTTATCCTGCTTAGTCGTAAAAGGCGACTAAATGGGTTCGAACAACTGGGGTCTATGCATCTCATAGGTCCAGCAGGTGAGGTGGTTTCGACCCCTGATGCTGCTTAAAGTTTGTAACACCCTAGGTTAGTCAAAGCATTTTTCCTGTTTCGGCGCCATATGAACTATAGTGTGTTGTTGCGCCGTAAACCAACAGTTAATTGTTCACATATTTTGAAAAATAGTTAAAGATATATGAGAGATAAAATCATGAACTTTTCATGATTATGTTTTAGGTCAAAGTATGGGACCGGACGGTTATGGAGGGGAATGTCTTGGTTGTGGAAATCAAGAGAATTTTATCAACTGTGCAGATATAGCTATTGGTAACAAAGTCGTATCTCCTCTTCCTGCATTGCCAGGAGATAGTGCACCCCAGCAGCAACCTGTGCCAGAACCAGCCCAGGCTGCCAGTGACAGGGCTCCAGCCGCAGCTCCAGCTGCATCCGGACCTCCATATAATACCTACAATTCTGGAGCCAATAACGGAGGTGGGACAAATAACAATGGTCCTAACATGGCATTGGTTAAAGAAATAGTGAAGCAACTTGCTCAAACTCTTTTATCACATCAACAACCAGTTCAAACTGTTAAACCGACATGGAAACAACCTCCCACGGCCCCACAAGCTCCAGTCACAGAAAAACCATGGAGGAGACCGTCACCTTTACCAACTACGCAACAACAATGGCAGTCCCCAACAACACAGCAATGGCAAACTCCGTCTACTCCACAGCCGTACGCGTGGCAGACTAATGATTGGGGAAATTCTGGTTCCAATCAGCATGTAACTGAGGCCCCTGCTTCAAACTATCCAGGATATGAACCAGGAGAATATCCGGAACCAGGGGAAGGCCCTTCTGGATCAAACTCGGGCTCTAGCAACTCTGGACAATCAAGTTATTTGCAGGGATATAACGATGCTATGCGACAACTTAAAAACTCTTTCGGAAATGGTGCTGGAAATAATAACAACGCACTCAATGAAATTTCTCTGCATTTGCATGAAACACAAAAGCATTCCTCTCCCCAAAGTTATGGCGGAGGAGCAATGCCTCCAACGTGCCCTGATGGCGAATACGAATGCGTGGCTAAAAATTCACCACCGGGTTCCGATTTTGATTCATTCTGCAATAATGTTTGTAATTTAGGTCAATGTCCAGCAGATATGTGTTCTTGTTCGTGTCCGAATGGTGGATCGTGGTCTGGCTCGTCCTCGGGGGCAGGCGGTAATTGCATGGCTGTCGATAGGAATAAAGGATCATCAATGGACCAATGGTGTGTCTCGAATTGTGCACAGAATAACTGCCCACAAGATTTGTGTACTTGCCAGTAGAAAGCCAGTCTCTTTTATTTTGTTATTTCTTAAATGTTTAAATATGTACATATTTGCATAATTTCATATTGAAACCAGTCATAAAGAGTTATATATTTAGAATTATAATTATCTCTTTTGACATGTTCTTTTTAAAAGGTATACTTTAGATGCGCCTATGGGAATCACTTTTTAATGGCGACTTTATGCTGCCCTCACACATAAACCACGACCTTACTGCGACCTGAAAACTAGTAAAATAGCATTTTTCTTTCGAAAATCGTTGGTTTTCTTTCAATTTTCCAAATTTCTCTCGCAGACGGTCCGGGGCTCTGCCGTCTTGTGTTCAGTACGTTTTCTCTATGTCCTCAATACGACCCTTCTACGTCCATGGCGTTTCCACTGCGACTGTATTGCGTCCCCAAGGCGACCCCACGGCGATCATCGGCGACCCATGTGCGACTGTGCTATGTTCTCTGCGTCCTTACGGCGACTCTACGACGACTATTGCGTTTGTCCGGCGACTGTCCTGCGACTGTACGACGACCCTACTACGTTCTTGCGACCTTACCAGGACTCAGCAAGAACGCAGAGTTTCTGCGACTGTTTTGTGCATGTTCAAAATAGTCGCCGACGGTCTGCGACCTTGTGCGTCCTTGGGTTCCTCGCTTCGACCTCGCTGCGTCCCTGCTGCGTCCATGGCGACTGTGCTGCGTCCTGGGTCGTAGCAAGGTCGCAGTAACGACGCAGTAAGGTCGCGAGGTATGTGTGAGGGCAGTATTAATCTCCATATTTAAAATTAATTTTTTATTTTATTCAAAGTGTATTGATCTCAACGTCTTGATGTTTCCGTCTTGATGTTTCCGCTATTTTTAAATGATTTACATAGTCTAAGTTTAAAATAATCAGCACTACTCCGCCGTTTCGTATTTATGTTATGAATCTTCGAAATTATTGCGCAATGAACTTTCTACAGATTAATAACCACAAATGCTGTAGTAGAAAACATGAGTTTGAATAAAGTTGTTATACAACCAAAAGACTTGTCTGTGAAACAGACTGCAATTTAAGAATTAGTTAGCAATACGTACAGTACAACCTCTGCAGATCACATCCTTTGGTAGACAAAGACTTTGGGCGTTGTTAAGAGGTGTTGTTCCGTAGCGGTTAAATTCATTGGGGGAGAATATATATTGTTGATATAGAGGTCATTGCTGTAGAGGGGTCTGTTCTAAAGAGGTTGTATGATATTGTTAACTTATTAGGTTTTAATTATAATTCCGCTTTCTACAAATATGATAACGTTATGGTACGTTATCGAATGATTCGTACATGTACATGTGTATCAGAATACATTAATGTGTAGATGAATGAAATATCCGAGCTTCAAAGTTTATTTTATAACGTTTTATGCCGTGCATATCTAAAACAAACATAAATAGTTGAAAGTAAAAAAAAAACAAATAAAACTATGGTGACTATTTCGTGTCATGTCGTATTGGCGCTCCATGGGCGCCGGATGAAAATATGACAACAAAGTTAACATTTTGTCGTACTGTCGCCCCACGAGGCGAAAATACAACAGCCAAAATTCAGTCGTACTTTCGTCCGCAAAGGCAAAAACACGATAATTATTACGACAGTGTCACCTCAATGACTACTTTCGTTCCGCGGAGTGCAAGTCGAAAACACGATAACATATATAGGAAGTTGGTGACCGTGTCTTCGCCTTGTGCCTCGCGGAGCGAAAATACGACATCACCATATTAAACGCTTCAACGTTCATCAGAACAAAGGATATCATTTTTCACAGATTTTTACGTCAAACTGTATGTATGTAGAATTAAATGAAACGGTCATGTCGGTATTTACTCCATATTAAAGAAGCTGTCAAACAAATGAATATACATTGAAACATGTATGTATGTATCAGGAGATAAAACCTATATACATGTAAATCTGAGGAATGTCCACTTTGATATTTCTTGTTCTGTTAGTCATCCAGCTTGGAATTGTGGCGTTTTATTATTAATGTATGAACAAATAAAATAATATATATGGTTGATATTTCATGTTTTTTGCTTTTATATGTATATCTCTTATGTTTCTTATGTATGATGCGAATAACTGGTGTAAAATGCTCATGTTGCATGATGTACTAAATTATGAAGTTGATATTAAAACGTCTACATTTGTCACTTTGATTTATTTATTATGCACGAGCACATCGTGTTACTGTTACCTTATTTGGAAACGAGTGTGTTTTATACAGCATATACAAACACCAGTGTATTAACTCTATGACTTGTATAAACCTGCGTCCACATAGCTTCGTTCATAGAATGAATGTTTTCTTTTAACAGCGAATTTTCTTTTATTGTTATACCCCCAAAAATGAAGTTGGGGGGTATATAGGAGTCACCCGGTGGTCGGTCGGTTGGTCGGTCGGTCGGTCCAGACGTCCGTTGCATTTTCCTTGTCCGGAGCATAACTTGAAGACTAATGGTTGGAATTCAATACAACTTCATACAATGGTCAAGTACATTGAGAGGAAGTGCAGTGCACAAGAACCATAACTCTATCTTCACTAATTACAGAGTTATTGGCCTTTGTTACTTTTCCTTGTCCGGAGCATAACTTGAAAAATACTGGTTAGAATTCAAAACAACTTCATACAATTGTCAAGCACAATAAGAGGAAGTGCAGTGCACAAGAATCATAACTCTATCTAAAGAAATTTTAGAGTTCTTGCCCTTTGTTACTTTTCCATTGCTTTCTTTTGTCCGGACCATAACTTGAAGACTAATGGTTGGAATTCAATATAACTTCATACAATGGTCAAACACATTGAGAGGAAGTGCAGTACATAAGAACCATAACTCCATCATGACTTATTATAGAGTTATTGCCCTTTGTTACTTTTCCTTGTCCGGGGCATAACTTGAAAACTACTGGTTGGAATTCAAAACAACTTCATACAATGGTCAAGCACAAGAAGTGGCAGTGCAGAACACAAGAACCATAACTATGTCTAAAGTAAGTACAGAGTTATTGCCCTTTGTTACTTTGTCATTGCTTATTTTTGTCCGGAGCATAACTGGAAGACTAATGGTTTGAATTCAGTACAACTTAAGACAATGATCAAGCCATTGAGAGGAAGTGCAGTGCACAAGAACCATAACTCCATCTTGACTAATTGCAGAGTTATTGCCCTTTGTTACTTTTCCTTGTCCGGAGCATAACTTAAAAACTACTAGTTGGAATTCAATACAACTTCATACAATCATCGAGCACATGAAGAGGAAGTGCAGTGCACAAGAACCATAACTCTGTCTAGAGCAATTATTAAGTTACTGCCCTTTGTTACTTTTCCATTGTTTTTTCTTGTCCAGAGCATAACTTGAAACGTACTATTTGGAATTCAATACAATTTCATACAATGGTCAAGTATATTGAGAGGAAGCGCAGTGCACAGAAACCATAAATCTTTCTTGACTCATTTAAGAGTTTTTGCCCTTTGTTACTTTTAAATGTCCAGTGCATAACTTGAAAATTAATGTTTGGAATTCAATGAAACTTCATACAATGGTCAAGGGCAGTGAGATGAAGTGCAGTGCAGAAGAAGCATAACTCTATTTTGACTCATTACAGTGTCACAGGGTGAGAAAAATGTGCAGCCTTACCGGGACTCGAACCCGGGACCCTCGGAGTACCGTACCGCGGCTCTACCGACTGAGCTATCCGGCCGCTTACACATAGTGAACAGTTTTGAACCGTGACATACTCCCCTGCTATATTGAAATTCGTCCTCGAATTTCACAGAGTTACAGAGTAATGTGAATTAAACTCTGAGCTGTATTCAGTCACGGTCCCCCGTTGGGCGCCAAAATGTCACAGGGTGAGAAAAATGTGCAGCCTGACCGGGACTCGAACACGGGACCCTCGGAATACCGTACCGCGGCTCTATCGACTGAGCTATCCGGCCGCTTACACATCTTCTCCCCCCCCCCACCTTTTTTTATTGCCCTTTGTTACTTTTTTGCATAACTTGAAAACTAGTAGTTGGAATTCAATACAACTTCATACAATGGTCAAGCGCAATGAGAGGAAGTGCAGTGCTCAAGAAGCGTAACTCTTTCTGGATGTATTACAGAGTAATTCAATAAAACTTAATCAATGGTCAACCATATTGTAAGGAAATGCAACATACAAAAGCCACAACTATCTTTAATTGCCCACAACCGTAACTCTATTTCAATTCTTTAACAAGGTATTCTGTTACTTAATTGTAACTTCCTCATTTCTGAAGCAGTCTTGCGGGGTATTAATCACATTCAGTGATACTTCTAGTTTTAAAAATGTAACTCCCGAACATAATAAATGTGTTGCTATTGATTTCTTGCTAGTGAATAAAGTTTTACAATATCCTATCCTTTATGGTTACAGCTTTCAAATATTAACCGGTTGAGTGTTGAGTTGATTTCTTTGTGCATTTTAAAATGTTTATGAATACTTACTTCTCTATCAAGTGTTATATTTGATGAACACTAATGTAATCATTGCATTTAATGCCCTTCAATAAATTGTAATAGTCAACATATATTTTAAGGGTAACCGTACTTACGTGACTAAGATTATTCACTTTGGAGCATCTGCCCTTTATCTATAAGAAAGTTGTCATATGACGTAAAAAAATGACTAGATTTCAAGCTCGACAATGCTACATGTACATTAAATACATTTTTAAATATATCTGAGATAATTTTTGTAAATCATTCTAACCATACAAAGTGATAATTGTTCATGCCTTAAAAGTGCTAGATTGTAATAAATACGTTGAGTTTATGTGAACTACGCACAAAACCATCAAACTTCTTTCCTAGGAGTAAATGCCCTTTGGAATAGCCTTCCTCTAACTCTCCAGTCTAGCCTCAGTTTAAACATCTTTATTACTGTATGTGTAGAAATATTCGCGGGCTTCAAATTTTCGCGATCTTCGCGGTGACATTCGATCCGCGAATTCATGTTCAGCGCGAATATTTCTACACCAATAATTTCTTAATAGTCATGTTTTCGCGCATCTTTTAAACTTTTAAACATGAATTAAACTTTAATGATTAAACGAGAACGCGACACTTTGCGAACTTTTGAGAAGCGTCTTGAAAATTGGCATGCAAAATGTTGACCATATTTCCGTTTAGATTCCAATAGTTTCAGCCATTTTTGTACACACGACGTCAAAGTTGTGTTTGAACATGACGTCGTTGTGTATCCTTGGCAACTGTTACGGGTATCACAACGCCATAGACGGTCAAATATCTTAAATTCTACAACATTTGACGGAAATTATTTTTTCCTTTAAGCTGATATAAAATTTATCGTTTTATGCCGATTTGAAAAGTGGAAAGAAAATTTATTTCCGGAATTTTTTGATAAACCGCTTTAAAGCCGAAAAATGCGGCTAAACTGAACGTCCAATTTTACACAAAATTGACAATTTTCTTTCCATTTTTCAAACATTTTTTTCGGCGTAAAACGATAAATTTTATATTGGCTTAAAGGAAAAAATAATTTCCGTCAACCTTATTGAATAATAAAAACGCTAAAACGTGCCGTGATATTTAGCGCAAGAAACACATAAATGGCAGTAACAAAAGTTATCATAAAAACTCTTTGAAACAGTTTTTGACATATTAGATATAATTCAAGCTTAATCATTATACCCCCGAAACGAAGTTTGGGGGGTATATTATAGGAGTCACCCGGTGGTCCCCAGATAGCATTCTATATGGGACCCATATGGGCACCTATATGGGTCCCATTTGGGCTGCCCATATGGGCCCCATATAGGAAGTGCAACCGGGTTCCAAATGGGTCCCATCTGGGCAGCCCTTATACTCAATATGGGATTCACATGGGCCCCATCTGGGCAGCCCATGTACACAATATGGGCCCCACATGGGCCCCATATGGGCAGCCCTTGTACTAAATATGGGTTTCAAATGGGCAGCCCAGATACTTCCATTATGGGTAGATTTTGAATTCCGGGGTAGATCTATTTTCAATTACTTCAATTATAAGTTTGCTGGACGTTAAGATAGCAACCGCTTGCTACAGAGCATGATTCTTGTACTTGCATTAAATACTCAAGTGATGTTTTAACTCATTCTGTTTCCTGGAACAGACAGATTATGGCACAAAGCCTATATGATCATGCAAGAAAACAATACACAATGTATATGCTTTAACAATGTAACTTTATTTAGTAATCTCACTTATGGTAAGTGTATATCATATATATACAGATTCTCAATACATTCTGTGGACGCCTGATGTCAACAAAGAAACCTTTACTTATGTAAATAAACTTAGAAAAGTGTACAATATAAAAATCCGAGTAAACTGTACATATTTGTAAATCCACAGAATTTCATTTTGACTACATAGTTTTTAATTCAAAAATACAGAAATATTAATTATTATTCAAAAAGTCCTATGTAGTAAATATTACTTTGGTACACTATAAAATAAGCAACATGTAATGGAAAACTGTTTATAATGTACGAACAAAATAATTAAAAATGCAGTTTTATAACATTAGATACCTTACAGATCACTATAAGGAAAAATGAAACTTATGCTAGACACTGGTAAAACTTTACAGAAGGTCTTTGGAACTCCAAGAAATATATGTGTATAATGTTTAAATTTCAGTGAATCAACAGTATGACCCCAAATGTCTTTTTAACTTTCTACATAATTCATAGAAAAAGTATTATACATTTACTGTAATTCATTAATAATTTCTATCTACCAATTACTTTCATTTTCAAATGATATAGATCTACATCAATTAATATAAAAAGTTGTTCATTACAACCATGTATTACACTTTGGTATGGTAGTGCTGAAGAAAAAAATGTTATGCAGCTCGTGAAAAGTAACAAATATAATAAAACAAAACCTTGGCACAGTTGTAATACTGTTCATAGATGTGTAAACAAAATATTATGCAGCTGATGAAAAAAAATTAATATAATTAACAAAACCTTGGCACGGTTGTAATACTGTTTATAGACGTGTGGACAAAATATGCAGCTAATGAAAAGTAACAAATATAATACACAAAAGGTTGGCACTGTTGTAATTGTCAACAAAATATGCAGCTAATGAAAAGTAACAAAAAGTAATATAAAAAAGGTTGGCACGGTTGTAATACTGTTTATATAGACGTGTTAACAAAATATGCAGCTAAAGTAACAAATATGATACACAAAAGGTTGGCACGGTTGTAATTCTGTTAATAGACATGTAAACAAAATATGCAGCTAATGAAAAGTAACAAATATAATACACAAAATCTTGGCACATTGAAATACTGTTTATAGACATGTAAACAAAATATGCAGCTGATGAAAAGTAAAAAATAGTTTGTACAAGTTTGTAAAAATCAATAATAATTAAAATGTGATATTACACAAAGATCAAATTTGTTGTGAAGAAATTCATTAAAAAAATTGTCAGTAAAAATAGTTGGTTTCAGTAATTTCTCCGATATTTTCAAAGTTTCAACAATAACAACAATAAAGATTACAAGAATCATCATTGTAAAGTATTTCAACTTTATTTTAAAGGTTAATACCATATCAATACATGTGTTCCCTGTTAGTGTCAAGTTTTGACAAGATGTTATAATTGTATTGATCAGTATCAAAAACATTCCCAAGCATTTAATGTCTTGATTTAAATAGTAACAATGTTTTTTGTTTGTTTGTTTCATTTTACGCCTTTTACGTCATATAGGCGGGTAGTTTCCTAACCATCGTTTCTGGAGAGTTACACCAGTACTAGACTACCTTCCTCCGTGCAGTAACAATGTTTAATTAAAAAAAACAGAAACAGCATATAGACAACAGAAAAACAGCATATAATGTCAACAACAAACATAACATAGCAGCAGAATATACTGACTAGAAGGCAAAATTTGACTAGACAAGAATTTTGCATTTACAAGAAAGACATGCTATGCTGATGACCTCAAACATTAAAATTAGCAACAAAAAGTATAACAAGATAAACAAATGAGCCGCTTACTGTAGTTCTGACCCTTATCACATTTTAAAAATACCTTGATACATATTGACTTTCAATCAGTGGAATAACTTATATGCAGATGAAGTAAAGGTTTGAAAATTTAAAATAAAAGTCATTTATTTTATGCTTTTGAGTGTATTACTGATGTATCCGTGAAAAATATTTTTGATAATTTCACAGTGAAATGATTAAAATTTCAAACTTTTCTATGACGAGACTTACTTTTTAAAGATTTTATCATCATTCAAATTTTTTGAATTCAATAAATAATATCATGGCTATTCAACGTTGATTGTCAAACTTATTTTTCAGCCCAAGACTTCCTGTATTTATGAGAAATTGGACTTAAATTCAACTAAAATTGATGTTGACAGTGGTGAAAACAGAATTAATATTAACGTTAATATTGAGGAAATTTCATTAGCATAAAATAAAAAGACACTTTATTGTTTGTTGTGTAAGATGTAATTTTATATCATTGAAGGAACTTTAAAAAACAGTGTTCTCACGAGCGCATAGCCACTCATGAGAATACTGTTTTTAAAGCTCTCTTGATGATACAAAATTTCATCTTACACACAAACAAACAAATATCCTCTATAAATTTGCATTTTTAAATTAAAAACATGTCTAGTCACTTCCTTCATTTTCTTCAGGTAAGGTCTCTGACACCTTGTTTCTTGCTTTCCTTCCCCCATCGCGGTCCCGGGCCCTAGCCAGCCACTTTGAAACCTCTATTTCAACATCCTTCCTCGTTGCAGCCTTTGTCGGCAAGTTCCTTTGGACACATTCTACAAAACAAGCATTCTTATCCTTAAAGAATGAAATGAAGTGAAATGAAGGTATTGAAACCATTCAAAGGTCATAAGCCACCTTGTAGCATTTTGAGCAGTATAAATTGGAATATAAACTAATTCTGGTATGTTTTACCAAATATAGATGTTTGTTTCCTGGTTTTACATAGCTTTTAACAATATTTCTGTGATATCGCTGCAGTCAGTTGTAAGCTGAGATCATCTTATCGGTGTATCAGTAAAGAATGTTAAGGTAAGCAAATAACTTGCTTTACAGGAAGGTGATTTCTGTTTATATTATGCATCACAACACAATGCATGGGATCAAAACCACACAGCATGTAAAATATTCTCTCTTATTAATTTCCATAAAAGCTAGCCAAGCATTTTCCTTCATTAAAGCAATACCCGAAGACACAATAACAAGATCTTGGATAATATATCTATTTTGAAGACACCACTTTGCAAATTTGTAAAAAATCACTTACTATACAATACTATCAGTATCTAGAGGCCCACAAACTTTTTCTTCCCCTTCAGCCACTTCATATTGTACATTCTTGCCAGTTCATTTGACATGGTTTCTTTCATCAAGCGGTCAACAGTTTCCCGTACATCTGCCATACCAAACATTGAGAGGAACCGCACCTTAAATAAAGCAGAACATAAACTTTTTTTAATGTTAATTTTAACACTACTAAGTGATGGGCTGCAAGTCACCAAATGACAAATAATTGTCAACTGGACCTCAAAAACATGATCTGCCAAGAAAACTGTTTGGATTGACAAATTAAAAGATCTTTCCTCATATATTTACAGCCTAGGACAACACCTTAGTGACTTGTGCCTTTATGTTTGTCCCCTTCACCGAGTGTTATGGGGCACATTATCATTGTTTTTTTATCATTGTTTTTTTTATACAAGAGTTTATTCAATATCAACAGAATAATTTTTGATAATATAATAACAGCTCAATTCCTGGATTTTGTGGGTACTAGTGATTTTCCTGGTATTTTGAAAGCTGCCAGCATTTTGATTAATGAATTAACTGTCTTGTCCTAATTAATAATTAATGTTGAAAACGAGGCCAACTGCCCATGTCTTGTGCTCATGGCTATTATAGCATATATAGATAACATAACTGTGTCAATATGAATCAAAAAATTAAAACATGCCAGTTTTTAATTCTGAAATTAATGCAGCAAAGTGTTTGTCCACTGTGCAATATTTTCCAACATAAATATAGCAGAATGATTATACATTATCATCAAGTGCTCACCACAGACCATTATGTTATTTCGCTTTTAGGCCAGTGGATATGGGGTATACTTTTTTCAGTTACTAATGGAGCAACATACATGACTAACACTATGCTTACCACAGATGAGAGCATAGTCTGATCTCCCAGAAGCTCATTGAATGCTTCCATCTGCTCAGGATAACGAATAGGGAATGAGATATCTTTCGGAAGTTGCAGCGGTTGGTCATCTGCTGCTGACCTTAACAGCATTCGCTGCACCATCCTCTTAATTTCACGATTCTTCTCTCGCATTGTCTCCAAGACTCGGAGAATCTGTGTAACAGCAGCTGAAAAAAAAGATTCATAATTCTAGGCCATATACTTTTAGAGCTATGTGAATGACAAATGAGCCATGTCACGACAAAACCAACATAATGCGTTTGCGATCAGCATGGATCCAGACCAGCCTGCGCATCCATGCAGTCTGATCAGGATCCATGCTGTTCGCTTACAAACCCTATAACAAGTAGAGAAACTGATAGCGAACAGCATGGATCCTGATCAGACTGCGCAGATGCGCAGGCTGGTCTGGATCCATGCTGGTCGCAAACCCATTATGTTGGTTTTGTCATGACCCGGCTCAAATGAAAAAAATCCAGTATTTTAAATTTTTCCTTGGCTTTAACAGTAATTAAGGCTAAAATCTCAAAAGGATTGTTGAGTGTGCAAGGTCACAAAATGTGAAAATGATAAGAAATCATGAATTAAACTTAACATATTTTTGAGCCTAGGCATGTCATTTGGTGAAAATAAACATTCTTGACTCTTCCAGGGACCGTAACTTTGGATAACAGTAGTGGGGTCAGGCAAGAATATGCGCACAAATTCACATCATGATAAAGACTAACACAAGTAATCATCAATTTCTTTTGAATATTTTTTTAACTAGGGGCGTCACAAGGTGAAACTTTCCATTTTTGGCTGTGTCACTCAATCCAGCTAGTTATAACATTTATTGACTTGTTTTGAGAATATAACATTTAATAAGTATGTACTGTAATAATAAATATATTTATAGCTCCGAAGTTTATACTTACTGGGCCCAATAATCTGCCCACGGAAGGGTATATCAGAAGCACCTTGTATTGGAGAAGCACTTTGCACATCACTGCTGGCCTCTCGCAATGCCTGTGCAGATAAGCGAGGCGGAGATGAAAGTAGGCTTTGTGACTCTTTGGGCGTTGTTGCTTGGTCAATAACTTGTGGTGGCCTGCCTACTCTCTGTGTCTGTCTCATTCTCATCAGTGCCACTATACGATTCATACAGCCTTTTTGATGGCCTATTTACAATAAAATGAAAATACATTAATAAGTAAATTAGTAATTATAAAATACATAGACATTAAGTGAGTTATTGCGCCAAGTGACAATAAGATTATGACTCGTAATCGGCTGGCAAACATGTACTAGTCTATTTTTACGTACCGAATTGTTGTGCCGCAATTTTGTCTACCAAGGATTTTTAGCACGAATGCGTTTGTTTCCCCGATAGATATTTCATGAACGGGAAGGGCTAAAGACTTGGGGTCGGTCCCATTTGGAAGCTTAATACAAACGTGAAAGTGATAAAAGATTTTTTTAATTGTCTGGACAATTGTTTTCACTTTTTTTAATTGTCTGGACAATTGTTTTCACAACGGCCCGGGAAGTGAATCCCTTGCTTGCAGTCTCGAATCTGGAGTTTCTGGCCTTCTCTTAACTTAAAGTATGTTTTTAAAGGGGGGTATAATTTACAATTTTTTTCGGTTTTTGACTTTTTAAAGATGAACACAGGTTTAATTATCTATCGAGTCATATTTTTTCTTCCCAGGTCCGGTACTCGTGCATGTGCAACATAGGGCTTGGTTGGTACTTGGAAAAAATACTTGAATTTGTAATAATAAGTATTTGCATTTAATATTTTAAAATGCTTATGAATGAAATATTGGTACAAAATGGAAGGGACTTCTAAGGCTAGGAGGGGTCACTGGATTTCAAATGATGGTGTCCCTTTAAAAAAGGATCTCTTAAAATTTAGTCTAGATAGAAACAATATTATTAAAATGTTAGTGTCGACTCCGTCACAGTTAAGTTATTCAACAATAACAACTATACACATCCATAAGGTCAGCTAAAGTGCCTAATAGTGGGCGTAAATTCTAGAAAATTTCGCAAATTAAACTGACAAAAACTATCGCGAAATTACATGGCAAAGGCAAAAACAAAAAATAAATGACGTTTACACTTACCTACACACACAATAAATCTGTAAGGATATAATATGAAAGGTCGTTATACGAAATTGTCGTTAAATGTTCCGAATTGAAATGAAATATTGTTTTCGTGTACAATTTTACAATTTAACGTTTCAATACACAATTTGATTTTAAGCGGCAGCGGAAATCACGTCTGCGCATGCTCGAAATAAATTTTTCATCAAATGCTGATTTTTATAAATTATTTCTGAATTAAAATAGTCTAAAAACACATTTTAATATTTAGATTATAAAAATTAAAACCAATATAAAAACTAAACAAATTAATTTCTCGCACCTGCTCAGGCATGCTAATATTTATTGGGTTGCCCAAATAGGACCCATATGGGTCCCTCATGGCTTGTATAAATGTTAATGCTACGATTTTTATAAAAGATAATAGCAATTTATGCCAAGGTGGTCACACTATAGCTCAAAGTAAACAAGTTCTAAAGAAATAAATAAACGAAAAATCGTTTTTCCTTATAGTGCTGTAATATGGGACCCATATGGGTCCAATATGGGCGTACCCAAATGGACTTGCCCATATTGGTCCCATATAGGTCCAATATGGGCATACCCATATGGGCTTGCCTAGATATAGCCCATATGGGTCCCATATATGCATGTTTGCTGGGTCGGTCGGTCGGTTGGTCGGTCGGTCGGTCCAGCTGTCTGTTGCATTTTCCTTGTCCGGAGCATAACTTGAAGACTAATAGTTGGAATTCAATACAACTTCATACAATGGTCAAGCACATTGAGAGTAAGTGCAGTGCTAAAGAACCATAACTCTATCTTCACTTATGACAGAGTTATTGCCCTTTGTTACCTTTCCTTGTCCGGAGCATAACTTGAAATCTACCGGTTGGAATTCAAAGCAACTTCATACAATGGTCAAGCACAATAAAGGGAAGTGCAGTGCACAAGAATCATAACTCTATCTAAAGTGATTACTGAGTTATTACCCTTTGTTACTTTTCCATTGCTTTCTTTTGTTCGGACCATAACTTGAAGACTAATGGTTGGAATTCAATATAACTTCATACAATGGTCAAGCACATTGAAAGGAAGAGCAGTGCACAAGAACCATAACTCCATCTTGACTCATTATAGAGTTATTGTCCTTAGTTACTTTTCCTTTTCCGGAGCATATCTTGAAAAGTCCTGGTTTGATTTCAAAACAACTTCTTACCATGGTCAAGCACAATAAGAGGAAGTGCAGTGCACAAGAACCATGACTCTATCTAAAGTAATTACAGAGTTATTGCCCTTTGTTACTTTTCCATTGCTTTTTTTGTCCGGAGCATAACTGAAAGACTAATGGTTGGAATTCCATACAACTTCATATAATGATCAAGCACATTGAGAGGAAGTGCAGTGCATAAGAACCATAACTCCATCTTGACTAATTAAAGAGTTATTGCCCTTTGTTACTTTTCCTTGTCCGGAGCATAACTTAAAACTATTAGTTGGAATTTAATACAACTTCATACAATTTTCAAGCACATTAACACGGTGAATATCCATATCGGTACCCTCTTTTGAATATAAAAATTCAAATGATGAGAGGTAGCCCGTGCCGCTGCAAAACCGAAAGTAGGGTGTTTTTATGAATTTTACATTTATTTTTGACAATATACTGCCATTTGTCCGAAGATGATATGTATATGAACATATTAAATATGTATGATGCATATATAATCAAGCCACAGGTTCATTTCAGCCCGAAAAATATGTCGAGGTGATGGGCGAAGCAAGACATGTCGATTTTTTGTAGCTTATTGTGAAGTTGCAGTACATGAAAATCAGGCACATGACAAATCAGCACATAAATAAAACATCCTAGTGTTCCGTGGTATACATCTTTTCTACGTGACATCCCTCCTTTCCTTATTACAATGAAATTTTACTGGATTGGTATCCATCGCTGGTTTGTTTTTAGCAGAGAATGACCTGTGCATGTTCAGAGAGGGTACCGTTTGAGCAGATTTCGCAAAGAGAGTACCAATATGGATATGCACCGTGATTAAGAGGAAGTGCATGCACAAGAACCATATAACTCCATTTTGACAAATAACAGAGTTGTTGCCCTTTGATACTCTTCCTTGTCTGGAGCATAACTTGGAAAGTACTGGTTGGAATTTAAAACAACTTCATACAATGGTAAAGCACATTGAGAGGAAGTGCTGTGCACAGGAACCATAACTCTATCCAGAGTAATTATTGAGTTATTGTCCTTTGTTACTTTTCCATTGCTTTTTTCTTGTCCAGAGCATAACTTGAAAACTTATTGTTGGAATTCAATACAATTTCATACAATGGTCAAGTATATTGAGAGGAAGCGCAGTGCACAGAAACCATAACACTTTCTTGACTCATTTAAGAGTTTTTGCCCTTTGTTACTTTTTATTCTCCACTGTGCATAACTTGAAAATTAATGGTTGGAATTCAATTGGTCAAGGGCAGTGAGATGAAGTGCAGTGCTCAAGAACCATAACTCTATTTTGACTAATTACAGTTATTGCCCTTTGTTACTTTTTTGTCCAGTGCATAACTTGAAAACTAGTAGTTGAATTCAATACAACTTCATACAAGAAAAGCATTGATGCAAAGCATCAAAGGGCGTCCAAGCAAGAAATGCAGCAAGTGAAGATGAACTAGTACACATATGATGACAAGATATTCTTATAAACTACCAGAAATGTATACCACTTATGAATGAGCGGACGAAAGACATTGTTCATTATGAACTTTGATTGGCATGCTAGAGATTAGAATATTACTTGTTATTTCTTTATGATCGTGGTTATTAATAGCAACGGATATACATGTATGCAATCATTTATAATCCATATGTGTAACGCATGATCAACACGTACCACACATTTGTCCCTTATTATGTACATGTTATCGCTATTAGCGAAGACCCCCTTAAGGTATCTGTTCACACTTTAAGTTAGTAAAAATATGACACTGGTTATATTACCATGTTGATCATGTTGAGCATAATTGTTTATTATACAATAATTGTAATATCTATTAATTTTAATTTAAAAAAATACAAATTTTATGAATATTGTTTTCTTTTATTCTTTTTTGTGTTTTATGTGCTATTTTAATACTGAGCTTTTACTACTCTTTTTTATTAAAATTGTAAAATAAATTTTAAGAATTCAATTGTCATATTGACCGACGATTATAAGTAAAAGCTTAACTGGAAAAAGTCAGTAAATTATGGTTTATCTTTCAATATATAATATTGTTTATTCTTAAACCATGTACATGTACATTGTATTTTTCTTTATCATTTTTAAATTATCGATCAATTGAATAATTCATAAAATCTAATTTGTAACTTTGAATAATTCCTCGGCATCTTTACTAAACACGGATAACAAATTGAATAATTAAATAAAATGTTTCAAAGTTGATAATGTCATTTTAATACCATAAAAAATGTACCTTTTTCTCAATTATTGTACATATCACGGATTTATATTACATATAAATCCGTGTACATATTTATTGTTTTATCTCATATAGATAAAATGAAACATGCTATTGTTGTTTTTTTTCTAATTGTAACGATATCAAACATCTACTCCAAAATCGGGAGAGACCGGACAATAAACGTGTGGTACTATTCGCCGGTCACTAGTAAATCCTGGTCAAAATAGACCGGGAGTGACCGGCATTTACCGATAGGAGTGATAAAAGGATATATCTATAAATAGGTTTTGGGAATATTTAGGTCATCAACTGATCATTCTAGGATACATGTACAACAATAACATACCATGACATGATAACCGACTGTATACTACAAAATGATAAATAAAAAACCCCGAAGAGCGCGATTTATTGACGGAAAAGGTTATTTCATTTGTAAATGATTGCATTGCGAAAATTCATTGTAACATATCGCGACATTTCATTCTTATTTAATAATCAAGCACCCTCATACCGATCGGAATTTTCGGCTTTTATTATGACCGACTAAAAGGCTCGAGAAGTTGCTGTCGCCCTTTCACAAAATCTGATCTCATTCCATAAGAGCGCCGCGCTTCGGCGCGGACGCCAACAATGGTCAAGCGCAATGAGAGGAAGTGCAGTGCCCAAGAAGCATAACACTCTTTCTGGACTTATTGCAGAGTAATAATTCAATAAAACTTCATCAATGGTCAACCACATTGAAAGGAAATGCAACATACAAGAACCACAAATATCTTTAATTGCCCACAACCATAACTCTATTTCAATTATTTTGCAAGGTATTCTGTTTCTTGTAACTTAATCATTTCCAGAGCAGTACTGCCCGGGTGTTAATCACATTTAGTGATCGTTCCAGTTAAAGTTTAATTTAGCACCTAAAATTCACTTTTTAAAGATGAAATTTACCATTTTTGATGAGTGTTTTTGTAATATGTACAAGGTTTTCAGAAAAAACTCCGTGACAGTTATCACAAGAACTCCTTGAAAAGTTATCATAAGAAGTCCATCCTTCGTGTAACAGTTCCTCTCCCGTGTTCTTGTCAATCAAATAATCTGCATTCACTGAACAAAAATTTGTGATCAACGACCGGGTACATTGCAAACAGTCCTGCAACGGTTTAGTTTTATGGATATGCAGAAGTTCAGTATCGCGAAATTTAAACAGGGTTTTGTTGCTTTAAATCAGTTGTCCTTCACCGTAATGCGTCCGAATCCCATCAGAGAAATAATTAAGCTTCTTTTATATATTATGTAGGTAGTGAAAGACCGGGAATAAAATTGCACTAAGGGATTTCCTATGGTCTTACCTCACAAATTAAGCTGGAATGTAACCATATGACCATGTGACTTGAAACACAACTACGTACAGTATTCATAGTAACGGACGTTGCATTGCAATTCTACGTAGGGCAAAAATGCAATTTAACGAAATACTACAATGAATACACGTGACTTCAAGTTACGTTACCCATAAAACAAATATTTTGGGATGACAAGTAGAAAGTACTTAAAACGTGTATTGATATTTATGTATAACAGATATCATGGATATAGGAAAATATGCAGGACTATAAAAAGCGCATACAAATTAAAGTCCTCTGTTTAGGGTATCATAAGACGACTTTTTCATCAGTTATTTAAATTGAAATTGCAGGGTGTTAAAATAATTTTTTATTACCGCTGTAATACATTATATTGCACAATATGTATTTACGCCAAGGAGGTAAAGAGTCAGATTGGCATGTGACTGTTTTGTTGTTTTTTGTTGTTTTTTGTTTTTTGGGGGGGCGGGGGGTGTTTGGTTGTTTTTTTGTTGTTGTTGTTTTTTTTTGTTTTGTTTTTTGTTTTGTTTTGGTGTTTTTTGTTTTTGTTTTTTTTTTCATCTAGTTTACAATATCATTCAACCGGGACGTTTTAGTACCATGACATAGTTGATCACGTAAAATCATTGTCTTCAAAATTTATGCTCATTTTCATGAAAAATTTTTGAAAATGTATGTTAAAGTAAAATATTGTGAAGGTAGCAACCGGCACTTACAATGCATTTCATTACCCAAAACAGACCAAAATATGCAAAAATAGCCAGGTTAATGTGTTAGTCACGCTGTAGAAATATGATGATGTCTAAGTACTGCAAAATCAGTCATTAATCGCACATATAACATGTAAATTATTACTTGAATCTAGAATCCTTTTCACTTATAAATAGTTGATATTGTGCTCATTTCTTCACTGTCAAGTTGTGTTGAATCACGGATTTACATTACAAATTGTAATTAAGATCCGTGGTTGAATTAGCAATATACATTGCTACGTACACATATATGTAACTCAGGGGTCTTCCTCCAACATAACTGTGTCGGTGTGACTTTAACATCCAATAATAAATAAATAAATAAATGTATTTTAAAATAAGAAATTTCTTGCTTTCTATTCTTCAATAAGGGTCTTTCGAATAAAAAAATTCTATAAGAAAGACAATGCTTCAATAAAATAAACCAACTATAAAAACATTTTGTAATTTATATTTTTGATTAAAAATATCAAAAACAAGAAATTTACAATTGTTATAGGGTCCCCGAGTTAAATAGAGAAGAACAGAATCCCTAAACTTAAAGAAAGCCCAACACGGCAAAATTGAAAATGTTGCAGGCTCTGTTTGATTGAGCCTGTTCATGGACGGTACTGTCATGGAGCTAAATATAAGATCTGTGGTACTATCAAGTGCAAACTACCGTCCACGCCCCCTAGCACCGGCTTAAGCAGAATTCAACATTTAAACACAAAAATTGTGAAATTTTGAATTTATAAACATCCGCAGATAAGACCCATTTTGTTATTTACCGATTTCACTGTATGTTTGGTCAGTAAAACGGACATTTTAATAATTACAACCCTAAAGGCTAAAAAAATTCGACTTGAGCCGTCCCAGGTCATTACGCAACTTTTCGGTCCTGTCTCGGCCCTTCTCGTCATTCTTGAGGAATAATTGTCGAGTTCCGAATGTACGTGACGAGTTACAGTTCTTGCAGAAAGAAACAAAGAGTTGCCTTAAAACTGGTATCGTTACTTTTCATTGTTTTTGATGTATTTTAGCGATGTAACAGATATCTGTTAGATAAAATTTTAATTTAAAAACACAGAATTTTTTACATTCTATATGGCTATGTGTAACCTGATACGATTCGCCCCACAAACAATTCGCCCCAACTCGAACTTTGTTAACGAGGTGCCCATTAGTTAACGAGGTGCCCATTTATTTTAATATTAAATATATTTGTTATTCATTTGTTACGTATCAAAAAGAATGTAATATCAGCTAACTCAACTGAATTGGTGATATAATCTTTGGAAGTGGCTAGCCGTACGGGCCCGTACGGCTAGCCAAAAGTTCTAGCCGTACGTGAGTCACGTACGACTAGCCAGGACACACTGTATTGGCTAGCCGTACGGCACTTTTCAAAAATATATGGAAGGCGAAAGTGCATATGTTAATTATGACTTTAAGCGAGGATTTTAGTCAAGAATGTTTACTTTTTAGAGATTAATCGACGTGTTGGCTACAGTAAAGAATGTACGTACTTTGTCATCACAAGACGTCGAGAAAAAATAGCGTTTGGTTGCAGTTAAATAACATCAATTGAAATAGTTTACAAAATTTTGATAATAATCATTTTTTGTTTCATTAAGTTTAATTTTTAAATTGAAAAAAACAAACAAAACAAAACAAAAAACAAACAAAAAAAAAACAAAAAACCCACCGAAAATAATTGTTGTCGGGCTCTGATAATTGGGTCAAATACCGACGGTATAGAAGTTTGTTCATCGTCAATCATTAAGGAAAGTTTGCATTATTAAATCATTTTTCCTTTTCACCGTTTTTTTTAAATATTCTTTTTATTTATTCATTTATTCCCCTCCGATCATTATTTATTCGATCCATGTGTTTAATTTACAGGTTTAACAATTTATCTTTCATACAAATCATAAGCATGAAAATTAAGGACGTTATATAACATGCAACTTTGACACTTAATTTTATTAGGATAGATTATACAACGCTTACTCATATTCATTTTTTTTTTTTTTTTGCAAAATTGCGGAGCATCTTTATTAAAGTGAACACACTAGGACAAATGCGGAGATTTGATTAAAATCGTCGTTTAAAGACACAAAATAACATATGCATTTTCGACTTCCATATAATTTTTGAAAAGTGCCGTACGGCTAGCCAATACAGTGTGTCCTAGCTAGTCGTACGTGACTCACGTACGGCTAGAACTTTTGGCTAGCCGTACGGGCCCGTACGGCTAGCCACTTCCTTAGTTATTAGTATGAACGGTTTGACACATCTTAGTTACAGACTATTTTTTTCATACTGTGAAACCATTACCATTGCCTGTCCAAAATTATCTTGATGTCTCTTTGACAAGTCATAAGCTGGACTTTCCTGCAATGGGTTTGACATAATGATAATTCATCAGACAGCATTCGGCTCTGGCATGCTTTTTAAAACAAAACATATTTTCGTATCTATATTTAAACTGCATATAGCACAATAGATATACATGTATCTTTCAATTGCCATTGAGATATTAATTCATCTAGTATCATGAAGACAATAGATTAGATACAATAGAAAATATTGCTGACAAGTTTCTTGTGTGTCTTCCCTAATTGAAAGATTACTTTTGATTACCAAAATCTACATTTGGGCGTATTATATTGCCCTGCCTTTGGCTCTTGTTTTGTTAAAGAAAATGTTGTTTTTTAGCTCGACTTTTCTATGAAAAGGGGAGCTATCCTACTCGCCCCGGCGTCGGCGTTGGCGTCACACCTTGGTTAAGTTTTTCGTACCACCCCACTTTATTTCAGAAGTATTACAAGTATGGCTTTGAAACTTACCATACTTGTTCACCATCATAACCTCCATCTACAGACAAGAGTACATAACTCTGTCAAGGTTTTTGACAGAATTATGGCCCTTTTTTGACTTAGAAAGTGTATTGAGCTTGGTTAAGTTTTTTGTACCACCTCACTTTATTTCAAAACCATTGGAGGTATTGCTTTGAAACTGACCATACTTGTTTACCATCACGACCTTCATCAACAGACAAGAGGACATAACTCTGTCAAGGTTTTTGACAGAATTATGCCCCTTTTTGACTTAGAAAATACATTGAATATGGGTAAAATCCACTTATTGCCTTAACCCTTTGAGATATTGCTTTGAAACTTTTAATGCTATTTCACATCATTACCCCCATCTGTACGCAAGAGAAGGTAACTCTGTCAAGGATTTGTTTTAAAAATTAAGGCCTTTTATCGACTTAGAATCTTGGTTAAGTTTTTAGTACCAGTCCACTTTTTGACTGAACTGTTTGAGATATTAATTTGAAAGTTGGAATACTTGTTTACAATCATGATTCCCAAACATGTCCAGGAGAAGGTAATTCTGTCAAAGATTTTATTTGAATTATGGCCCTTAACTGTCAATGTTTTGTATTATAGGCAAGCACTAAAAAACTTAAAAAATCTAAAAAAATTCATTCCTATCCACTTGTTCACTTTACCATAAATTATGTCATAATAAAATAATTCTTCACTAAATATCTTAATGCTCATGGCCATTGTTCACTTTAAAAATACAGAGATTCTTGTATTGCCTTTTACTGCAAAAACTTTTTTTATTGGCAAGCAATAAAAAAGTCGAGCGCGCTGTCTTACGGACAGCTCTTGTTTACATATGTATTTAAATTCAAGTATATTATTAACTGCACAGGATAACATGTTTAAAGCTACATTAAATAAATTTCATAAAAAAAAGAAATAGCTAGATTTCATTAATTAAATATGTTTCATATCGACTGCTGTTCTAATTTAGGTGTCCAGACAACCAAAATGAGTTTTATAAGCCATAATTCTACAAGCTCATTGTTGCGAAATAGGAAGTACAATTTTATTTGCATGAGAAACTCCGCCTTTGGGTCATCTGTACATGATTACATCAATAGAAAATCAACACACATTTTTAAGTAGCAGTCCGAATTTAATGGTATATTTCCGCATTATATCACTTGTGTTAGCACACAAATTCAATCTTAATATGAGATTATTACTTTTTTTGTAGATGATAGGGCTAATGCACCGTGAAACTTAAGCGGTAAAAGTTTATTTGCACAAGAATATCTCCTATTTGCTGTGATCCACATGGTTACAATTGATTTACCATTGTGACATAGCGCATACACAAGATTATTATACATACATGACATAATTTTTAGACTCATTTCTGGGACACTTTTCATTTGGAGGTTGGGCATTGATCAGCAAACATATTTTTTTTTAATTTACATAGTGGCATACAACCTATATGACCGGTATTTACAACTAGCTGACGGAAATATAAGTTAACATATTTTATTTAATGTAGCTTTAATAGAATCAACACATGTTGAAGATCCCTGATAAAACTGCTAATTTATTGATTATATTGAATCTACTTATCAGAACAGAACAGAAGTTTATTCATCAAAATTGACTTGAACACATCAGTTCATTGTAATTCACATATACAAGTACATGTATGTAATATAGCGAGAGTGAATATAATATTATCAATTATTTACTTTAAATATCATATATATATGTATACAAATGCAGTACCAAAAACAGGGAATATCAGCATACATATTTAGCTGTATAATCATTCACTTAAACGTATTCTTATATAATATAGATATTTGCACATAAAATGAACGTTTACTAATATAAATAATTAAGGTTATCCTGCCTTTGCTTAAAAGGGAAAAAAATTGCAGAAAATTGCAAGTCTATTTAATTTTACAGAGCTACCACATTTTAAAAGTTCTATAGATTTTGCTATACATGGGCGTGTATAATAATATTTAGGAATATACTGTATTCTTAATTATATACAGGAGTGAGGACATATCATAACAAAATGGTATTCATCTTCTATATTATCATTTGTTACACAAAAGTTACATTTCCTTTCAGCTCTTCCAACATGGCTCTTCCAGTCTCTATATTTAATTGGTGTGATGATGAAAGTAACAGAACACTAAGAAAAAGAAAACAGGAAGTGACACCTTCTAAAAACTGAAAAAAAATAATTAAAGATTTTATGGACTGAAAGAAAGCTCAGTCACTATAGATATGCCTCTATTTAGCAATATTGCATGTTGACTGACAATTCAGCTGAAAATTTCTTTAACCCTTTCCCTTTAAAGCCTCCTCTTACAAGTTCAAACTGCTATGAAAAATGCTTCAATACTAATCAAACTTGGCACACATGTTGACTGGACCATTGCCTTTGTAACGACATGCTCAGTCTAAAACAAGGGGACATCTCAAAATTGCCAAAAATCACTATTTTGCCTTGATTTTTTCCATCAAAATTTATTTCAAAGTGCTGCAACTTCTCAAGGGATTGAGATAGAGTCAAAGGCTTTTAAGCGTTGGTTACACGTTACCTTATGATCGACCTGGCGTCATTTTAAGCCTCTCACAAGTCCAAAATTTTCTTGGCAATGAGGGGGACTCCGCCCCCTTTAAACCCCCAAAACAGAAGGGGGCACATCCCCCTTCTGGCAACCCCCTGATGTATCTTTTGGATGGGGGGCGGCGCCGAAAAAGTGCTCACTTTTTTTAGCAACATTTCTCAAACGAAAACATGTGTTTGGGGCCCAAATAGGACATTTTTTCACTATTTCAGGCCTAAAAAGGGGGCGGGGTCGAAAGTGCGTTGTTTCGCGTATATATGAGGTAAAGGGTTAAATGCGTGACAACCTTGCATTCTCAGTGTACAGATTTTCCCCTATATCTGATTTATCTCTCTAAATATTCCCCTTCAGAAATCCACACATTGGTTCTAAAATTTAAATTTTGACAATGCTTTTAGAATTATATCCTTGCATTATGTTAACTGCCATGCAGGTTACATGTACTTCCAGTGTTTTTTTTCACTTTTGGGGGAAGGGGGTCGGTGCCCTTTGGAAGGGGAAAAATGCAATAGGAGGGGGATTTTTATACGGATCTAAAATATTGATCCTTCACATGTTAAACTTGTTGGGACACTGGGAGTAGCTCCCCTCACCTACATGAAAACGATTTGTAAACAACCTTGCTTAACAGCAAGTGTTACAGGCATAAAATAAAGCATTTTTCGGCAGTTAGTTGCAAAAAAATTACATTCATTTCAGGCAAATTTGGGCTGCTATATTATAGGGGGAAATTTCGGCTTTGAGGGGGGGAAAACATACTATTTTGAGCGGGGAATGGGGCCAAATTTCGTCGAATATTTTGGTGGAAAAAAAACACTGACTTCACTTGTTGATGGTATTCACTTGGAATTCAAACATGCTGTAATTCTGGTCTGTAATTAGATTTAATGATTTTCTGAGTATTAGTCCCCTTCATGACCTAGGTATTTTTACATTGCCTGAGTTTAAGACTAGTTATGCAGTCTGTTATTTAAAACAAAAATCTCACACTGGTCCTAAAAGCTGCAAAGTGCATTAGAAAAGCACTGATGCAAAGCAGAACAATCATATGGTCAAGAAAATTAAGAATTAAAGTAAAATTTTAGGCAATTTGGGATAAAAAAATAAAGTCAACAAATTTTTGTTTTAAATTAAGATCAAGTTTAGGAAAAAATGTGTTTATTTTATTTTCAGGTATATGATCTAGATGTCTAAGATCTACAGAGCATTGCAACATGGAGAGACAATTGTCAAATTACTTCACACTCAATTTAAGCAGGGTCGTAACTGCGACCTAGAAATCAGACTGAGTAGGAAGCAGCTGTATGTACACAAGTGTCTCATTGACGCCTTCTTTGTAAAGGCAAGTGTTTAGTCATTTATTTCACTTTAAGAAGATAAATGTTTTAGCCATTTGCTTACACTATGTGACTTTAAAAGGTGAGTATTTTAGCCATTTGCTTACATTTTTAAAAAAGGCCAGTGCTTGAGCTTTTGCTTACAATTTAAAAAGGCAAGTATTTTAACCATTCATTTACATTTAAAAAGGCATATGTCTTTAGCTATTTGCCTATGGTAAATGTTTTAGCCATTTGCTGACACTTTATTTAGGCATATGTTTTAGCTATTTGCCCTATATACCTTTTCTGCATATTACAGACAATATTTTTTATGCCCCCACAGTCCAGATAAAGAGTTAGGAGCATACTGTAACTGAGTGGTCCTTCCAATTCTGTCTTAATGTAAATCCTGTTATTCTGCCAGATCAATAACTTTTTAGAAAAAATAAGCCATGGTTTATATAACTTGGTAGGGACATTGTCTAAGGTCATTAGGTTACACCCACTTATTTCCTGTACCCTTTAAAGTATTGCTATGAAACTTTGAATATATATATGTTACCATTCCAGACCAGAGGACATATGATAATTCTGTTTTTAAGACTAAGTTGAATCTCCCACTCTGTTTTACTATACCATTAAACCTTACTTTAAAACTTTTAATACTTGATAGTAGCTGTCATGATTTTCAGTAAAATTGTAGATAATTATGATGATTTGCACACTTTATGAATATAGTTGTTTGAATAAACACTTTAACGTGAAAACATGACTATTTGTTTATTTCAGGCAGGAGCAGAGTTAGATGAAGACAGATTTTACCTGGATTTGTCATGTTATTCTACAGATGTTGCAGAGACACTTCTTGATTTGGTTTACACTGGAGATCTATGCTGTTCTTTGGACCAGGTAACAAGTTACCTACACCTTCAGTGGTATAATAGTAAAAACTAAAAATAAATTTTTATGGAACCACATGGACTGAAACTTAGGTATTTTGCATAAAGCTTTTCTTGGTGGATCTTAACCAAGGTTGTCAAAGCATGACCTCCAATGTCAAATTGGCCACGCCTTGGGGTCAGTAGGTCAAATTTTTTTAACTCCATTGATATAAATATATTTGGACATATGATACATCTGATCAAGAATGATCCTTAGGTGGTTATCTACAAAAGTTATATAGATGGTTCCAGTCTGATGCATAAGTACATGCATTAGCAGGAGCTAAGAATAGACTTTAAAATTAAATCTTGAAAATATCTTCTCTGAAACTACCATGCCTAGAGTTTAGATATTTAGCATGTAGCATCACTTTTATTACGTTATGAGCATAAAGAGATAAATAATATTTTAAAAGACTTAAGGACGTTTTCGGGAGTTTTCATATAGACATATAGGCACAATTAAAACTGTTCAATAGAATTTCTTAAAAATTGGCATGTTGTTAGAATATGATAACAGAAACATAAGCGAAAAAAAATTGGGGTCACAGTTCTTATATTCGAGTTATCTGCCCTTGAATTGGACTTTTTCGTTAAATTCAAGGGCAGATAATTTGCAATGAAAAAAAAACAATACATTTTTTTTCTTATTTTCATGAAGCTTACCTTCATTTTAGTCGATATGCAAAATTTGAAGAAGGAATTTAAAGTGGATAATTTTTCTTCCACTTCTTCTTTAAACCTGTCCATATTTTTCTTAAAAATGGCCTTTTTTAAAGTATCTCTATTTTCATTGAAAAAAATTAACAGAAATGATATAAGGAATTGTATGTTATTATGTATCATACTCAACAGTAAAAAGAAAAATATAATTCAGAAGTAAAAACAAGAATTCATTTAAGTATGTATAAGTTATCTGCCCTTGAATTGACCTCAAATAAGTAGAAAATTCTGATTCAGGGGCAGATAACACAAAAACGAAAACGGTGACCCCAAATTTTTTTCGCTTAAAATGTTTCTGTTATCATATTCTAACAACATGCCAAGTTTAAAGAAATTCTATTGAACAGTTTTAATTTTGCCTATAATTGTCTATATGAAAACTCCCAAAAACATCCTTACAAAGCTTATTTAAAAATGATATATTGTAACATTCCTGAAATATTTTCCTATTGTAACATTCTTGAAATATTTTCCTGGAAAAAAACCAACAACAACAAAAAACTTGGATTTTTTTACATTTTTTTATTTCCTAACCAGGTAGAAAATGTATACAAGGCTGCAGTAGACCTAGGATTTGTGGAGGCTCAGACTGGTTGTATGACATATTTAAGAGAAAGCGGTGAGTAATTTAGCTGTGTTTATAAAGATCTGGTAGTGTCGATAAATTTCTTTCTCACTACTACTCATATGTTCTACTGCCCATTTCACTAACTTACATTTGTTTAACTTAACATATTCAGCGGTAAGTTAAGACAATTCAGCTTACTGCTTGTATTTAGAAGCCTGCTGAAACCTGAAATTTTGTATGAACTAGGGGCATTTATGGTATAAATAATCAGCAGAAAGAAGCTGTTTGAATAATTTGCTGTCAACATACTAGTAAATTTTGATTAAGCTTATAAAGTAAAAGTTAATCAGACCCTTTTAAATAGTACGGCAAGTTATCCAGAAAATCTGGTGATGTATGACCAAAAATGTGTTGAAATAAGCATAACAGACAAAAAAAACAAAAAACAATCTGAACATTAACTGTTAGCTTTATAGACTAGAGAACTTCTTTTGAGTATTGAACTAATTTTTTTCTCTCTCTCTCATTTCAGGAATCCAAAATGTAGCAACAACAGAGGCCATATTACCTGAACCATTTCCTATAGAGCATCAGCTAGAGCCTGAACCTAATGTTGTTATTAAAACTGAACCTGTTGATGATGAACAAAACATCTCATCTGCTACAGAGGAATCATTAGTTTCAGAGGATAATGAGAAACATAACCTTAATGAATATCGGACAAAAAGTGGCACAGTGTATTACAAATATGTTGATCCTAACACTGTATCAAATGACGAATTTTCTGCCGACACAGACTCAGAAGAAACCAGTGTAGGTGTAACTCTCATAAGAAAAGACAGCAAAAAATCAAAACCTGTAAAACATGCTGTTCTTGAGAATTGCATAAAAAGAGTTTCAAATGTAATAAAAACTGATCGTGAAGCACCTGATAACAGTCATGCAACTAGTACTGCAGAGGATGAACAAGAAGCTCAGAGGAAAGCACGAATGCTGAGTTTAGGACTGACAAAAACAGTTGATAAAACTTTTCAGAATGTAGAAGGAAATGGGTCTGAAAAACCTGGTAAAAGAAAGCTTAGAACTTGGAAAAAGGTTGATAAGGATTATATAGAACATAGTAGTGATTTTGATGATGATAGTGATTATAGTCCTCATGAGATTCCCAAGAAAAGGATTAAACCTAAAGGAAACAGTTTAAAAATTCTGTCATCAAGTTTGGTAACTATAGGAAATAAAAATAATAGGTTAAGTCAAGACGGTGGCAGTATAAAAATTGCAAGACAAGAGTTACGAAATACTGATGATGATGATGATGGCAATGATGATGGTTGTGGGGAAACAGCTTATTTCCCTGCAGCAGGTTCTATTCCTGACGGGATAAGATCAAGGTATGCTTAGGGTAAATTTATGAAAATAAAACAAAACCCAACAAAGATGCTTATGTAGATATTATGGAGATGACAAAATCAGTACTGGTTAGGTCAAGACAGTTTGGCATTAATGAGAGATTATTGATTGGCCTGCTTTGTATGTGTGCCATGGGATCTTTCAATATAAGGCATTATTGGATCTTATCTTTTCAATATAGCGTTGTTTTTATTTTACAAGTCCAAAAAAATGTATAGCTAATCCTTGCAGTCTGACTATGCTCTATAACTGTTGGCTGACTAACTGTAAATCTTCATCTTGATTTCTCCAAATTTGTTAATGAACAGATCCTAAAAGTTGAAGCTTGACCAGTCCATTTAAGAAATTCAGCAAGTTAAATTTCTATATCATCAAGCAACAGAATTAGAATATTGATTGCAACAAATGTTTTTTAATGTTTTAAAACAGAGTTCTGAAAAAAAAGTTTAAAATCTGAAAAAATGTTTAAAGCATCATGCCTCCAACAGCACTTTCAACCCATGTAAATTACCAAAAAGATGTCAAAATATGCAGCAAGTCCTTACTGTGTTTGTGACACAGTAAAAATATGGTTAAAAATACTTCAAAATCGGCAATAAATCGCACATAACATGGAAATTATTACTTTTAACATGAATCTTTTTACTTTTCTTAAAATTTCAGTACTTTTTCATAATTTTGATTTTGTTGAAATATTTTGGCTCATCTGGAGGCGTGCAGCTTTAAATGATGATGAAATAGGCAATTTTAGCAGTCAAAAACAGTATTTAATATGTTGTGTGAAATAAAGAGGTCATTGTGCATTGCAGGTTTTTTTCTGATGTAAACTCATCAAATTAGTATTGTATTCAACAATAAATTATCACCTCATTATTTTTTTTTCAGCCAAAATACTTCAAAAAACACTCTTAGAAAAACAGACAGTGACTTAAGAATATTTAATCGGTGGCGTAACGAAAATCTTCCATCAGAAACACGAAACATAGAAGAAATTGAACCCGACCAACTGAACCAAATTCTTACAACATTTTTCATCACAGTCCGAAAAAATGACAACACTTCCTACGAGCCAGATAGTATAAAGGCCATCCAAAACTCTCTTGACCGATACCTTATAGAGAAGAACTACTGTACAAGTATTTTGAAAGGCATTGAATTTAAAGGTAAGCTCCTCAACTTATTATAATTTTTAAATGGAAAAAAAAGGAATTAGATCTCATAGATGGTAATCCATCAGAAATTTTAAAGAGGGGCTTAAATATGGCCTGCAGTGTAGAAAATCATTAGAATAACTGGATTATGACCCCACTGATAAACCCTCAGCCCTGCACATAGTAACATACAGTCGGTAAAGGCTAAAATGTATGCTTTTGTTTTGTCTGTCTGTCTGTCTAACAATCTTAAACAAAAGTTAATGTTTTAAACTTTCTGTGGTTTTCTTTGACCATTAGTTGGATTGCATTTAATTATAACACTGTCAGTGATGTAACACATGTTCACCAAGAAAATTTTAATTTGCAAAATGCTGACTAGGCAAGTACTTGCATACTGTTCTTCTCAATTTTGTTTCAGTTAAAAATTTAAAATATTTAGAATGGAAATGTAATTGATTTACAAAAGTATGTTTTGATTCATGTAAAATGCAAATTTTTTCAGGTTCGAGGGAAGTTTTGAAAGCCAAGAGGAAACAATTAAGACAGAAGGAAGGTCTAGGACGGAAGAAGAATTGTGCAAAGCCTATTTTGGATGAGGAAGAAGAGGTGGATTTCTTGCTGAAATTTAGCTCACCTGAGCACAACATGCTCATGGTGAGCTTTTGTGATCACCTTCTGTTTGACATCTGAGATATATGTCACCAACAGTTTCTTTAAACAATGTCTTCTCTGAATCCAATGACTATACTTTAACCAAACTTTCCCTACCAAAGGTGATAAAATGGTTCTAGTTGGTTGCATATTAAGTAGATTGAAAAGGGGGTTTCAAAAAACCAATTATCAAACATCTCCTTGTCTAAATCTACATGGCCCAGAGCTTAGATGATTTGTATGTAACATCCTCAATCTAAGCTGTGCATATTATGCCTCTTGGGTCAGTATTGGCCCCACCCTTGGGGTCATGGGTTTTACTCATACGATGTATAGTAAAATCTTTAAAAAAATCTTCTCAGAAACCCCAAAGGGTTTGAGCTCAAATATTTAATTACACAAAAGTATGGCCCAGCCCCTGCCTTTGGTGTCATGTGTTTTCCCTATATGTTGGAAAACTTCTGGAAAAATTCTTCTTTGAAATCGCAAAAGCTAGAGCTTAGATGTTTGGTATGAAACAATGTGATTATTATGTGTTCTGCACCTCTTTCAAGGTTTTTCAAATTATGGCCTTTTTATACGCCCGTTTGAAAAACGGGACGTATTATGGGAACGCCCCTGGCGGGCGGGCGGCGTCCAATTTTGTCCGGAGCATATCTCCTACATGTATGGAGGGATTTTAATGAAACTTCATAGAAATGTTCACCACTATGAGGAGCATTGTCGCGAACATGAACCGGGTCTCTAGGTCAAAGGTCAAGGTCACACTTAGAGCTCATTGAAAAATGCTTGTCCGGAGCAAAACTTCCACATGTATAGAGGGATTTCAATATTACTTGGCACAAATGTTCACCATTGTGAGGCGGAGTGTTGCACCCAAGATTCAGGTCCTTGCGGCCAAGGTCAAGGTCACACATAGAGGTCAAAGTTCAGATAAAAATATGAAGATGTGTATATGGGCCATTTAGTCATCATTTATTGAGGGATTGTAACACAAATGGTCATTATCAAGACTATGGCTGTGATACATATAATTTAGGTCAATATATACAAGGTCAAGGTCACTAAAGATGATGAAATATCCAGATTTTGTCTGGAGCATATCTCCTACACGCATGGAGGGATTTTAATGAAATTTCATAGAAATGTTCACCATTATGAGAAGCCATGTCACGCACATGAACTAGGTCTCTAGGTCAAAGGTTAAGGTCACACTTAGAGCTCATTGAAAAACGCTTGTCCGGAGCAAAACTTCCACATGCATGGAGGGATTTCAATATAACTTGGCACAAATGTTCACCATTGTGAGGCGGAGTGTCGCGCACAAAATTCAGGTCTCTGCAGCCAAGGTCAAGGTCACACATAGAGGTCAAAGTTTAGATAAAAATATGAAGATGTGTATAGGGACGATTTAATCATCATTTATTGAGGGATTGAAACACAAATGGTCATTATCATGACTACGGCTGTGACACATGTACTTTAGGTCAATATATGCAAGGTCAAGGTCACTAAAGATGGTGAAATATCCAGATTTTGTCTGGAGCATATCTCCTACATGTATGGAAGAATTTTTATAATACTTTATGGAAATGTTCACACACCATGATATGTATTGCTCCATGCATGATCCAGGTCAAAGGTCAAGGTCACACTTAGAGCTCATTGAAAAACGCTTGTCCGGAGCAAAACTCTTACATTCATAGGGGGATTTCAATATAACTTGGCACAAATGTTCACCATTGTGAGGCTGAGTGTCGCACGCAAAATTCAGATCCCTGCGACCAAAGTCAAGGTTACACATAGAGGTCAAAGTTCAGATAAAAATTTGAAGATGTGTATAGGGACCATTTAGTCATCATTTATTGATGGATTGTAGCACAAATGGTAACTATCATGACTACAGGTGTGACACATTTAATTTAGGTTAATATTTGCAAGGTCAAGGTCACTGGAGATGATTAAATATCCAGATGTTGTCCGGAGCATATTTTCTACATGCATGGAGGAATTTTAATGTTACTTTATAGAATTGTTCACCACCAGTCTCTAGGTCAAAGGTGAAGGTCACAGTTAGAGCTCATAGAAAAACGCTTGTCTGGAGCAAAACTTCTACATGCATAGAGGGATTTCAATATAATTTGGCACAAATGTTCATCATTGTGAGGCTGAGTGCTGTGCATTAAATTCAGGTCCCTGCGACCAAGGTCAAGGTCACACATCCTGTGCATATCTTCCCTACTGATTTGTTTTAAGGTTCATTTAACAACACAGTGCCAAGAATAAAAACTTGCTTGCTAGATAACACTTATCCATAATGCCCCCATCTCCATCTAAAGCTTTCGTAAACGGGTGTATTTTGTGACTATGGCACCCTTGTTGTAGAAAGTAGACCACCTAAGAGGTCATGGGTTTTCCATACAGGTACATGGTTAAAGAATCTTAAATTATCTCTGAAACTACATAGGGTAGAGTTAAGATATTTGGTATGGTAAATAGTCAAGTGGATGTCTACCAAAGTTGTCAAAATTACGGCCTTTTTGTCGAAATTGGTCTTGTCCTGTCTGTTTACCCTATATATACTGGGTATATCGTAAAATCTTAAAATGTCTCCTCTTAAATACCTGGGGTTTACAGTCCTAAGATTTGTTAAGGATGTTGATAATGAATAATAGATCACCACTATTTATTATTAGCTCGGTCAGTCAGAGGTTATGGTGAAAGCTTGTTTGCACACTTTGGCCTACAGTCCCAAGTTTTGGTGTGGAGGTTGGTCATTACTTACACATGACCCTTGTAGATTTTAAACACAGGGTCACTTTGGCAGTTTATGTTAAATATACTTATGTAGGGAAAACTGTAAAAAAAAATCTAGCTTCACATGTTTTATTTGCATAAGTAAACATTGTGAATTTTAATCACTGGACAGAAAGTCCTGTTTACTTTGAAAATTTACAGGACCTAGGTGTTCTTTATAATAGCCTACAGCATTTTACACCTATACTATTTTGTCCTTAGGTCAGTAATTTATGGTCATTGGTCCACTTGTATAATTTTGAGCATATTCTTGTCTAGTGTTAATAGTTATACAGATTCTTGATTGCATGTAACTTGTAAGTATAATGTTGTGATCACACAATGCAACATATTAGTAATTTGAAAGCATTCTGCTTCATTTATTGCAGCTTTTGTGGAGCTGTGGTCAGCTTGGTGCACATAATCCTGTCAGTCTACTGAACGCAGTCTGGTGGCGCAACAACTTCTTTGGCATCAAAGGTAGACAGGAGCACAGAGACATGAGTTGGGGAGATATTTCAATAGAGACAGATGCTGATGGACAACAGTATCTTGAATATACTAAAAGAGATACCAATACAAAGTTAGAAGAAAGGCTATTCACTACAAGACTTTATGCAACTCCAGAAACCCCAGAAAGATGTCCAGTCAACATCCTAATTGCGTATACTCGTAAACGTCCAATATCAATGCTTCAGCCAGATTCGCCATTCTATTTAAGTATGTTACCACAAAAACAAATGAAACCAAACACTTGGTATAGGGACTGTGCCTTAGGCGTGCATTCTTTAGGAGTGTTCATGAAAAATATATCCGAAAAAGCTGGTCTAGAAAAACGCACAAATCATTCAGGAAGAAAAACAACTGTCATTCGTTGGCGTGAAGCTGGTATTGAAAACAGTTGACCCGGTTAAGAATAATAAAGTATTACGACTACGTCACTTGCACGATGCAACATCTTGTGTAAAGATGCTTTCATATTTGTATAATGTCAGTTATCTTGCACCAACATAATCAACAAAAATGTTGTTGTAGCACTGTCGTTACACTGATAACACTCTGTAACAAAAATTAAATTAAAAATTGTAAAGTAAATGAAAGTTACATTTTTCCAAAGCAGGTGTTTTCAGCTTACAAACATGTTAAGAGTTACATATCAAACTATAGGCGGGATGAAAACTGTATAATAGAATTTAAAACTTAAAGTGATTTCAGAGATATAAAATGATCTGAAATAACAAAGAAACAAATTTAAGGGCAGGAAATGTTATTATTATAATATTCCTAGGTCATGCAAATTTTAAATCATGCAGAGTTTATATAAATTCTATATTGTAGTTTTCAATCTGCTTTATGTCTGTTTTGTTTGTTTGTTTTAGTCATTTCGACACTGTTAAGGTAATGAGGCAAGTTTCCAGCTTTACTAGTGGAGAAAGTCCTCTGGTACACCCTTCTTGCACAAGGGGCCATCAGAGTATAACCACTGACTGGGTAAGCTAGCTGGATAGCTTCCTCACATGAAAGTATCCAAAGTCCCTAATTGAATTTGAACCCACAGCAATTTGGGGCAAATGATTTAAAGTCGGTGACCTGAACCACTTAGCAACAGAGGCACCCTTTGTAACTTTATGTGATAGAAGCTTACACCTTTGTTTTAAACAGTATTATGCTTTCTGTACACAACATTATCAATTTAGCAGTGTAGTAGTGTTGTCAGTAGTATTTTTAGCTCGAGTACTCGAAGAATAGGGAGAGCTATTGCACTCACCCAGGCGTTGGCATCACACTTTAGTTGAGTTTTTGGTGCAAGTTGCTATCTCCAAAACTACTGAAGGGAATAGGTAGAAACTTCAAACTCTTATTTGAGAGCATAAAATGAGTTCACTTTTCGAGGCCCATAACTGTAACATGGTGTTTGAGTTATTGCCCTTTTTGAACATAGAAAATTCTATATTTTATAGGCTCTTGTACCATCAAGCAAGGCTCTTGTTTTACTATCAAGCACTGAAAAAAGTTGATCATGATGTCTTACAGACAGCTTTTGTTTGATTTTACAAAAATACTTGTGTGTTTTCTTTAATTTAATGTATGTGTTTTTTTCCCCTTAGAATTGATGGTGTAAAATAAAGGGGGCATTGTTGAATATATATGTTATACTGGTTCTATTGCAGTTGGTAGAACACTACATGAACACTATGTACTCGACTTTGTGTAAAAACATCACAGTATTGGAAGTGTTTATGACTACAATTCTTTTAACTGTTATCACAGATTAAAAACAATAAAAAAAACAATCAGTGAAGAAAGAATTTTCATTTACATGTATTATGATATAGTCAAATTAATATTTCTGTTGATTGAATCTATGGTTAGTAAATATTTGTAAAGAAATTATGATTTGAATGTTGTGTTGAGTACAATTTATCAGGTAAACTTTAAGGTTCAATATTGTATAATTCATATTTTTATGGGAAATTTTATATTCATGTTATAACAAAGTCTATCTCATTAGAATTGCAATATTTTTGTATTTAATTTTTTAACCAGGTTTTTTCAAAAAAATCTCTTGCTATTAGATGGATGCATATTTCTGGGCCTACTGTGGACATTTTATAAACAATTAATTGCTTCTGTCTGCATTTCCTGTTGTTTAATGACAAGGGAAATTGAAGTATTGAGCATAAATGTGTCTGCTTTGCTAATGTATCCTATCATTGAGCCACCTCACTTTTTTCCTGTGCCCTTTAAAGGTATTGTTTTGAAACTTGAATAATTTGGCAAAGTATGTACTTCTTTATTGAATAGTGATTATTATGAAACTGTGTTAGGAAATGATACTAAAATTCTGTTTATATTGGAACTAAACTTGGTTTACAAACAAAAAATGCACTAATACTAGTTTTGTATTTTTAAAATCTCATGTTTTTTTTGTTGTCAGTGACAATATGTTGTAAAAATACATCTCATTTATTCTAGTCAGCAGTTTTATTACTAATGTAGTATTGTTTTTATATGTTAATTTATGAGTTACATGTATATTTTGACATTATTAAACATAAATCAGTTCCTGAAAGAATTTGTGTCACCATTGTTTTTGTTGTAAAGTTATTGTTTTGGTGTATAGAAATAAATAAAAAATATGAACTTAATTATGTACATGTCTGTTTTCACTCATCCTTATTTTAAACTCGTACCAAATTTTCATTTGAAAAGGGTATTCTAAATAGAATTTTTTACTTAAAAGATCCTGCTTTAATCAATTTCTTTTATGCCACTTGGCCAATGTTGAAAAATGTCAAAAATGGCTCATTGATTTCTCTTTTACTATTTTTCTGTTGGATGCTGTCATCACCAGTAGAATATTTGCCGTCACCAAAAACTGTATATAAATATTAATAACCTTAGAAAACTGTCAACACTTGAAACGAACTTTAATGTTGATGTTAGCGCACTGTTCCGTATGTTCTGCTGCTCGTCTTCAATAATCCTTTTTCTTTATTGACTGTGAAATCATGAATACATTTGTTGCAACGTTCAAATTCTGTATACTTTCGCGTATACCACTACTACAAATTGGTATTCTTTCAAAATATTCCGTTGACTATGTGTAACACTAAAAATTGACTCAGTTCGTTATTGTTATGACAATTTTTTAAGCCCCTCGCATCAATGTAAGGTTGTCCACGAACTTTACGGATGACCCGTAATTTTTAGATGTCCATTTACCAAGAGTGTTTAAATAATTTAGATTTTGTCATAAAAATGGCTGAATTATATATATGGGGCTTGATCACTCTCTTAACTATTAATACATTAATAAAATTGAAATTCTCCTTTGTTAAACCTGGTGGCCAGAATCTGATGCCATTTAACAGAAATGACACTGATGAGTGCACGACTGTACAATATACGTACCAAGCTAGTCAGAAATATATTACATACTTGTCGATCAATGTCAATGTACATGCAAAATAGAATGGAATAATTTTATTTCACCAATCAAGGGTCATACTATATGACATATATAATCACAAGCATAAAACATATGGCATGTAACAAAATATATCAACCAACAAATTGTGTATTGTATGGTAGAAATGAAGACAATAAAGTAACTAAAGCTTAATTCGTATTATTGGAAAAACAAATAACACAGGCATAGTAATGTCAAAATAAGAAGTAAATAAATAAAACAGTATAAAAAAAAAAAAAAAACACTAATTACTCATTACTCATTCGATATTCAAGTACAATAATATACATTCAAAGGTCTGACAAATTTTTATTACTAGTACTACCTAACATAAGATTTCTTTTATTATAAATTTCGAGTAGGCATTAACCAAACAAATTTCTGCTTATTATTCAACATACAAAAGTTCTTATTTGATATTTCAATTTGTCTAAATAGAAGTTCTCTATTACTATCAAATTTTGTACAACACATGGAAAAATGAATTTCATGCATCTTCTACAAGATTGGAAGAGCAACAGTTACAATACCTTTGATTTACTGGGATCTTTTTATATCTGCCTGTTTCTATATTCAGTCTGTGTGCACTTACTCTAAACTTGGTGAAGAAAGTTCTTATATCTTTGTCCTTAATATGTCTAAAGTACACTTCTCTACAAAACCTTTGCTGTTCTAAGTTTCCCTTCAGTACCTGAGATATTCAAACACCAGTTGGTTTGGTACATTTTCACTAACTTGAGTTTAACAACATTTACTAAGTTCTTATTGGTTAAACCAGCATCAGAAATGCCTAAGTGCTTAAAACAATGTTGTAGACAAGAAACCCAGCAAACTTTATTATCCGTTATGTTTGACAGCAGATAGTAATTGCATGCATGTATAGACCTTTTTACGACGTGGTCCGTTGCTATGAAAAATCGACCGGAATTAGAATTTTCTCGCATGCGCAATCTGCGTAGGACAGAAAATGCTTCGCCCTACATAGAAATATAGTAGAAGTTCATAGACAATTCCGAATTAGTTCAAGGTAAACGGTAGAAACGGTAGAAAATTATATAAAATATCTTTCAACAAATATAGAAAATATGACTTTATAGCTTTGTGGCGAAGAATGCCATAAAAAGATACTTGTGAAGAATTTACGATCACGGACCTGACACTGAGATCATTTTTTTTTAAAGAAGATGTAGAAATATATCTATTAGCAAATGAAAAGTCAACTTATTTGCTGTTGAAATAGTTCATTTAAAACAAAAGAAATTATATAACATGAAATCGAGATTAATTATCATTCAGAAAAAAATATCAGAACAGGTGATAATGCATTTTTAGTGTTCAATATACCTGATTATATCCTTTATCCGATTTGCCTGTGATGCAAACAGAAAAATTTAAGTCACATAGATAGATTTTAAATAATCAATTTTTTTTTTTCAAAATCTTGAGAAGTTAAGATGGGTTGTTTGGAAAAGATATAACACACATTTTATCCGCTTCTTCGTAATACATGTTATTTTTTAATAATGCACGTCTCACAATTTTTCTCTTATATTTAAAAGTTAGAAATAATACGATTTTTTCCCGTATTTAGTTGGTTTACTACTAGATAGAAGTATTTTAAGTATTTACACGCGCACGAGAATCTCATTTTACGCGCGGGAGGTATAAACAGAAACCTTGTGTAGCTGATTCATATCAATTTATATTTAAATGACCAGTCTTTTTTCTTGTAGTTTATATTTAAATGATCAGTCCTTTTTCTTGTATCAAAAGTAAAATATTATCAATTAAGTATTAATCATAATTGATTATCATCAGAGACATAGATAATCTATCTATGTTATCATGTACTCTTCTGTAAACCATGTTCTCTTTGTACATTATACTCTGTATGCTAAAAACATTGTAAAATGTTTAATGTTGAATAAACTATTATTGTATTGTATTGTATTGTATTGTATTTACACGTTACGGTTGAATGAACAAACGTTCGCGTGCCAATCTGTTTGACACTTGCCGCCTGACCAATCCAGTTATTCAAAGGAAGTGTACAATACAAATTGTGTAATATTATGTAATACAGGGGTAATTAAATTTTATCTTTAACACCCTGCTGTTTCAATTTAAATTACTGATGGAAAAGTCTTCTAATGATAAGAATAGTGAGGGACATGTATCAAAAGGTTAAGTCATGTGTTAGAAATTGTAATAACTATTCGGAATATTTTGAGTATGCTGTAGGATTGAAACAAGGGGAGATAATGTCACCGATTTTGTTCTCACTTTTCGTAGAAGATTTAGAGCTTTTTTTGCAAGATGATGTAGATTCTGGTTTAGTCATTGATGATATTGTATTAATTTTGTTATTATTTGCAGATGATATGGTAATTTTAGGAAAGTCAAAGGAGGAATTGCAGAAAAATTTAAACCTATTGTATGATTATTGTAGTAAATGGGGATTAGAAGTTAATACTGAAAAAACTAAAATTATGGTATTTAGAAAAAGAGGGGGTTTATTGTTAAATGAACATTGGACATATAATGGGAAACAACTAGAGGTAGTGAACGATTTTAACTATTTAGGAACTGTTTTTCATTATACTGGAAATTTTACGCATGTTCGTAACACAATATTAAACTATGTAATATATGTTAAACTGATTATGTCAAATCCTATACTGAAGGAAACAAAATAGATTAAACTGTTCACCTTCAAGAAATTTGCAGACTATCCATTGATTTTGTGATTGTATATATGTATGTATGAATGAATGTATTAATGTAATTGACTATGTACTTTGTATACGTCAAAATAAACTTTCTGTTCTGTTCTGTTCTGTTCTAATGATATCTTAAACAAGGACATGTGTGTGCCCGTTTTGACCATTGAATTATTACTCCCGCACATTTTCGTAGATCTGTTAAAAAAAATTTCACGTTTTCAGTACTTACCGCCTTAAGTCATCCTAAAATTAATATTTTTTGGGTGACATAACATGAAATCGCATCTATTAAAGCCTTAAAGAATGATAAATAGAGGATATTTGTTTGTTTTGCATGTAAGATTGAAATATAATTTCACTGAGTGTACACCAGATGCAATATTTTCACGAGTGGCGTAGCCACGAGTGAAAATATAATAGCTGGTGTTCACGAATGAAATATATTTCAATCTTCTATGTAAAACAAATAAATTTTCTTTTTATTTCATGCTTTTTGAGTGATTTTAAGTATTTTCCACTGATTTTGCCGCGTAACGTCGCGCATTCTCCTTTGTGACGTCATCACATCATGACGTCATATCATCAATTTTGAAATATAGTTCTGTTAAATTTCTCTAATTTTGTTACATTTTTAACATGATGTATGGTAACATCGACTTTCTTTTCCTAAAGAATCATAATTTACGAATGACGGCATTTATTTCTGCCTGTTATTCCATTTAGTTATGATTTTCTTTTCATCCGCATTCGGATATAGTCCGGCTACAGTGAAAATTATATTTTATAAATTTCACTAGTGGTTTATCAGAATATAATCATCTGATATATTACAATAAAACACTGGAAAGCATGAAATAAACTGTAGACATCGTTATTAATTGCTTTAAAATTGCCCTACGCAGAATGCGCTTGCGCGAAATGCAACATTCGTTGCTATGGAAAATCGTATTGATGTAAGATGCCATGAAATATATCAAGATTGTAGTTAAGTAGTTCGTTAATTAGTAAAAATCAAAAGTTTATTATTTCGTGCTTTGAATGCATGGATATGCTGTTTCCCAGTGAAAATAATACAAAAATATTCGAATATATAATGATTCCCTTTTGGTAGATATGTCCTAAAAACACAATTCTTTTTCACCCCTTTTTCACCCCTGTTAAGAATGGGATACATGGATACAAGGCCGGGTTACATTGGTTACTTAGGCTATAATTCTCAAGTTAACGAGGCCCTTTGAAGTGGTGATATAATGATAATGATCTGTGATTTGATTATTAGTAAAATCTGGGAATCCTGCATTATATATTTCCAAATAAAATATGATCTTTTTTCTAATTATAATAAATATGTTCATATGAAGTTGAACTTTAATTATTCAAATATAAACATTGATATATTGGAGGAAAAAGTTTTTTATCTTTTGTAATACAGCTTACATGATTGTGCCTTATTGAAGTATGTTTTCGCATAGGAAAAAAATCAGTGCAATGTTTCACCAGATTAAAATTAAATTGATGCTGACTGCATAGTCTAAAAATAATTTTATAACATTAGTCACAAAATATCAAGTTTTTGTTATCTTTCTCAATAAATAATTAGTATCCACTAAGGCCATTGCTAACTAATTACTCAGCTAACAAGCCCCTTTGATGTGGTAATGTTAATGGATTATCGATTATAAGTAAAATTAGATCTCCTTTTTTTAATTCCAATAATATCTCTAGGTGAAATAAATAACAAAAAAGTCAAAATCTAATTTTAAAAATATCTGTAACATGATGGAAATTCACTGTATCCCACTGTTACCTTGTGTAACCCTTGTATCCCTTGTCATGTGGGGGTGAAAAATAAATAGTGTCATGTATTTTGATTTTATGTTAGCTTTTAATATCTAGGAGTTAACCATTGAGAGGACCTTTTGCCCTGCACATATATAGTAACTTAAGTAAATTTACAGTATCTTTGTCTCAGCAAGAGCCTAGAATAAAGTTGTGTGTTTTTTGTTTTTGTGTGTGTTTTTTTAATCATGTGCGAATGAGCGTGGTAATGTCTCCGTTTTATTTCCGTTAATATACCCACTAGTCTACATGAACATTATATAGGCTATATATAGTTACTATTAATTAAGCATTACGCTCACAATAACTTGAATAAATTTTGTAACATAGTTCATTTACAATTTTTACTATGAAAATGTTTACAGTATTAATTGTACCGATTACATTTTTCTCCGATTTTCCAGTATCAAGATGATACTGCCAGGATAAAATCCGACTTGAGCCGTCCCTGATAATTAACAAGGGAAGCAATTTAATAATTATCTCCCGTGCAGAGTTACAGTTCTTGCGGGGGAAAAAAACAAGAGGAAACAAAGAGTTGTCTCGATATTGGTATTTATCACTGTTTTTATCCTTTTAGCAATTTTCTATAAGTTTGTCATATGAAATTTCATCGTTAAGTTATGCGGCGGAATAGTGTTGGAATTATATTTCGCGGGAATCTTTTAATTATTTATTACGAAAAAGGTAAATTTTATCCAAGATGGCGTTAAATAATTCATCAAGGGAGATAATCATGTTAACATTAGTTTTATAAACCATCTTCAGTTACAGACCATTCTGCATTCAGTTGCAGATCGAACAATAGTTAATAGGTCTACAATCATGACGAGAAAGCATTGTTATTATTTTACTATAAGTCTATATAAGGTTTTCTGAGTATATTTTGATTTCTATATTAGTTTACTAATATTGAATAACAAGAGGGTTGGTTCAAAAGTTCTTCTGAGACATTTAAATACTGGAGATATTTTACAAAATGTAGTCTGTAGCCCGGGGTTCTATGATATCACGGTACTTAACAAAAATATTCAAATATAAATATCATACATGAATGAAATTTGTCTTCTATTTAATAATGGAACTTTTTCCACAACTGTTTAGATGGGTTAAGTTGTGAAAAACTTCCAACAGTTAACTTGCTATAATATTCAAACTATATGAACAGACAATATGTCTGTATATGTGATTATATCAATTATAAACTGTGTAAAACAATTAAGGGAAATAGTAGTTAAACATGAAGACTTTATGAAATAGTTTTCTTCCCACGAATACGTTTATTATTCATAAAATAAAATTTATTGGCAGATGAAAATGACTAGTGTGCCAGTTTTAAAAAAAAATTAGCATCATCGTGTGTTGCTTTTACTAGCAGCCACAGAAAATGTAAATACTGTGATATCATAGAACCCGTGATATCATAGGAACCGAGTATACTAGATTCTATGGGTTCTATTAATATCTATGATATGTCAGTTGATCTATTTACATTTTCTGTGACTGCTAGTAAAAGCAACACAACTACTTTTTTGTGCCCCCACGTTAGTGGCGGGCATTTAGATTTACCCTTGTCCGTCCATCCTTCCGTCTGTCTGTCCGTCCGTCCGTCCTTCCGTCCGTCCGTTCACTTTTGTGTCGCACGTAACTCAAAAAGTATTTGATCTAGAGTCATGAAACTTTACAGGAATGTTGATCAGCATGTGTAGTTGTGCACCTGGGTATTTTCGTCTGGATATTTTTAGTATTTTCAGAGTTATTGCCCTTGACTTAGTAAAATTTTGCAATTTTCAACTTGTGTCGCATGTAACTCAAAAAGTATTTGACCTAGAGTCATGAAACTTTACAGGAATGTTGATCAGCATGTGTAGTTGTGCACCTGGATATTTTCGTGTGGATATTTTTAGTATTTTCAGAGTTATTGCCCTTGACTTAGTAAAATTTGGCAATTTTCAACTTGTGTCGCATGTAACTCAAAAAGTATTTGACCTAGAGTCATGAAACTTTACAGGAATGTTGATCAGCATGTGTAGTTGTGCACCTGGGTATTTTCGTGTGGATATTTTTAGTATTTTCAGAGTTATTGCCCTTGACTTGGTAAAATTTTGCAATTTTCATCTTGTGTCGCACGTAACTCAAAAAGAATTTGACCTAGAGTCATGAAACTTTACAGGAATGTTGATCAGCGTGTGTAGTTGTGCACCTGGGTATTTTCGTCTGGATATTATTAGTATTTTCAGAGTTATTGCCCTTGACTTAGTAAAATTTTGCAATTTTCAACTTGTGTCGCATGTAACTCAAAAAGTATTTGACCTAGAGTCATGAAACTTTACAGGAATGTTGATCAGCATGTGTAGTTGTGCACCTGGGTATTTTCGTCTGGATATTTTTAGTATTTCAGAGTTATTGCTCTTGACTTAGTAAAATTTTGCAATTTTCAACTTGTGTCGCATGTAACTCAAAAAGTTTTTGACCTACAGTCATGAAACTTTACAGGAATATTGATCAGCATGTGTAGTTGTGCACCTGGGTATTTTCGTGTGGATATTTTTAGTATTTTCAGAGTTATTGCCCTTGACTTAGTAAAATTTTGCAATTTTCAACTTGTGTCGCACGTAACTCAAAAAGAATTTGACCTAGAGTCATGAAACTTTACAGGAATGTTGATCAGCATGTGTAGTTGTGCACCTGGGTATTTTCGTGTGGATATATTTAGTATTTTCAGAGTTATTGCCCTTGACTTAGTAAAATTTGGCAATTTTCAACATGTGTCGCATGTAACTCAAAAAGTATTTGACCTAGAGTCATGAAACTTTACAGGAATATTGATCAGCATGTGCAGTTGTGCACCAGGTATTTTCGTGTGGATTTATTTAGTATTTTTAGAGTTATTGCCCTTCACTTAGAAAATTTTTGCAATTTTCAACTTGGATTTGACATAGTCATTAAACCTTATGGGCAGGTTGCTCAGCATATTTTAGATTTGCACCTGGGGTTTCGTTTGTGGATTTATCAAATATTTGTAGAGTTATTTCCCTTGACTTAGTAAAAAGATTGACAGAACAGTGGCGCGGTGGGGGCACCCGTGTCCTATGGACACATTTCTAGTTTGAAACTGTCACACTAAATCGCATTACATCTCCCAGTCATTTTTATATGCCCGAAACAAAATCCGGGCATATTATGTTATACCCCCTGGCATCCGTCAGTCTGTCTGTCCGTCCGTCTGTCCGTCCGCACTCACACAGGACAGTAATTATGTGGCTAGAGGGACAATAGGTAACTGTTCTTTCTCTTTGATGTCATTCATTCCGTAATGCTTTTATGTGGCTATTTTCTTTTGTGTGGCTAAAAAGAACAATAGAGAGAACAATAGAGTAGCCACATTATTACTCTCCTGTTAGAACGTCCGTCCGTCCGTTAGCAATTTGGTTTCCGGAGCATAACTTAAGTTCCATTTGGCCCACAATATTCAAACTTCATAGGATGATTGTCCATATTGGGTAGAAGACCCCTATTGATTTTGGGGTCACAAGGTCAAAGGTCAAGGTCACTATCACCTTAAAACTGAAAACAGTTTCCGGAGCATAACTTAAGTTCCAATTGGCCCACAGTGTTCAAACTTCATAGGGTGATTGTCCATATTGGTTAGAAGACCCCTATTGATTTTGGGGTCACAAGGTCAAATGTCAAGGTCATTATTACTTTAAAACTGAAAACAATGTCCGGAGCATAACTTAAGTTCCATATGGCCCACAATATTAAAACTTCATAGGATGATTGTCCATATTGGGTAGAAGACCCCTATTGATTTTTGGGTTACAAGGTCAAAGGTCAAGGTCACTATTATCTTAAAACTGAAACGGTTTCTGGAGCATAACTTAAGTTTCATTTGGCCCACAATATTCAAACTTCATAGAATGATTGTCCATAATAGGTAGAAGACCCCTATTGGTTTTTGGGGTCACAAGGTCAAAGGTCAAGGGCACTATTACTTTAAAACTGAAAACAGTTTCCAGAACACAACTTAATTTCTATTTGGCCCATAGTGTTCAAACTTTATAGGATGATTGTCCATATTGGGTAGAAGACCCCTATTGATTTTAGGGTCACAAGTTCAAAGTTCAAGGTCACTATTACCTCAAAACTGAAAACAGTAACTTAAAAAAAACAGTTTAACATAAGTTCCATTTGGCCCACAATATTCAAACTTTATTGGAGGATTGCTATTTGAAGGAGGTAATACTTTATTTAATTTATGTAATGTCTTACAAATGCTTCATCCTTACTAAAAAAAAGCACTTTCGGGCATATAATGCTCCGCCAAGCGGTGCTCTTGTTAATTTATTTTGTGAATAATGAATATAATTATGGTAAGAAAACTATTTTATAAAATCTCCATATTTGACTACTATTTCCCTTAATTGTTTTTACACAGTCAATTAAAATTTCTTCTGAAAAATGATGCCAGCATTATTTTTTCATATAGCTAGGAAAACAGTGTTTATGTAGTTTTCAGATATATTTGAAGGCATCTAGATGTCAGACATTTACAAAGTGTCCAAGATCTACAAGGCATTGCAGCATGGAGAGACTCTGGTCAAAGAGCTTCACACACAATTTAAGGAGGGTCGAAACTGTGACCTAGAGATCAGACTGAATAGGAAACGACTGTATGTTCACAAGTGTCTTATTGACACCTTCTTTATAAAGGCAAGTTTTTCGGCCATTTGCTAACACTTTTTAAAGGCGAGTGTTTTAGCCATTTGCTAATACTTCAAAAAGATAACCATTTTAATAGTCATATGGTTTACTTTAAAAGGTTATTGTTTTAGCCATTAGCTTACTCTTTTTAAAGACAAGTGTTTTAAAGCCATTTGCTTACACTTTATTGAGGCAAGTGTTTTAGCCATTGGCTTACTCTTTATTAAGGTAGGTGTTTGAGCCATTTGCTAATGTTTTATATAAGTATAATAAGAATATTATGCAATATTATGCTTTTGCAAGCACTTAAGCTGTTTGCTTACACTTCATAAAGTCTCATAATCCAATATTTGTTTATTTCAGGCAGGAGCAGAGTTAGAAGATGACAGATTTTACCTGGATTTGTCTCGTTATACTGAGCATGTTGTGGAGGCACTAATTGGTTTAGTTTACACTGGAAATCTACGCTGTTCTTTGGACCAGGTAACTCCCATTAAAGTGTCAGGTTCTATACCAAACCACAAAAGTATATAAATTATATTGTGTAGTTTTAATTAGCTCTAGAAATGTTCCTGATAAGATATAGTTTCTGTATTCAATGTACACGTATATGTTATAAGCAACAAAACCAGTGAAAAAATAGAATGTGTCATAACTTACTTTTAACTTTTGTCAGAATTATGCCTTGTGCTATATTACAAATTGAAAAGAACAGTAAATATCATAAGGGGCGACTAAATGGGTCTCAAATATTGGAGTCTATGCATCTGTTAGCTTCAGCAGATGAAGTGGATTTGAAACCTGATACTGCTAAAGTTTGTTACACCCGAGGTTAGCCAATATTTTTATACCCCCGCACAACAAAGTTGTAAGGGGGGTATACTGGAATCAGCTTGTCCGGCCGTCCGTCCGTCGGTTTTTTCTTGTCCGCCCAATAACTTAAGATTCCTTTGACCCTTAGTCTTCATATTTGGCATGGAGGTTAGTCATGATTAGTAGATGACCCCTATTGATTTTGAGGTCACTAGGTCAAAGGTCAAGGTCACAGGGGCCTTGACTTCAAAAAGCTTGTCCGCCCAATAACTTAAGATTCCTTTGACCCTTAGTCTTCATATTTGGCATGGAGGTTAGTCATGATTAGTAGATGACCCCTATTGATTTTGAGGTCACTAGGTCAAAGGTCAAGGTCACAGGGGCCTTGACTTCAAAAAGCTTGTCCGCCCAATAACTTAAGATTCCTTTGACCTACAGTCTTCATATTTGGCATGGAGGTTAGTCATGATTAGTAGATGACCCCTATTGATTTTGAGGTCACCAGGTCAAAGGTCAAGGTCACAGGGGCCTTGACTTCAAAAAGCTTGTCCGCCCAATAACTTAAGATTCCTTTGACCCTTAGTCTTCATATTTGGCATGGAGGTTAGTCATGATTAGTAGATGACCCCTATTGATTTTGAGGTCACCAGGTCAAAGGTCAAGGTCACAGGGGCCTTGACTTCAAAAAGCTTGTCCGCCCAATAACTTAAGATTCCTTTGACCCTTAGTCTTCATATTTGGCATGGAGGTTAGTCATGATTAGTAGATGACCCCTATTGATTTTGAGGTCACCAGGTCAAAGGTCAAGGTCACAGGGGCCTTGACTTCAAAAAGCTTGTCCGCCCAATAACTTAAGATTCCTTTGACCTACAGTTGTCATATTTGGCATTGAGGTTAGTCATGATTAGTGGATGACCCCTTTTGATTTTGAGGTCACTGGATCAAAGGTCAAGGTCATAGGGACTTTGACTTTAAAAAGTTTGTCCACCCATTAACTTAAGATTCCTTTGACTCACAGTCTTCATATTTGGTATGAATGTTGATCATGACTATAAGGTGACCCCTATTGATTTTGAGGTCACTGGGTCAAAGGTCAAGGTCACAGGGACCTTGACAAAAGAAAGCTTTTCTTCTCAATTGCTGAAGAATGTCCAGTCCACAATGTATTGATTTTGACATTTTCACATTTGAAGTATGTAGAATACATAACTTAGCAATGCACTGGCTTAGTAACCACAGATTTGGCAGGGAGGTTGTCCTTGAGCTCTAAATGGCCACTGTTGATTCTGACAAAGTGGTATGCGGGGGTATTCACGCCATGATAGTGGCAGTTCTAGTTTTTCTTGTTTCTGTGCCATATGCCTTAAACCAAACAAAACAAACGGTCAATAAACAGGGATTGTTCAAAACAAACAAAATAAGGTCATAAAAAGTGGCGTAAATTTTACCCTCCAGTCATTTATGGCCTTACTTTATAATTGGTGAATATTACATTTGCCAGATCCATAAACTTGGATATTCACCTCATCTGACATCAAAACAATAACTGTATATTATTAACAATAGTGTAATTATGTAAAATAATGAATAGCAAGTTAATGCTCTGGGAGATAGATTATAGCTAAAAAAACTTGGGTAAGGGGTGAGGGGGTCAAAGTAACAATTGACTGGGGCATGATTAGATGCTAAAATCATTACTGTGTGTAGTTCAGTATCATAGCCATTATTTTTGTAGCTTCAGAAATTTCATTATCATAAAAGTTCATAAATTTGTTTTTTGTTTATTTGCTGTTCACTGGGAAAACTCTTCACAACTGTTTATTACAACTGTTTTTTTTAATCTTTGCAAAAAAATTATGAAATATTAAAAGAAGAACAAAAAACTTTGGGCCCATTCAGAAAAGTAATATAGTGTAACATTCCCAGAATATTTTCTAGACACAGGCAAAATTTTCATTTTGAATTTTTCATTCATTAATCTGTAAATGTCTTCAAAATGTATGCACTAGGCAGTCACAGTAACAAAACTTTTCTACTTATAAGGAATAAAATGGTGGTTTCCTAACTTGACTCACGTGGGTCAGGTTAGAGCGTTAAGATTTCTAAGTAGTGGTCACATTGAACTCTGGAAACGTTTAAGTGCATGTCAAATGAATGACTTACATTTGTTTCAATCATACAATATCCACAATACATGTATCTGTAATTGTAACTTCCAGGGTTTGTTCAAGTCACATGACTTATTTTAAAAGAACTCGGTGTTTCTGTCGGCATCTAACTTTCGTTCAACATATATAGATATATTTAAGCTTCAATCCCAAAATATATAGAATTTATACAGAAATTCGTGCTTGGGCTTTTCACAAATGTCATTTTAGCGTGATTTGAGTACAAAGGATTATTTTGATATTTTTGTCATTAATTTGCCTGAGTATCCCTTTAAAATAACCCCACAAAAATGTTTTTTTTACATTAACAGGTAGAAAAAGTATACAAGGCTGCAGTAGACCTAGGATTTGTTGAGGCTCAAACTGGTTGTATGACATATTTACGGGAAAGCGGTGAGTAATTACTAGCACATAAACCTGGACATGACATATATATATTGTTATATATATTGTAACAGGATCAATATATGTTTCCTACATTTAACACTCACAAGAGAATAAATTTGTTTAACCCTAGAAACAGTTTACAAATATAAAATATTTTCATCAATAGAATGTTAAAATACTTTCAATTTTTAATACAATTAAGGACTATCTGAATACAATGTACAGATATTAGATATTGAAAAGACAATTTTTGTCCAGCTTTAAATGAAATTTTAGTCGCTGTAAGTACCATCAAAGTGAAATTCTGAAGTCAGTCTTACTCAGTGTTTGAGGATTGAACTAATTTGATCTTGTTCTCATTTCAGGAATCCAAAATGTTTTAAATTCAGTTGCAACATCAGAGGCCGTATTACCTGAACCATTTCCTATAGAGGACCAGACTGAGCTTGAACCAAATGTTGTTATTAAAACTGAACCTGTGGATGATGGAGTGGGGGCTGTGAATGAAAGCTTTACTCAGCCTGTAAAGAAAACTGACTACAGGAGCACATTATTGGTTCCTGTTTCCACACAAAGCCTTGGAGCGGGGACCATTCCTGGTCTAAGGGTAGGTGCTGGTGAGCAAGTGATTCATTATAATCTAGACAGCCAAGTGAATTTTGGAAATTTCAAAACAAGCACATCATACAACAAGGTAAATAACGTTAAGCCTCTTCCAGCATTACCTGCTCAAAAAATTCAAAGACCATTACAAAAGAAAGCTATAGTTGAGTATGTGTATCCCAAAAAATCAAATGACAACACACCAACCACTAGCAAACGTAAAGGTAGACAACCAAAAGTTGCTTGTCTTGAAAAGAAAATTGTTGACAAAATAAGAAATCTGTCTGAGCAAAGCTGTGAAGGTGATTCAGATTCCAGCTCTAGAAAAAGTCTGCCTGAAAACCAGTCTATCAGTGTTGTACCAGAAAAACAAAACATTTCAGCTGCCACAGAGGAATTATCAATCAACAATGTTTCAAATGATTGTGAGAAAAATAACTTGGTGGAATATCGGACAAAAAGTGGGACAGTGTATTACAAATATGCTAATCCTAATAGTGTATCAAATGATGAATTTTCTGTCGACACAGACACAGATGATACCAGTCATGCTGTATCTTCTACAAAAAAATACAGGGACAAGTTGAAACCTGCAACACAGACTGCTCTTGAGAATTGGATGCAAAGAGTTTCAACTATAGTAAAAACTGAAAATGAAGAACCTGATAACTGTCAAACAACTAGTACTGCAGAGGATGAACAGGAAGCTCAGAAAAAGGAACAAATGTTAAGTTTAGGGTTGACAAAAACTGTAGATAAATCTTCTCTAAACATAGAAGGAAATGGGCCTGAAAAATCTGGTAAAAGAAAGCTTAGAGCCAGGAAAAAGGTTGATTACTTGAAAGAGAGTATAGAACATAGCAGTGATTTTGATGATGATAGTGATTATATTCCATATGAGGGTTCCAGGAAAAAGATTAAACCTACTAAAGGAAAAAGTTTTAAAATTGAGCCATCCAGTTTGGTGACTATAGGAGATAAAAATGATAGTTTAAATCAAGTTAAAAAAGATGGTGGTAGCAAGACAATTGCTATTAGACAAGAGTTACGAAATACTGAAGATGATGATGATGGTTATGAGGAAACAGCTTATTTTCCTCCAGCAGGTTCTGTTCCTGAGGGGGTTAGATCAAGGTATGCTCAGGGCAAATTTATGAAAGTAAAATATGTGACAGAATCCACCAGAGATGCCCGTGGAAATGTAACAGTGGTAACAAAACCTGTGCCAGTGAGGCCAAGACAGTTTGGTATTGATGAAAGATTAATGAATAGACCTGCTGTGTATGTGTGCCATCCGACAGCACCTGTCGTGAAACCAGTCGTTCGAAAACAGACTTGGTAATAAGCCAAGATAAGGAAATGTGGATATTATAGTTTTTAAATAAAATTGAGTATTTACTCTCAAATAACTTAAAAAAATGCAATGTGAATTTTTGTAATAGTGTTAATGTGTAAATGAAATACTGCGAATTCACTTATTTTCGTGGGCATGAAAGTTCGTGGTTTTATCAAAACGGGCATTTTCGTGGGTTCTTAAATTCGTGGATTTTCGTTTTCTTGTTAAAAAAAAAAAGTCAGTAACCTATTGCAAAGTAATCTTAAACCTAACTGCCGAACATTTTTACTTACAACATGTACATATCTTTACTTGTCACACAGCGCTTGTCAATAAATTTAATCCTTGCCTCTGGGCATAACTCTAATATAGCACAGTTACTGCCGATAATTGACTGCAATTAACACATTTATGTGACATGATATGCACCTCTAATGGACACACTGCCCCTGTAATTCGCCGATGTAAACATCGCATAATCTATACGACACCTGGCGAGTTTAAAGTTTACACCCTGAATTGGTCTTAACATATTTGACAGTAACTACACGCAACGTCACAGCGACTGTGTAACTTTACATGCATATAAATTAATCTCGGTAAATAACACGAGTATATGTGGATATTGTTAAAGTCAATGGCGTCTTTGATGTTTACGGAATAGCATTCGCATTCGCACAAATACAGATTAAAATTCATATAAATGGATCATTTAAAAACGACAAAAAGAATGTACAGTAAATCTGTTTTAGCGATCGTATTTTTTTTATAGTTTTGTGTACTTACGACATTAATATCAAAGACTTTTTTTAAATTGATAAGAGCAAACTGACAATTTATATTAGCGATAATTATTGCACTGCATGGGTTCCCATATTTACTCGATTATACCATGCAAGTATTCTTGTTAACACAATCAAGTCCTAGTAGACTACAACGATCAAGTAAGTATATGCGACATTTGTGACAGTCAATGGAGGACATATAATCGAGTTTTCTTTCAAGTTTCTTAAATATTTTGCCTTTGGATTTAATATGTCACTAACCTGATTATCTGTCTGTATTTACATCCATTTCACGAAATATCGGCCGGAAAAGAGCCGACGCATGTTTGTAATATATAGAACAGAGACTGGGTAAGAAGTATTTGTTGGGATAAAAGTTCGTCGGATCTTAAATTCGTGGATTGACCTACCCACGAAAACCACGAAAATTCGTGCCCCACGAATAATAATGATTTTACAGTATGTTTTTATATAAGAAATAGTAAAATTGAACCTTAATTCCATTTAAAAAAAAATAATCACAATTTGTAGAATGTGTGATCTGATACAAAAGTCCTTTTTTCAGCCACTTTAAATACACTGTATACATCAATATTTATCTTTTAATCTTTTATGCCTTTCTCAAGGGATTTCAAACGTTCACATAATAATTTACAATAGTGCATATTAGCAGCATTTTGTGATTATATCATTTTTGGAGGAATTATGGTACTTTGAAGGGAAGGAGGGGAAGGTGTCACATGCAATATATGTAACACTGGAAAAAAATCTGGTTTGATTGTTTCTTACAGGAGATTTTTGTCTCGACATGGAAGTTAAATGAAGATATGTTAAATTGGTACTTTTTATTGTAAGTGAAGTAAAGTTAACTTAAGACAATTAAGAAATCTAACTTATTATCCTGATAATTGAATAATCTAGGCCGTAAAACTTCATTTTAAGTCTTATTAAAAGTTTGAAGTTTTCATTTTGAATTTTGCTGTAGCAAAAATCTGATACATGGAGTTTTCCTTTTGTTAAATTAAACTGGTAAAGTTTTCTAGAAGAAAATTTTATGCTAGAATAACAGAATGACTAAATGAAGAGAGAAAATAACAGCATTAATTTTAACTTCAATACTATGCTTATTGGTACACTTTTGATAAAATATTGCTTTTTGATAAACTCAGAAGAGAAGAATAGAGTGTTATATTTTAAGAATCTCATGACTCACAACTTTTGTTATAATGTGAATAATAAAAATAGTGATAATGATAGTGATTACAAATTGTGTATACCAGTATGTATGACAATTGCCGAAAATGTGTTCATAAATGTTCAGTGTTATTGCAACTCATTTACTGTTATTAGTTAACCTGAGCACAAAGCTGTTGTGATGGCAAGTTGTCTGTAGTTTTGTGTTCATCATTATCCACAATTTTTTTCCTTAACCATATGGTCGATTTTGACAAAACTTTACAGTAATGGCATTTAACATTGCCTCATGGACCTTGGAAAAGTTGAAATTGGACATTAACAATGAAATCTTATAAGAAATCTTCTCTGAAAGAACAATGCCCAGAGCAGTGAACCAATACAATAGTTTCACAAGTCACTTTTGAAAGGTTGACTTATATAGGAAACAGACTTTTTGGTAAATTGCATGTAACATCACCATGCATCATAAAAATTGTAAAAATCCTTTCCCCATGGTTAAAATTGGTGAAATCTCTTAACCTATGTGCAAAGATTAGTGATTCATGGCCTTAGGGTAAAAAATGTTCCCGTTCATGAGTAACATTGTTACATTGACTAAAACAAAGTTTTCCTATTCCTCAAAAACAACAATGACCAGATAATAGATATTTGGCATGTAGTTTACCCTTCAGACCTTTTATAAAAGTTAATAAATCATACCCTATAGGGTATAAAAATTGGCCACAACCTGGCTTCACTTACTTTATATTGACTTATATAGAAAAACATGTGTGAAAGTACATGGCCTAAAAATCTCAGATGTTTGGTGTGTAGCATTGTCTAATGAACCTCTACAAAAATTATATGAATCACAATATTGGAAACAAGTATGGCTTGGCCCCACTGATGTCCCTATGACCTAGATCTTCATTTAAGAATTATAACCTGTTCTTGTGAAGAATCTCAGATGAGCGATGTAGGGAATTATTGTATGATAATTTAAAAACTATACTTGTATGTTGACAATATTTATCCATAAATCAAATTATGAAAGTTGTTAACATTGTTTAGAATTGTAAAAATTTCTCAAGATGAATTTGAATTGAATTGTAAATACAACTGTACATGTAAATCATTAAAATATAAACTTCACTCTGTATGTGTTATGTTTGTAGCTAATCATGACAAGTACCAGAATGCTGTAGTCAACTGATCATGAAGTGTCTTTCCAAATTTTCCTCGACACCTCTTACTGTGCCAATGTTATTAAGACTTGGCAAGGATATTTCCATTGACTCTCATTGACTGCCGGAAGGGTCAGTTCAGCTGCAAAAACAAAATTGAATAAGAATATATCTGTATTTTTCATAGAGCCTCAATCTGTTGACCAATATGCTACCTAGATCTATGGAATAAGTAGTGCACATATTCATTACTGATTAAGGTTGAGTTAAATGTGGTCTGGTTCAAGAATACCAAGTCTGAAAAGATGTTCTCGTGAAGTTTGCATACTTGAGCAGAGGATGAACTTGAGCACTCCCCAAAATATCGCACTTGCAATATTCCATTTGACTGTCAAGTCTTTGTATGAAATTACAATGTATATATTACGTCATGAAAATCTTTTTCGGTTTTGCGTAATCTTTTAATGTATTAAATGGGAACCAAAAGTTTGTAACTCAGTTTCAGTGATGTATATGACTTTTATCTTACCTAGATATATACGCCAGTGACTGTCAACAATCATATCAAAATGAATTAAGTAGGGATCTGTATCTCATCGGAAATAATAGATTTTAAGTGTTATGGTAAGCACTTGTAATTTTAAGTGATCCATGTGACATTTTAACATTCTTTCCCATGCGATCAGTGTTTTCAGATTATTACGAAAACCTTTTGAGTGTTCCATTTTGCTCAATTTTCAAAAATTTCCTGGGGAGGCTCCAATACACCCGCCAAAAGGAGGAGAGACCCATCTTATACCTACCTTCAATCGCACCTTCGCTGCCCGTGCAGTTGCGTGCATCATCTAGTCTGTGATATATTGAAATTTACCCTAAAAACGAAGAATGGTCTTGTCCGGAGTGAAATGTTAAATATAGACTTTAAAAACAACGTATAAAGAATATTTATATTGATAAACAAATAACTTATTATGACAGGAATCGCCATAACGGAGCGATGTAGCAACCAGCACTGGGATAGGGTGAAAATTCCAGAGGTATCTGGATTTCTTTGTAAGAAACTGAGCAACAGGTCGTTCTCTGACTACATCAGTACAGCAACTGATATTTGAGTCGTGTGGCAGATTATTTTTTTCTTCAAACATTGAGTTCGCTGTAAAGGATCGAGGTTCTTAAGTCTGAAAACAAACAATTATATAATTCCTTACATTTGGGGCACTTAAAAAAGAAAGATATGCAGAAAGATTAATATACTCAGAAATATATTGAACATCTTTTTTTTAATTGTTGTTTTTGTGCTATTCTTAGCCCGGTTTGTGCACCACGCTTTTCAATTTTAGGTCATTTTTAACAATTATAATATATATTCTACAAATACGGAGTGAGTGTGTGTGAACACAAGTTAAAGGTCTAGACCGCCATCAACTCGGGAATCTATTTCCAGTCCCTTAACAACCACCATAATTATATTGATATATGTAAATAAAGTGGAAAGACAAATATAATTTTCACACCAAAACTAAAGCTTTACAGTCTTTTTATTCGACTTTTCCCCTAAATTGTGGAGTCTGGGCCTTTTTGATTTGTGAAGGGCAAAGCGCAAATTTTCTTGAAATTGTGAAGTTTCAGCCTTATTTTCCTTAAAATTGTAAAAAGAAGAATTGAATAATAAAAAATGCTAAAACGTGCCGTGATTTAGCACAAGAAACACATTGGCAGTTACAAAAGTTATCATAAGAACTCCAGGACATATTTTGAGTTATTACAAGAACTCCGGGACATTTGAAAAATCGGATATAAATTTGTTAGCCAGGGCCTTATGTTAGCAATTTTGCATTATAATTAGGTAATTATGTATGGCAAGGATAAAGACTTGAAATAAACAGGTCAATACTTGCGAATTGGCAAATAATTTGGAAATTCTACTCAAAACTTCCAGATTTTTAAGCAAAAGGCGATGAAAAATGGACTAGGAATTAGTTTTTGACACATAATACAATATGTAAGGCAGATTTAATCATTAAAGTTTAATTTAGCACATACAACTCACTTTTTACAGATGAAAATTACCATTTTTGACGAGTGTTTTAGCAGTATATACAATATAGTTTTCCGACGGATTCCGTGACAGTTATCACAAGAACTCCTGGACAAGTTATTATAAGAACTCCATCCCTCGTGTAACACTTTCTCCCCAGTGAATAAAGAGGCTAGGGCATACCTTGTTCGATCAAGATCGAGCAATTTTTCTTTTCTCTAGAGATATAATACAAAACTATATTGTTTTGATAATAATAAAATGTGAGTTTACAACAAAACTGACCAGGCCATCTGTTGATGACAAATAAAGTGATGACGCAGGTGGATGATGAGTCTATTTTGTGCCTTCCTATTCCAACAGGAATCGGCCGTGCTAGACTCATTCGTATTTTTACCGATTTTTTTTTTAAACTGCGAATTGTGTCAAACCATGTATTCCTTTTCTTTAGTTTTTAAATTATTCAATATGCGTGATGATCATGGAGTTCGGTGAACAGTTGGTCTGAAGTCAATTACTATAAGACTTGTCTTTCATTCTCATCCTTTTCCATTGTGTAAAAATGTTTTGTTTGTTATATATTTGTATGTACATTATATATACTTTCGGGAATAAATATGTTTAAACTAAAAAAACTAAACTAATCAATTACTAGATAATCCACGATACTGTTATTTATGGGATAATTACACAAATCAAAACAGTAACTCGAACTTTTTAACAGTCTGCCAATACATAAATAGATTGACAATTAAAGGCCTGAAACAAATCCGATCAATCATTCATTTCTAGCAGGACTGTTTTCTCCCGGGTCTTTCAAATATTAGAAAGACTCTGGTTTCTAAAAATATATTTCACTACTATGGTTGCTGATTTGTGCCATTCGTGTTTTCACCCCGCGACCCCGCCAAGCGAAAGGTCGATAATTAACAAGTTAAAATGGCGGGTGCTCGCAGAGAAAACACGCTAATTAGCGCGGGCGCGGGGCGAAATTTAATAAATAAAACTTCGCCCCGCGCCCGAGATTTAAGAAATAAAACGGCGGGGGGCGCGGACCAAAAACACACTAATTAGTGCCCGCTAATTAGCGTGTTTTTGCTGCGTTCTCCGCCATTTTTACTTGTTGCATGATAATCGTTTTTCCGCTTGGCGGGGTCGCGGGACGAAAACACGCTAATTAGCGAGGGCGCGCGGCGAAGTTTAATTTATTTAACTTCGCCCGCACCCCGCTTATTATCGTGTTTTCGTCCCGCGACCCCGCCGTTTTATTTCTTAAATCTCGCTCCGTGTTTTCGCTGCGCGCCCCAGCCATTCTAACATGTTATTATCGACTTTTCGCTTGGCGATGTCGCGGGACGAAAACACGCTAATTAGCGGGAGCGCGCGGCAAAGTTTTATTTATTTACCTTCGCCCGCGACCCAGCTAATTAACGTGTTTTCCTCCCGCGACCCCGCCGTTTTAATTTCTTAAATCTCGTTTTATTTATTAATTAAACTTCGCCACGCGCCCCACGCTTATTTGCGTGTTTTTGCTGAGCCCCCCCCGCGAAATTTCGACTTTTCGTTTAGCGGGGTCGCGGGGCGAAAACACACGAATGACACAAATCAGCCACCATACACTACCCTTAAAATATTTGGGAAATTGTCACAAATAAACATAACAATGTATTATGAATATATTTTCACTAGAAATAAGTTTGAAATTCCTCCAGTCAACACTAATTTAACAATGCAAAACAAATTCTCAGATGAGGATGACAGCGATATATTAGCAGAAATATATAAGAGTTTTAGTCCTTGTCATTTTTATTTTATTACCATATATTTGAAAACTAAATAAAGGCCATATTTAACACCATGTTTGTAGTTTAATTGAATTACATTAAAAAGAATTGTAAAAGAAACTTGAATCATAATTTACGTGGCAAATATGGTTCTCAGTTTTATTGAAGCTATGTGTCTTTTACAGCGAGAAAAATCGCTTACCAGTCGCAGTATTTCACAAGCAAATCACGTGATATCGGTCCTTTTCCGTCGGGTCCTAGAAGAAGGACAACTTATTTTATAGTTGTCTAGGAAAATCAGACACAATCCAAGATGGTAAGCTTGTTTTTATTAAATCATTTTTCCATATTTAGTATTAAAATATCTCTTTGTATACATTTTATAATGGATTATTTATTTTATAAACGTTTATTTGTTAAAAATTGGTTTCAAATAGCAGTGGAATGAATGAACATATGAGATAATTTAGAATGTCTTAAAGAATTTTCCTGCGTAGTATGTAATGACAGTTGACTTTTTTATAATGTCTCTTTGTCTTCCTTTTGGTTTTGAAATATATGTTTGTTGAAGGTATCTCTTGTTCCTGTCATTTGACAGATTGTGAAAAAGAACATATTTTGCATATAAAACATTCAGTGAGCCGGCCATTTGATAAGATTGTTTTGATAATACTAGAGCTAGTCTGTTGAGCACGTTAATTCTGTTAAGCATTTAGGCCTATATCAATACAGCGTATTCCTAATCGCCATGGCAAAATCATGATTTATATCAATTTATCAATTACATAAACTGTCTTGGAATTGGATTTCATAATTCATGCAGTCTAAATTGATGGATCATCATTTTTTATAGATTTTAAAAGGAATAAGGTTACTGATTATATGATTTAATGTATGAGTATTGTAAGATTCAGATCAATTTGATGACTTTCTATTTTCACTTTTTATAAAAATTACAATGTCAACATTCAAAAATGAAGCCCATGTCTGACATTACCTTTGTTAATATAAACAGCAATCAGTAAAACAACTTAATTCATCTAAAACTTTAACTATAAACAGCAAATTTCTCATTGAATATCTGTAAATTTATGAATTGAAAAGTAATCAAATCTCTAGACTATCCCTACATGAAATTACAGACTTTCCATAAATAATCCTAGACCTGATATATGTCGGCCCTGGTCTTGTCTTAAATTTCTACATATCTACTCTTAACATTCAAGAAATTAATTTTCATTTGTGATAGAGCACATCTCTTGATTTTCAGGTGAACTTTACGGTAGACGAGATTCGTAATATTATGGACAATAAGTACAATATCAGGAACATGTCCGTAATTGCCCACGTTGATCATGGAAAGTCAACACTGACGGACTCCTTGGTCAGTAAGGCTGGTATCATTGCTGGTGCAAAAGCTGGTGAAACCCGATTTACTGACACAAGGAAAGATGAGCAGGAGAGATGCATTACCATCAAGTCAACGTAAGACCTTGTTTAGTAGTCATTGTCAAAGACATCAAGACCATTTTCTGCCAGTGGAGAAGAAAAATAAATTTCAAAAATTGGTCTTTAAAAAAATATATAAAAATACAAACTAGATTTTTGTCGTTTGAAAATCAGTTCAACAGTGTCTATGCTAGGAGTGGGGATGGGAGGGTATACACTCATATTTTTGAGAATTCCCCCCAATTTTTTCAGAGGCAAGGGGGGGGGGGGTTTACATTGAGAAAAAGGAAAACAATCAACAAATGTAATAAATTCTCAATTTTCGATAAAAATCCCCCTTTTTCGAATCCTAGAACAGACATTGGTTTAATCATGTGATTGTGTAAAAGTTTTAAGTTTCTATATAAAATTATTTCTTTAATTCTATGATGTATTCTGTGAAAATAGAAAAGGAATTTGTACAAGAAGTTTCATAATCGTAATTGATAATGATTTTACTATATATATTCAGGACCAAAAAACCCTTCTTTGCCCCCCCCCCCCCCCCCCCCCCCCCCCCCCCCCCCCCCCAATTTAGTCCTCAAAATTCCCCAGTCATTTGAAATTGCCCATAGAATTTAAAACAAAATTAAATGGTGTTGAATTAAGGTCTTTTACTGCCTTAATAGTATTTCCCAGTCCCTTTTGCTTTTCTATTTTGAAGAACTTGTTAAAAGTTTGTGTTAAATTTGAAACCCCTTTTCCAAAAGTATGCCAAAATAACGCATATTTTCCCCCAAGAAAAAGGCCGAGGCCCCTTCCCCAAAAATGGTGTTTTGGCCCTGATATTTATGAGTTGTATAAGGAATATATTTCCAGAAAATTAAAATACCTTCTACTTTTCAGAGCTATCTCCCTGTATTACGAACTGGCTAAGGAAGATCTCCAATTTATCAAACAACCTCTTAGCCCTGATAACGAGAACCATTTCTTGATCAACTTGATCGACTCCCCTGGGCACGTTGATTTCTCATCTGAGGTGACAGCTGCCCTCCGTGTAACTGATGGAGCTCTCGTTGTTGTTGACTGTGTCTCGGGTAAGTGTAATGATAGTGAGAATATGTTTAACTTACAAATTGAAGTTCACTTTGGAAGGTCAAGAATTTAATATTTGTCTAAGGTTGTTTGTAGCTTAAAGTGTTTTTACTGTCCCAATGATAAAGTTGATAACATTCAAACAAAATATATCAATTTCACAAATTTACCTGTTGGTCGTTATAGTTTCAGTCCTTAGGCAATGCAATAGGAGTAATGGAACTTATGCTTTATCTAAGAGAAATTTTCATATCGTATTTTGCACATAAACGTACATTCAGATTAATAATAGTGGGATGTCGAGAATAGTTTTCACATCAATGTATTTATGTTTTAGGTGTATCTGTGCAGACAGAAACTGTGTTGAGACAGGCCATTGCTGAGAGAATTAAGCCAGTCCTGTTCATGAACAAGATGGACCTTGCTCTTCTTACTCTTCAGGTCGATCAAGAAGAGTTGTACCAAATCTTCCAGCGGGCTATTGAGAATACCAATGTCATCATTGCCACATATGAAAGTGGTGACAGCCCTATGGGTGTCATTGCTGTAAGTAAATAAGTCTTGGAAAAAAAAATGCTCTTAAACTTACACTGAGGAATGCTTCTATTGGAATAATAGAATTCATTATGAAGTAAGAAATGATTACAGGTTAAGCTTACCGCCAGTTTAATTAAAAAAAAAGCATCTTAACTTGCTATCATTTAGATATAAAAAGACATTATCATATGAAATACTCCCATCATTGATGTACTATTATGTTTTAGGTTGATCCTCAAAATGGAACTGTAGGTTTTGGATCTGGTCTTCATGGATGGGCTTTCACCTTGAAGGATTTTGCTAAGATGTACTGTGCAAAGTTCAAGATTGAAGAGCCTAAAATGATGAAAAGACTATGGGGAGATAATTTCTTCAATGAGAAAGAAAAGAAGTGGACTAAATCTTGCACTGATGACATGACACCCCTGAAATGCCGTGGTTTTAACAAGTACATCTTGGTTCCAATTTACCAGGTAAGGAAAATGTTTATAAACTGAAAACCAAAGCTCATGCAGAAGGAAAATCTTTGCACTGTCCTAGAAGTTTTAAGTATTTTGCACTAACAGAAATGTATGTTAATAAAATTAAGTTAGTATTAGTGTCTTGGTGATTTGTTATTGGTTGTTTACTTTTTAAGTTGCAACTAGTGAGGGTTACAACAAGACATTTTATTGTCCTTATACACCTAATGCAGAGCCGGTCTTTTAAACTAGAGGTGTCAGTACATGTTATTAATGAATGATGAATGTTTTCAGGTGTTCGATATCTGCAAGAACTCTGAGGATGACAACTCTAAGGCAATTGCTTTTGCTGGCAAACTTGGTGTCAAGTTGACAACTGAAGAGAAGGATCTTCGTGGCAAATTTTTGCTCAAAGTTAGTGAATTTTCTTTTTGCATTTGTGAGAGCAATGAAATAAATGCTATTTTTTGTGTCGCCTTGAAAAGGTGACATATAGGGGTTACTTTTGTCGGCGGTGTCGGCGGCGGCGTCTGTGTCGGCATCGTTGTCAGTGTCCCCTAAAGCTTGTCCGGAGCATAACTCAGTCACTATAAGTCTGATTGACTTCAAACTTGGTATGCATGCTTCTTTCAATAACTCGAAGTGCAGTACACAAGAACCGGTACTCTGCAGTTCTTAGTTTTTGAGTTATTGCCCTTTGTTAATTTTCATACTTTAATTTTGTCCGGGCCATTTCTCTTCAACTAAAAAAGCTATGGACTTAAAACTTCATAGGATGATAGATCTCATTATTAAGAAGTGCAGTGCACAAGAACCGGTACTCTGCACTTCCTAATTTTTGAGTTATTGCCCTTTGTTAATTTTCATACTTTATTTTTGTCCGGGCCATTTCTCCTAATGTATAAAAGCCATGGACTTGAAACTTCATAGGATGATAGGTCTCATTAAGAAGAAGTGCAGTGCACAAGAACTGGTACTCTGCATTTCTTATTTTTTGAGTTATTGCCCTTTGTTTATTTTCATACTTTAATTTTGTCCGGGCCATTTCTCCTTAAGTATAAAAGCTATGGACTTGAAACTTCATAGGATGATAGATCTCATTATTAAGAAGTGCAGTGCACAAGAATCGGTACTCTGCATTTCTTAATTTTTGAGTTATGGCCCTTTGTTAATTTTCATACTTAATTTTTGTCCAGGCCATTTCTCCGAAAGCATAAAAGTTATGGACTTGAAACTTCATAGGATGATAGATCTCATTAAAAAGAAGTGCAGTGCATAAGAACTGATACTCTGCATTTCTTATTTTTGAGTTATTGCCCTTTGTTGATTTTCTTACTTTATTTTTGTCCTGGTCATTTCTCCTCCAGTATGAAAGCTATGGACTTGAAACATCATAGAATGATAGATCTTATTGATAAGAAGTGCAGTGTACAGAAACTGCTGCTCTGCACTTATTATTTTTTGAGATATTGCCCTTTGTTATTTTTCATATTTCATTTTTGTCCTGGCCATTTCCCCTAAACTACATTGTTCACAAGGCGACACATCCGACTCGCGGAGTTCTAGTTTGCTATTCAAGTCATATCAGGTATGTGTACAAAGAAGTATCAAATGAAGGTAATTAAGGCAAGTTAGTTCTCTGAATAATTCATTATATAAGTGCATGGGTACAAGTTTTCAGTCATCTGCCTGAAGTCTAGGGGTATGTTTCACTAACGTACTTAGTTATCGTAACTCTAGTTTGACCATAATATTTTGCGTAAGCAGAACTAAGTATTTATTTGTGTTTCACTAAACTTTCTAAGCTACGCATTTGCGTAAGTTTAAACATAAAGTTTCTTATTGCTGGCGTAAGTTCAATTGCACTTTGTGTTGAGTGAAACACAACTAACGTAAATTTACGTTTTGCGAAAGTCCATTTACGTTAAAAGATACACATAACTTACTGAAAGTTAGAGAAACGCTCACCAGGTTATTAGCTCAGGGTGAGCTTTTAGAATCGTGGAATGTCTGTCGTACGTTGTCTTGTCGTCCGTCTACATTTGTTCTTTAACATTCTAGTGGTCACATTTTTGCCTCCGTCATCTCGGATGAAACACTAGGTCACAGTAGCTTGAAATAGAACTCAAAGTGGCTACTGTTTAAGTTTTCTCCCAAATATCCTTGAAATTGGTCTGAAAGTTTGTTTTGATGATTTCTAGGTCAAGTTTGAATATGGGTCACCTGGTGTCAAAAACTAGTTTTCTGACACTTTCACTTTTAACTTGCACCCATGGGAGTGAGAATGATTAAATTTATTGAGTGTTGAATTAAGGACTGGCAGAGAATAATTAATTTATTATATATATATCATATATATTTATATATTTTCTTTTGTTATCTTCTGTATACACATGCAGATATATATGGAAAGGATTCATACTTTGACAAAACTAATGTGACAAGACAAATGATTAAATTTATTGAGTGTTGAATTAAGGACTGGCAGAGAATAATTAATTTATTATATATATATCATATATATTTATATATTTTCTTTTGTTATCTTCTGTATAGACTAGGGCTGTGCATTGCCATTTTTTTCTGTCACGATACATATCACGATATTTGTTTTTCAAAACGATGCGATTCACGATATGTATTGCATACTTTGAAGAAATGCGATGCATATTGCGATTCTTATGTTGCGATGCGATACGTATCACGATACTGACTTTCAGACTTAGTATATAAAAATTTGGCCATTTGTTTACAGCATAATTACGAATATAATATAAAACTATTACAATAACAAAAAAATAAACTCTTTAACTTGTTGTTATAACTTGGTTTCCGATTTTGATCTTTCAACAATTTACTTTTCTGATTACTTGAGGATTAAAGGTATTTTTAATTATACCATAACAGCAAATTGATATCTACTAGCTATTCTAACACTAAAACCCACTACTGTAAATATGGCAGTTTAACAATTTCAGACTAAAGATTTTTCTTGTCAAAAAAATAGTAACAAGTGATCTACAATTAGAACAACAACTGTGAAAATGACAGTTTATGAGTTTCAGTCGAAAGATTTGTGCTCAACCCCAGAGTATTTTATTTTGAGTTTGCAAATTTTGCAAACACTCCACGTCCGGTCTTCCACATTATACAACACTGTCTGATGGTTCCCCAAAAACTACAATGTTCCCAAAACCCGTGAATTATATGACCGGGGAGGATTGACTGTAATTTCCCCTTCTACATATTTTGCAGTCTTCATGTTTTCTGTTTGTTTGTTTTGTTGGTTTTTTTACGGGAAAATGATGTCAACGGAAATGAAAGTATAAATACGTGACGAATATCACATGGGGATGTTGTCATCATCACTATTTTAATCCGACAATTAGTGCCACAGGTGCTAGTGGCATTGATTTGACCTATGATGTGTTTGACCTTGTTATTTATACAATAAAATATCAATATATTAAAAAAAAAAAAAAAAATAAAAAAAAATTTTTTTTTACTGTTATATTATTATAGACAAGGTATGCAACATTCAGGTACGAAAATTATGGGTACGCCGGTTATCTGTGTTAAGATTTTTCACCGGGCTGTAATATCGTCGGATTTTTGTAAGTATGTAAAATCCAGTTGTTTGCATGTGTGTTCGACCCGTTTGATCTCATTGTTGATGTATTTCAAGCGTAAATACCAGGTTACAATGTACATGTCATGACGGTCTCATCTTTCGGACCTGGGTGATTTCTTACTTTCGGGCTTTAAAACATTAACTAGTGGTTAATTGGGGATCTGTAAATAGTAAATTGTAATAGAAAAATATATTGTGCATTGATTCCATGCAAAAATCCGACGATATTTCCGCCCGGTGAAAAATTTTAACACAGATAACCGGCGTACCCATAATTTTCGTACCTGAATGTTGCATACCTTGTCTATAATAATATAACAGGAAAAAAATAATTTTTTTTAAATTTTTTTTTTTTTAATATATTGATATTTTATTGTATAAATAACAAGGTCAAACACATTTTAGGTCAAATCAATGCCACTAGCACCTGTGATTAGTGCTACAAAATAAAATTACAAATCCATTTTTGTAAGTTGTTTTTTCTTGAAATCGCACAGATCTCTAAATATGTTTTATTATAAACAAGTTCAAAGAACACCAGCCCATTTACATGGAAATGATAAAACTTGGTTAGTACCGTTAAATGATTGATTGCGGCACGGATTTATATTACAATTGTAATATAAATCCGTGATTGCGGACACGGGAAACGAGATGACAACGATGGTATGATAATAGTCACGCTTGTTTATTGTTTTCATTCCGAGCTATTTTTCTTTCTTCAGTCATTCAAAAATACGTTTGTTCTTATATTCCTGGAAGATATTGTTAGTGTATTGCGATACATTCCCGCTGTATCGATACATCGGGAGGTGAAATATGTATTGCATCGCAATATATTGGAATTTGTAATTTCATTACGATGCATACATCGAGGACAAGACAGATCGCGATGCATCGATGCATCGATGAATCGTTACACCTCTAGTATACACATGCAGATATATATGGAAAGGATTCATACTTTGACAAAATTAATGTGAATAGACAAACGTATTAAAATTATAAAAAGGAAACTTTAAGATTTGTTCGAACATTCTTTGTTTGCTTTTAGAAAAAGTTAAAAAGTTGAGTGTTGCCCATGCCCGAACGTGGCTCTTGTTCTATATTAAACCAATTGAAATAATACTAAATTCAGGAGGTTTTCTGACACTTTAAACTTGCACCCATGGAAGTGAAAATGATTAAATTTGTTGAATAGGACTGGCAGAGAATAATTAATTATTAAATCTTTTTTTCTTATGTAGACAATGATGAGGAAATGGCTTCCAGCTGGAGATGCTTTGCTGCAGATGATAGTTATCCACTTGCCTTCTCCTGTAACAGCCCAGAAATACAGAACTGAATTGTTGTATGAAGGCCCAATGGATGATCCCTGTGCTGTTGGTAGGTTATAGTCAGAGAAGCTGATTGTATTACTTTACCAAATATCAAAATGTCTATGATAAAGGACTATTTTACTAGAAATTTGGAAAACTTTAATTTTTGGAAGTTCATGCTCTATATTTTGTATGGGTGTATTTATCACCTTCAGTGATAACCATTTCCTAACCATTTTGACACACATTCTTCTAACGAGGTGATGCTCGATTTTATATAGCTTGTCAAGAAACATTTCCTTCTAAATTGCAATGACCTTGTACAGGTTTGCAAGTTGGCGAGTTCCATAAAAATACGCAGATCAATGGATTACTTAAAAGAAATAAACTTGTAATCTTATGTGTCAGTAACTGATTTTCATAAACTTTCTCATGGGATATGGCTAAAGCATCAACTGGAGAGTTCAGAAGCTTTGATAAAAACAAATTGTCTCAATAAAAACAGATTATAAAGTTGATGTGTATGCTAATTTTAAGTTGCCCAACAACAATACCCATAGGACAGTTTTCCTGTGAAGTTTAGCTGATGCAGGCAATTTTGGTGTTTTTTTGACCATCCTTAATCTAAATATCAGTTTAATGAATGAAGGACTTGAATCCATTTAAGCTGTGAAGAACTGCGATCCAAAAGGAGAGTTGATGATGTATATCTCTAAAATGGTTCCCACCTCTGACAAGGGACGTTTCTATGCTTTTGGACGTGTGTTCTCTGGTACTGTTGGCACTGGCCAGAAGGTGCGCATTATGGGCCCCAACTACAAACCAGGCAAGAAAGAAGACTTGTATGAGAAAAGTATTCAGAGGTATACATATAGCAAGTTAAAAACTAATTATTTAGTGACTTCTACAACTATTTGAAAGACACAAACTTGTCATTCATTTTTGAAAAAACCTACACCATTGAAATTGTGTTCATGAATTCTGCGAAGAGGCTTTTTCGGTTATGAGAGTTTCGACATATAATGATGGGGTTACACAATTGGTTTGCCACCAATGTTGCTGAAATATTTGTATATGATAGGGTTACACAGTCGGTTTGCCTCCAATGTTGCTGAAATATTTGTATAGAAAAGGCAATGGGAAAACAAGAAGTTAGTATCAATATTTTCTCTCCCTAATAGAATGCCTCTAATATATTTAGGGAAGATGCAGACAAGTATCTAATAGGAAGCTACATTGTTTCAATTTGATGACTGGTTTGTTTCTTAGATCAAACTTCTTGAATTGTATGTGTGGGGAGAATTGTTTGAAATTAGTGAGGAAAAAACTTCAATCTTTTTTATCTTCATCAGGACTATATTGATGATGGGTCGCTACATTGAGCCAATTCCAGATGTACCATGTGGAAACATTGCTGGTTTGGTCGGAGTTGATCAGTTTTTGGTGAAGGGAGGAACTATCTCCACATACAAAGATGCCCACAACATGAAGGTAAGGAAACTTGTATTTTTTTTTTCAGCATTGACTTCAATAATAACTGAAAGAGTAAATATGAAATGCCAAGGAAGATAAAGCCTGATGAAATTAAGGTCTGATGTTATTTCATTGCTTTGCAGGTGATGAAATTCTCTGTGAGTCCAGTTGTGAGAGTTGCTGTAGAATGCAAGAACCCAGCTGAATTGCCAAAGCTTGTTGAAGGTCTTAAACGTCTCTCCAAATCAGATCCTATGGTGCAGGTAGGGGAATTTGTAATAGACCAATTTGATAATTATACTGACTTTAAATTATGTATGAAAAATTAAGTCTGATAATAAGTTTATACACAGAGATAACTTGAGTAAAACAATAGCACATTGCAGTTGTCATCTATTGGCCAGGTCAATGTCCTGTCAATAACTTCTAGATCTGCTGTCTTCATATTTTATATATGACTCATTTGTCTGTCTGAGAACTTCAACATGAAAACCTTAAGTTTGCTCATGTCTATCCTAAGGTAAAGGTTATAGTGATGATCAACTTGGCAACAGTGTCTGCTTATTTTCGTAATGAACCATTTGTCTAAAACCTTCATACATGGGAATGTTTAATTTTAAATTTTTAGCTCGCCTGTCACAAAGTGACATGGTGAGCTTTTGTGATCGCTTTTCGGCCATAAACTTTTACTTTAAACAACATCTCCTCATAAACCATTAAGCCAATTTCATCCAAACTTCACAGGAATGTTTCTTTTGTAGTCAACTTTTAAAATTGTTCAAAGAATTTAATTACAAGCAGAACTCTGGTTGCCATGGCAACCGAAAGAAAAAACTTAAAATATCTTTTAGAAAACCGTAAAAGCTAGAACTTTAATATATGGCATGAAACATCATCTAGTCGGTGTTCAGCAAGTTTGTTCAAATAAATGCCCTGGGATCAAAATTGACCCTACCCCAGGGGGTCATTGATTTTCCTTATTTGTATATAGTAAAAACTTAAAAAATCTTTTTAAAACTCCAAATAGCTAGAGCTTAGATATTAAGCATGATACATCTTCTAGTGGGTGTCTACCAAGTTTGTTCAAATAAAAGCGATGGTGAGCGATTTCAGGGCCATCATGGCCCTCTTTTTAGCTCACCTGAGCACTTTGTGCTCAAGGGTGAGCTTTTGTCATCACTCTGCGTCCGTCGTGCGTCCTTCAAAAAATGGCGTCAAACTTTTCAAACAACATCTCCTCCTAAACCACATGGCCAATTGCAACCAAACTTTACAGAAATGATCCTTTGGTGGTCACCTTTAAAAATTGTTCAAAGAATTTAATTCCATGCAGAACTCTGGTTGCCATGGCAACCAAAAGAAAAAACTTTAAATATCATTTTCTAAAAACCCAAAAGAGCTAGAGCTTAGATATTTTGCATGAAACATCTTCTAGTGAGTGTCTACCAAGTTTGTTCAAATAAAAGCCCTTGGGTCAAAATTGGCCCCGCCCCAGGGGGTCATTGATTTTCCCTATATGTATATAGTAAAAACTTTAAAAATTTCTTTTAAAGAACCCAAAGAGCTAGAGCTAAGATATTTAGCATGAAACATGTTCTAATGGATGTCTACCAAGTTTGTTCAACTAAGAGCCCTGGGGTCAAATTGGCCCCGCCCCGGGGGACATTGATTTTCCTTATATGTGTATAGCAAAACTTAAAAATCTTCTTGGAAATAACCCGAATAGCTAGAGTTTAGATATTAAGCATGAAACATCTTCTAGTAAGTGTCTACAAAGATTGTTCAAATAAAAGCCCTGGGGTCAAAACTTGCCCTGCCCCAGGAGTGTCATTGTTTTTAAATACTAGTATATGTGTAAAGAAAAAACTTAGAAAATCTTTTTTTTAAAAACCCAACAAGCTAGACCTTAGATGTTTAGCATGAAACATCTTCTAATGGGTGTCTACCAAGTTTATTCAAATAAAAGCCCTGGGGTTTAAACTTGCCTAGCTCTGGGGGGCCTATATACAGGTGAGCGACTTCAGGGCCATCATGGCGGGCCCTCTTGTTTAATGAAACTTGAGGAATGTTCTTCAAACCAGGTTCATAGGAATTCTTTTTTCAACAGCTTTAAACAATTGCTAAAGGTTAAAGCTTCTCAGAAAGAGAGTATATAATACAACTTTGCTTTTATACTTAGATATGAGAATCTTTTTTACCATAATTGTTATTTAACAGCATATAATCTTGTGACTATTGATAACGTGTTTTCATTTTGAAGCATATGTTTCTTGCAGTGTACTATTGAAGAGTCTGGAGAACACATCATAGCTGGTGCAGGTGAATTACATTTAGAAATCTGCTTGAAAGATCTTGAAGAAGACCACGCTGGCATTCCATTGAAGAAATCTGACCCTGTTGTATCATACCGTGAAACTGTCACTGAAGCGTCTTCAATCATGTGTCTGTCAAAGTCACCAAACAAACATAACCGTCTTTTCATGAAGGCTGAACCTATTGTTGCACAGTTACAACAAGATATTGATGATGTTAGTATTTTCTTCTATCATTCTTGTGTAAATATTTGTTGAAACTGGAGCAAAGCGTATGATTTGCAACTATTAATGTAACGTAACACTTTCAGTGAACAACATTATGCCACCGCAGCATCTGCGATGCGGTGGCATACAGCGATTCACCTGTGTATTTGTTTGTGTGTTGTATAGATAAAAAATCTTCTTGTGAAAAACCACTTGTCCTATTTCAACCAAACTTGGCAGGATTGATCCTTGGGTGAAGGGCTTCCAAAGTTGTTCAAAAATTTCATTCCATGCAGAAAGCTGGTTGCCATGGCAACCAAAAAGGAATTACAGTAGAACTTCGGTAAGTCGAAGTTGAAGGGACTTGCGTAAAAACTTCGACACATCGGGACTTCGACTCATGAATCGCTCTCAATTCCATGACAAAATTTCGACCTGTGACTAGTCCTAATTATAAGATCTATAACGAAACCTATTTCATGTTTTTCCATCATTAATCTGCTATTTACATTTTACAATGATAAATATAGCATGATAAATAATTATTATTATGCTAATTATTTGGACTACCCGTTGACGTATACAATAGAGTTATAAAAGGCGTAACAATACGAAAGGGCGATAACTAAACCAGCTTATAGTAAATATTTCGCGTGTTATTCTCACGCGGCACCGGGTCAAGGATGTTTTCAAATGAAAGTAGTTCTTACTGTTTACTTTCAAATACCACTACGGCAATTAAAATAGTAACGATTAAAGCATTTTATCACACATTTTATCGCAAACAAAGGCGGTTTGAACACACGGCTGTGTAATTAACACCTGTCACACAATGTGATTGGAAATCGTCTTCGCAGCCAGATAAGGTGTGAAAATGTCTCGAGATGGAAGGTGTCGAAATAATCGAACGACTTCAACTTATTTGTGGTAAATTGCACTAAATTTACTTTATACGGACCACGAAAAAACCTCGACACATCGAAAAATTCGACACATAAAATCTCGACTCATAAACAGGTTTTTATAAGGAATATATAGGGGAAAAAGTCAGGACTTTCATTTTTCTTCGACACATCAAGAAAATCGACTAATCGAAGTTCGACTCCTAGAAGTTCTACTGTATTAGAATAAATTAAAAAAAAATTCTTGTAAAGGACCCAAAAGGCCTAGAGCTTAGATATTTTGCATAAGGCATTGTCTGGTAGACCTCTACCAAGATTGATCAAATTATAGCCCTGGGGTCAAAATTGGCCCCACCCCGGGGTTCATTGATGTACATATAGTAAAAACTTAAAATACCTTCTTGTCTAGAGGTACAAGGCTTAGAGGTTTGATATTTGGTATATGATATCATCTATAGGTACTCTACCAAAGTTTTTCAAATTTTTCCTCTAGTGTCAAAATTAGCCCCGCCCCGGGGGTCATAGGTTTTCCTTATATGTATATAGTAAAAAAAATTATCTTCTAGAAACTGACAAATGCTAGAGGTTAGATATTTTGCATGAAACATTGTGTAGTGAACCTCTAGCAAGATTGTTCAAATTATAGCCCTGGGGTCAAAATTGGCCCTGCCCCGGGGTTATTGATTTTCACTATGTACATATAGTAAAAAATTAAAAAATCTTCTTGTCTGATGGTATAAGGCAAAGAGCTTTGATGTTTGCTATATAATGTCATCTATAGGTCCTCTACCCAAGTTTTTCAAATTTTTCGCCTGGTGCCAGGGGGCATTGATTTTCAAAAACAGAAACTAAAACAAATGTTTTCTGAATTGGAGACAGCAACAGCTTAGATAATTGACAAGAAACGTTTGGTGGACCTGCTGAGACAGTGACCTGCTTTTTTGTCCTTTGATGTACAGCTATGAAATTTGAACCATGTGCACAGATTAAGATGTAAGGTGCACTTTAATATCAGCTGACCTAGATTGTGTCTTACTGTGTTGTCCTTTGATGTACAGTCATGAAATTTTGGCTGCGTGAAATATGACCTTCACCACCAAATTTACTGCATTGATATATTCCTACTCTGATCTTGTATTTGAATAACAATAGATTTAACCACTAATCTGATAATAAGAATTAGATAGGTCAGGGATCTATGCGGCGTTGAGCAGGTGGCCGTCTTATAAGAGACAATATATAGTAATTTATTATAGGTAAGCATTATCATACTCCATGAAACACCCTTTTGACAACTTTTCAAATAGTTGAGCGTTACTGTCCTCCGACAGTTCTTGTTCACAAATGCAATCTTGTTTTATACTTTTGGTTCTAGATGTGAAACTGAATTTGATAGACTAACATTATTCCTTTATTGCCCTTGTAAAGCATTCACTTTGTAAGGTAGTTTGTAGCAGCTGTAATTGCCAACTATAAGTTGTCACCATTTGCTTAAAAAATTCCAAATAAAATAAGTTGATAACCAGAAAAGTTTGAAAATTAGGATGAGACCAGATTGTCCTTAAGTCTTAATGCTAACCAAGAAGAAGAGAAAAAATATCAACAAGTACTTTAAACTTGTCAAATTAGTTAAATTATTAAATGTATACTTGAAGGGTGACGTAACACCAAGGCAAGAAATGAAAGAGAGAGCTAGATACTTGGCCGACAAGTATGACTTTGATGTGTCAGAAGCAAGAAAGATCTGGTGTTTTGGTCCAGAAGGTACTGGCCCCAACTTGTTGATTGATGTTACAAAGGGAGTGCAGTACCTCAATGAAATCAAAGACAGTGTTGTTGCTGGCTTCCAGTGGGCTACTAAAGAGGTTTGTGTCTTATAGAATTTCTATAAAGAAGAAAAGAAACTGCTTAAAATCGACTTTGTAAGGAAATTTAGTATTTCAGGTACAAGCCAAGTAATTGTTATAACTTAATAGATGAAAGTTACTTCAAGATGTTCTTGTGCAAATATTGTATTATTTATACTTGCACGTTTTAGAGAAATAGATAATTTGCAATGTTCGAAATTAGCAGTAGTCTACTGTATTTTCAGAGGCAATATAAACAACTATTTTGAACAAATGCTAGTGAAATGTCTTTTGGGCTAGTGAATATTCCAATCTGGTAGTCTGACAAGCCTAGTCGATTCAAATCCTAATTTCTTACACTGAATTGAATAAGAGAATGACATATTGTATTATTTCAGGGTGTCTTGTGTGATGAAAATGTACGTGGAGTAAGATTTAATATTCATGATGTAACTCTACATGCCGATGCTATCCACAGAGGTGGTGGACAGATCATCCCAACAGCAAGAAGAGTATTGTATGCCTGTATGTTGACAGCTGCACCAGCTCTCATGGAGCCAGTCTACCTAGTAGAAATCAGAGTAAGTTTTTCCTAATCCCTTGGATTGATAGTTTGCTTGGGCATATTTTATATTTCTGACTGACCATAAAATCCTTCCACATTAAGCCCTCCAACCTTTAAGGGTCCATGCACCTGGATGATCTCTGCCTGCCAGTCACAGGGTCAAGGTTCCCTGGGGCCCAAGTGTTCATTTGGACATAGCGCTTTCTTTTTCTGTACATTGTACTGCTCTAGCTGATTGCATTGTTACTTGAACAGTTAAGAAAGTGATGATAACACTAGGAACACTGAATAGTTATATCCCTGCACAACAAAGTTGTAAGGGGGGTATACTGGAATCAGCTTGTGCATCTGGTTTTTCCATATCCGCCCAATATCTAAAGATTCCTTCAACCCACAGGCTTCATATTTGGCATGGAGGTTAGTCATGATTAGACGATGACCCCTATTGATTTTGAGGTCAAAGTCACAGGGGCCTTGACTAAAAAAAAGCTTGTCCGCCCAATAACCTAAGATTCCTTTGACCCAGTCTTCGTATTTGGCATAGAGGTTTGTCATGAGTAGATGACCCCTATTGATTTTTTAGGTCACTAGGTCAGGGCCAGAGCCTTTACTGAAAAAAGCTTGTCCACCCAATAACTTAAGATTCCTTTGACCCACAGTCTTAATATTTGGCATTTTGTGTTAGTCGTGATTAGGGATTAAACGATGATCGAGTATAATCGAAAATTGATCATTTATAGAACCGATCAGCGATGATCGATTACAAAGTTTAATAATCGATTATCGGTAATTTATTTTCTTGCTGTTACTTAAAGTGATTCACTGTATTATAAAAACACTTAATTAAAGCCAGTTTTGGTTGAAACAATAATTTTCATTCAATTGAATATGAAAGTATACTGGTGACCATGGAGTTAATAGTTGACAGTGAGGCATGTTAGTTTAAAGGTATACTATGCTCAAATTTGACATTAGAAAATATCTGAAATTGCTACACAGTCTTTTTATAAATATAAAATAAATATGTTTTGACTTCACACAAAGAAGATATGTTATAAAATAATTCTACACACTTAAGGTGGTTGCAATTTCAATATTTAGTGTCATTAAAAAATGGCAGTTTTGTAAAGAAAGGACCAACTTAACTTGTTCCCATACATAGTTTATTCATTGCTTTTTTGAAAAGTGACACATAATAATTTCATAGATTTTAATGAATTTTTTGGATAAAAATATTTTACTCAAGGATGAGCATAGTATATCTTTAAACTTATTTATTTCAGTTGATAAAGTGGTGGTTACATGCATGGAAATGGAATTCTTATAAATATTAAAGCATGATATGAACATTGTACATATTTACTTTGTTATTGTTAATGTTTCGATTATATAATCGATGATTGATCGAAAAGGGTTGTTCGATTATTTTCGATGATCGATTATGATTTTTGTCCGATTAAGAAACCCTAGTCGTGATGAGTAGATGACCCCTATTGATTTTGAGGTCAAAGGTCAAGGTCACAGGGGCCTTTACTAAAAAAGCCTGTCAGCCCAATAACTTAAGATTCCTTTGACCCACAGTCTTCATATTCGGCATCGAGGTTAGTCATGATCAGTAGATGACCCTTATTGATTTTGAGGTCTTTGGGTCAAAAGTCAAGGTCACAGCAGCCTTAAGCTCAAAAAGCTTGTCTGCTCAATAACGTAACAGTGCTTTGGTCAGCAGTCTTCATATTTGGTATGACTAGTAGATGACTCCTATTGATTTTTGGTGAATGTGTCAAAGGTCAAAGTCACGGGGGCTTTTACTACAATAAGTTTGTCCATTGAAATGCTTCAGAATGCCTGTCTAAAGTGTTATTGATTTTGACATTTTCACATTTGAAGCATATAATTATGTTCTCGTATATTTATCATAAAACACCCCTAGGCAAACCTGCATGAATGGGGGTATTCAAGTCATGCAGTGGCAGTTTCAGTTTTGAGGTCAAAGGTAAGGTCACTTTGATCTTTGCCACAAAAAAACATGTAGAATACATAATTAAGCAATGCACTGGCTTACTACCCTCAGATTTGGCAGGAAGGTTGTACTTTAGCTTTTAATGACTACTGTTGATTCTAACAAAGTGGTATGCGGGGGTATTCACGCCATGACAGTGGCAGTTCTAGTTTTGTATTAAGGTAGACCATGGGTAATGCACATTGAAGAGTATTCAAATAGGCTAACATCGCTTGCAAACAACATTGAAATTGAGGGGCGTGGGTTCAAACCCCAGAAGGGGTAACTTTTTTTCTTTCTTTTTTTTTCTTTTTAACATTTATGTATCTCTGATCCCTTATGGAAGAAAAAATGGGTTTGATTTAAATTATTTTATTATTAAAGATATTTATTTGCTAAATAATGCCAAAATTTATAGCAAATATGATACCAGATATTTTCAAAGTTAAATAAAATAAAAACTACACGGTAAAAGTATTTCATATTTCGCATGATCAACCAATTAAGAAAATTTAGGCAAACTTTGAAAACAGCCCCTCATTATGGTAAATTTTAGGAATATTTTGAATAAGGCATTTTAGATAGGGAAATGGTGAAATCAGTGTTTAAAGTGGGTGGGGTAGGGTAACATTTTTATACATATTAAGAACATTTGTTTAGAAACAAACATTTTACTTGTGTAATTTGTTACCTGAATGTTATTATTTGTTTCTTAATAATGGGCAATAGAAAAACATTTTTTATAATGATGATATTACAGATTATTTAGAGTTTCCTCATTTCTGAAAATAAGCCCTGCTAATGGCAAAGTCTTAGTTCAGAAATATATCCATAACTCATAAACCACACGGTAAAGTTTATTTAAATTTTGCATACAGGTGATCTTGAAAACATATAACTGTCCTATGTTGTCAATTGTACAGTTCCTTATGGTTCCCATTACCCATGGTCTACCTTAAAAGGAAAAACTGAGGGTTTTTTTCTTGCTACTAACATTTATGTCTTATTTTTACTTAAGGTACCAACTCAAGCCCAAGGAGGTTGTTTCTCAGTCCTGAACAAGAGACGTGGTGAAATGCAGGAAAATTTTGAATTTATTGTTGGACAGTCTATACTTAAGGCTTTCTTGCCTGTAAATGAATCTTTTGGTAAGTGTGGATGCTTTTTGACAGAATTTTTTAACTCTACTTTACGAAGTATATGGAGAGCTGTCCTACTCGCCACGGCGGCCGCGTCCAAATTTCAAATTAAAGTTTTAGTTAAGTAAAATATTTTACTCTATAACTTTTTCATTTCTTAAAGTATTGACTTCAAATATATGTTCCTTACCATCAACTACATCTTATGTGACAAGGTTCATAACTCTAGCACCAATATTGCAGCAAGAATTCAGACTTCCAGAAAGTTAAAAAAAAAAGTGTCGGACATTCAGTCTGACAAACCATGAAAATCTGTCGGACCGAATAAAATTAATCAAAATCAAAGGAAAACTTGTGTTTGTATTTCTAAGACACTTTTCGGTTTTAATTTTTTTGCCTTAAAAATCGTCACAGTCCGTACAGCGCATTTTCATCTCCTCCCTGTCATATACCAACAATTTAAGGTCCTGTTTCCGTTTTTCATTAAATTTTGTCTCGAATCTATTCTTTTCATCCTTTTACTGCTGTTCTGCGCGCTCCTCTGTCGTAGATTTTCGTTTTTTCCCACGTTTGGCTCTTTAAGTGACGCCATTTTGTAGACATGTGGCTTGGATAAAAGCCGGACAGTCGGACCGATCCAGAATAAAAAATCGTCGGACCTAATCAAAATTTATCGGACTGACGTATTTCGGGAAGTCTAAGAATTATCTCCCCATTAACTTTTGTATTTTTTTTACTAGAAAAATGTTATTTTTTACTTTAACTTTAGTTTTAAAGGTATCTACCTCAAACTTCAAATACATATTCCTTATCATCAACCAGATCTTGTGTGACAAGGTTCATAACTCTTGAAGTAATATTTTCAGATTTATCTACCTTTGAACTTTGAATTTTCTTTAAGAAATATTATAACTACTTTTCTAGGTATCTCCTAACTTCAAATATATATTTCTTGTTGTGTGACAAGGTCCATTACTCTAGTGTGACTTCCAGAAATATTCCCTGTTATTTGGAATTTATGTTGACAACTATAACTTCTTGTCATAAGAAGAAATATATTTATTTCATAATTGATTTTTCTTTCATAGTTGTGTCTTAACTGCATCCAGTATGTATTTCTTCTAGCTTTGCTGTCTCCTGTGACAGCTCTTGTTGATATGTAATCCCATGTCTACTGATTGTTCTGACTGTGATAATGTTATTTCTATATAACTATTTGATTTGGAGTTGAGACTACAAGACTTTGCAGCAATCATTATGTATATGTTGGGAGTTTATGAATAAAAGAGGCTCCGTTTAAAGATATTGCATGGAGTGTATATAGCCACTATGATCAACTAGAGAAAGGTGTCTTAAACAGTATGAACTGTATTTCAGGTTTCACCACAGAATTGAGAGCCGCTACAGGAGGTCAAGCTTTCCCACAATGTGTGTTTGATCACTGGGATAATATGCAGTGTGGAAATGCCCTTGACCCTGGCACAAAGGCTGGAGGTATCGTAGCAGAAATCAGAAAACGCAAGGGACTTAAAGAACAAGTGCAAGCCCTAGATAACTTCTTGGATAAATTGTAACATGTTATGACGTATAGTGCTATTTATTGTTTTCCCGACTTTCCGTAAGCCAGAATCATGGACCGAAATTGACAAAGAAAAAAATGTTGAAGTATCTTAATGACACTCGTCTACTGTTTAAATGTGCTGAAATTGTATAGAAACACCTTTAAAACTGAAATATGCTTTGTAAAATTTGTGCTGCTTGCCAATGTTGGCAATGAAACGAAGAAAAAAGTCTGATAAATATTTTGTGTTGTTGATTTTTTCCAAAAAAAAAAAAAAAGTATTGGAAAAAAAATTATCCAATCTGTTTTCTGTTACAATTGTACCTTGTTGCATCAAACTGGAAGCATCATTGAATATCCCACAAGTATTTTGAAGAAGATTATTATTAAAGAAACGGATGCTTTTACATATAGATCAGCTTCAATCAAATTGTATAATTTGTGTTGGATATTCTTGTTGGGTCTTGAACAGAAAATTTGGTGATCATCAATATCAGTTCCATTATTTGAGCTCCTGAATTTTGTTATCATGAAATGAATAATATGCATGAACATTGAAGAGATTTTACAACCAGAGGTTAACAAGTAATGAAGACATTACAGATTATCTTCATTAAATTTATTTCCCTTCAATGGAAAAGATGTCATTGCATTCCATGAATCCAAAGTGAACTTTAGAATGCCTTGATTTTCCTTGAAACAAAAACATGAATATTTTTAACATGCCATTTCTACATTCTGACTTAAGTTGATAGAAAAATTAAAATTTGTTGACATGTCACACAATAAGAAGGTTGAATATATGAATTTCATTTGACCAATGTGACTACAATTTTGAATTTTATGCTAGAGTAGGATCCAGTACATAATCATTATACTGCAAACCTAACTAGATATGAAAACTTGTGATGTAAATGCTGCTGCTGCTTATGAGGTCAAATTTAGATCATACACATTATAAAATGATTAAAATTAAATTAGTATAAAAAAATTAATAATAAACTGCTACTTCTCAAGTTCTGAGAGTAAGACGTAATATATTGACGATACCCAGTTGAAAACACCTAAACTTCCATGTACAATGTACTTGGATAGTGGTTCTAATATTAATAAATGGACAATAACCTTTGCATAGTGATTAGAAATATGTTCAGTTGTTGCATGCTTGAAATTTGAAACTGCCTATATATAGGATCCACTGTCCTCCAGATTGTCAAATGAAATAAAATTTCAAGTAAAAGGTAAATACTGATCTAGTTGGGTTAAAAAAGGTAAATTCGTAATTACTGACGTCTTACTTCAAAAAAGAATCTATAGTGTTTTTCCTTTCAACTTCGTTACCAATGCAGTAGCCAATATAAAAAGATAATTCATTTAAGCATGGTCGTGTGTCGCAACAATAATCTGGGATTGCGTAGGCCCCTATCGTATTTCAAGCTAAAGTTTATATATGATATAACATATGATATAATTAATAAGAATTTTTAGAGCCACAAATTACTACAAATATCAAAACAAAAGTAGTTATTTGTTTCCCTTTTATATGATACAATCCCTGATTCCATGTGTTACTGACCATAGGTGAAATTGTCGTGTACAATCACGTGGTACTAGGAAAAAAAAACCCGAATGCAAGAATTCCGTAGTATAATAAAAGAAGGTATTTCCCATTGGCAGATAAGCGAATTGTTTTTCAGAGCAATGATGTTGAAATATAAACATTATGAAGTGTCATTTCGATTTCTTTCAACAATATTATGTTTCTGAAGAGGGATTTTGAAATATTTTTTCTATTATCTTTGGAGGTCAGCTGCTTTAAAATGTTACTGTTGAGCTCTAGAATTTTAAAGGACTGGTCATCTGAAACTGTGCAAGGTTAGTATCATGAAGGTTGGGAACGTTTCTTAAAATCTTAACAGATCAGACCGCCTCCGTGGTTGAGGGGGCAGAATTGATGACTTGTAATCCATTTACCTCTGGCGTGGGTTTGATCCCCGGTAGTTGAGCAGGGAGGAAGGTAGTCTAGTGGTGTAACTCTCCAAGAACGATGGTTAGGAAACTACCCGCCTATATGACCAAAATACTGTTTGGAAAAGGCGTAAAATGAAACAAACTTAACGGATCACCAAAAGAAAGGTCACTTTCATGCATAACACCTGCAACAATGGACAAACCTTCCTTGATACAAAGTTTTAAATGATACTGTCTTATGTTTAGTTAAAAATTGGTTAAACTGAATAAAATCAATATAAAAAAAATTTTTAAGTCAAAATTTTTGTATGTATATCTTGTCCAAAATGTGTCCGGTCTATAAACTGCTATATATGGATGGATTTTAAAATAATTTTGTATAAATGAGTAGCACATCTGGGTATTGTCATGTGTAACAATTAAGTCTGAATGTCAAGGTCACACCGACTTCAAAGAAATTTTTAATAAAAATGCACTGATGTTTGTGCAATCAACATTTCTGTCATTGATTGATTGGTTTAAGAATAATTATGCAGAGCACAAGAATGGGGTCCCTACCTCAAAGGTCAAGGTCTGGTCACACTTATAGGTCAAAAGTCCTGATACGAATTTTCATTAATGTACACTGACGTTCTTGTCCGATTAACAATTCTGTAATTGATGGATGGCTTTAAGAATTATTATGCATTACTATGTTGGACATAATGTTGTGCAGAGTGCAAGAATTGGGGGTCTCTACCTCAAAGGTCAAGATAACACTTGTAGGTCAGAAGCCATATGAATTTTTATTAAAGTACACTGATGTTTCTGTCTCATCAACAGTTTTGTCATTGATGGATGGATTTAAGAATTATGCATAAATATGTTGGACATAATGATAACGTGCAGAGCACAAAAATTGGGTCCTTACCTCTAAGGTCAAGGTCACACTTTTATTCCCAAGTCATATGAATTATTTCATTGAAGTGGATCTCATTTATTGTGTAAAAAAACAAAAAAAATGCAAGTGTTTAAATGCTTTTTACTCAAATTGGGCTCAGAACTGCACAAAATATTTTCAATTTAGATTTCAACATTTCTCTATTTGGCGTCCGCGCCGAAGCGCGGCGCTCTTATGGAATGAGATCAGATTTTGTGAAAGGGCGACAGCAACTTCTCGAGCCTTTTAGTCGGTCATAATAAAAGCCGAAAATTCCGATCGGTATGAGGGTGCTTGATTATTAAATAAGAATGAAATGTCGCGATATGTTACAATGAATTTTCGCAATGCAAACATTTACAAATGAAATAACCTTTTCCGTCAATAAATCGCGCTCTTCGGGGTTTTTTATTTATCATTTTGTAGTACAACAGTCGATTATCATGTCATGGTATGTTATTGTTGTACATGTATCCTAGAATGATCAGTTGATGACCTAAATATTCCAAAAACCTATTTATAGATATATCTTTTTATCACTCCTATCGGTAAATGCCGGTCTCTCCCGGTCTATTTTGACCAGGATTTACTAGTGACCGGCGAATAGTACCACACGTTTATTGTCCGGTCTCTCCCGGTTTTGGAGTAGATGTTTGATATCGTTACAATTAGAAAAAAACAACAATAGCATGTTTCATTTTATCTATATGAGATAAAAACAATAAATATGTACACGGATTTATATGTAATATAAATTCGTGATATGTACAATAATTGAGAAAAAGGTACATTTTTTATGGTATTAAAATGACATTATCAACTTTGAAACATTTTATTTAATTATTCAATTTGTTATCCGTGTTTAGTAAAGATGCCGAGGAATTATTCAAAGTTACAAATTAGATTTTATGAATTATTCAATTGATCGATAATTTAAAAAATGATAAAGAAAAATACAATGTACATGTACATGGTTTAAGAATAAACAATATTATATATTGAAAGATAAACCATAATTTACTGACTTTTTCCAGTTAAGCTTTGACTTATAATCGTCGGTCAATATGACAATTGAATTCTTAAAATTTATTTTACAATTTTAATAAAAAAGAGTAGTAAAAACTCAGTATTAAAATAGCACATAAAACACAAAAAAGAATAAAAGAAAACAATATTCATAAAATTTGTATTTTTTTTTAATTAAAATTAATAGATATTACAATTATTGTATAATAAACAATTATGCTCAACATGATCAACATGGTAATATAACCAGTGTCATATTTTTACTAACTTAAAGTGTGAACAGATACCTTAAGGGGGTCTTCGCTAATAGCGATAACATGTACATAATAAGGGACAAATGTGTGGTACGTGTTGATCATGCGTTACACATATGGATTATAAATGATTGCATACATGTATATCCGTTGCTATTAATAACCACGATCATAAAGAAATAACAATCGCCTCGGTCAATATTAATTTTTTCAGTACATATCACATCATATTCAACAGCTAAAAAGTCCATATTTGTATAATATTCTAATCTCTAGCATGCTAATCAAAGTTCATAATGAACAATGTCTTTCGTCCGCTCATTCATAAGTGGTATACATTTCTGGTAGTTTATAAGAATATCTTGTCATCATATGTGTACTAGTTCATCTTCACTTGCTGCATTTCTTGCTTGGACGCCCTTTGATGCTTTGCATCAATGCTTTTCTTGTATACATTTCATACACCTCTTTTTTTTGTTTCTTTCTTTTTAAATGGCCCAGTAGACCTATGTAAGGTTTTCAAATTTTATGTTTGGGGCCTTTGGTACTCAGTGGAGTACTTTTAAGGTTATTATTGACACTGTAAATGCTATGGGTATGACAATTTAAATAATACTCTTCTTCAGAGTTGTTTAACCAACATAAAACTAAACCAGTCAGCTATTTTATCTATTTTATTTTTCAAAATTGCAGAACAAATATAACCAGTAATCATGATTAACAAGGACTACAAAATTGTCAACATTTGAATGTTTCTTGCTCTTTTACTTCGATTTTGCTAATAATTCCTTTGCCAATTATCCTAAAATCTTCTACAACAGCATCAAGATTTGGTATCAGCATGAGATTTCCTGAACTCTCTGTTTTGTCTGTGTTCAGTTTACTGTAGTTAATATGTGAGACCTAAAATATACCAATAAATATCTTTCAGTGTTGAAATATTAATATATTCTAAGGTATATTTCTCTCGTGAAACCTTGGATCTGTCCATGCTTGAAGCAGGGCTTGCAAAATCTGATTTTGACTTGCTTGTTCGTTTTATATGAAGCATTTCTTAACTTGTCCATGTGATATTTATGTAGTAAATTATAGAAAATTTTCACTTGGTAATACAGCCAGTGAGACAACCTGGGCAATATGAACAATTGATTTATTTCTAACTACATTGTAAATTTTCAGAATCTAAAAAAGCAATATTTTTGCAAATAAAACTTATTTAATAATCTTGTAATTATATATGTTAGAACCCCCTAGTATTGCTGAAGCTCCTCAATAACCCATGTATCACCTCTTATCATATCCCATAACCTGCTTGTCCCAAAAGCCTTTGATAAGCCTTTGCCACTGGTCTAACATTATCAAGAAGTTTTCTCAAATCTTGGGCATTTTTTTATGTAGTCTGACCAGGCTCTACACTGTTAATGAATCAGTAAATTGTCAACCATTAAACATTAAGTGTACTGGGCAAATCCATTACACAAACAGCATTGTATGGGTTAAACAAATGGACAGCTCCAACTGTTAAATCAGGACATAAAAACTTTCACAATTGTAATTTGTTGATCCTAGTCGGTAAATATGGTTAACATGCTGAATTTCTTAATGGGCTAGTCCATTCTTTTTCATATAACTCTAGTATCATTTTAGGCAAATCAAGATGAAATTTTTTAGCCTGGTTAGGGTGTGTATGTTCTATGCTTAATAAGGTTCCATCAGTTTCAGGCACTGAGAGTACAGACCCCGGTGATCTATAAATTTTGAATTCAGTAATGCTGATGCTGAATATGAATGCAAGTCAATTAACGTCATTAGTTTGGCCAGACTATATGGTTGTACAGGCATACCTGGCTCTACACTGGTGGCAAAGGCCTATCACTTACGTTCAAGTAAGGTTAATCAATATTAAAGTGAACTTGTCCATTCAACGAGACTGTCATTCCACAAATAATTATGTTGATAGTATTCAGTATCATATGTGATAATTAACCACAAAATAATCATATATTGGTGTTGTTGATGTGAGATACATGATCAGATATCTATATATAGCAGATAATAAATTGTTCTAAACAAAAGACGTATTCTTCATCATATAAATATCCATACACAACCATTTAGAAACATACCAATATTTTTTTTCAATAGATATTTTAAAAGAATGACAAAATGCTATAATTCTATTGCTTCATCAATATATGAAATAATTATGGTAATGGAGAACATTGTAGACCTAGCCACTTTAAAATTACCTTAAATTCTCTTGCTTGAAGTTGTGATGGCTTCCACAACACCCCTATAACTGTTCCTCCATGTTTGTCATGGAAAAATAAACACAATTCTCCAAATGTTGCCTACAAAATAATAAAAACAAGCAGTTATCATAGTATTGCAAGCAATCCATAAGTCCCCTACCGGTAAGAGCCCAAGCAACATTCTGAAGGGCCATTGGCCATTCACTTATGTTCCTATTTTAAGTAAATTTGTTGAAAAAGTTCTTTAAAAGTGATCACAGGAAACAGTTTTTATGTACAGACAGACGGACTGAAGGACACTCTAAAGTTATTTTTTAAACATCATTGTTATCAAAATATAACATTTTTAAAATCCTATCATGATTGAAGAAGTTGGAGTAAAAATTACCAATTTCTCAAAAAAAGTTCAAAAGGGGCATAATTCTGGAAATAGTCTTGCTAGAGTATTGAACACTCACAAATGTTGAGTGATAATAAGAAACATTTATATGAAGTTTGAAGTAGATACATTCAGAAAAAGAAGTTATTAAAAAAAACAATGTTTTTTTCATGAAAATTTTAAGTTCAAGGGAGGTAATTCTGATAAATTTTGTGCTAGAGTTGTAAACCTTGTCACATATGATGTGGTTGATGACAAGCAACTTCTATTTAAAGTTTGAAGAAAATACCTTAAGAAATAAAGAACTTATAGTGAAAAAACTTAAAAACTAGAATCAGAAAACTTGAAATTCAGTCTATTTGTTGCCATAGCAACCAGAATTTTCAACATAGGAAGATAAGAAAAGGATGTGCATAATTTCCATACTGCCATCTACCCATATGTCAAGTTTCATTAAAAAATTTTCAGTACTTTTTGCTGTATCGCGGGATCCAGTTTTGTGGACAGACAGACGGACGGAGGGTAAACCTAAAGTCCCCTCCGGTAAACCGGTAGGGGACTAACAAGCAATTATCATAGTATTGCAAGCAATCCATAAGTCCCCTACCGGTTAGAACCCCATCAACATTCTGAAGGGCCATTGGCCATTCACTTATGTTTTAATTTTTCTCTATTTTAAGTAAACTTGTTGGAAAAGTTCTTTAAAAGTGATCACAGGAAACAGTTTTTATGAACAGACAGACAGACGGACTGAAGGACACTCCAAAGTTAATATTTGAAACATCCCTGTTACCAAAATATAACATTTTAAAAGCAGAATTCTTAAAGAGGAAATAACTCTTTAATTAAAGATGCAATTTCATAAAAATTTTCAGCTCTTTTTGACTAATCACAAATATTGTTATATTTGCCATGTTTTAAGCCTATTTGTTGCCAAGGCAACTGATATTTTTTCAAAATAGGAAGAACAGATAAGACATGCATAATCTCAACACTGCTATCTACCCATATGTCAAGTTTCATAAAAATATTTCCAGTACTTTTTGAGTTATCACTGGATTCAGTTTATGTGTAAAATTTGCCATATTTTTAGAATTTTCAACATAGGAAGAAAAGAAAAAGACGTGCATAATCTCCATACTGCCATCTATCCATAAACCTAGTTTCATAAAAATATTTTCAGTATTTTTCAAGTTATCGCGGGATCCAGTTTTGTGGACTGACGGACTGACAGACAGACGGACGGACAGACAGACGGACAGAGGGTAAACCTTAAGTCCCCTCCGGTAAACCGGTAGGGGACTAATAAATTTATATAATAGATAAAAATGTCATGTGATGTCGACACAATATTCCTGTATCTTGTAAAAATGCTCATCATTCTATACAAAAATTTACATGCAGGTAAAAAAACAACATTGATCACCGATTTTCAAATCTCTGATTATTGTTATATAAAAGCGTATCTTGCATACAGTATATCACAAATGTTAATCTATAACTTTTCAATACCATTCTTTTTTATATAAAAAATTTGAGCACAAATCCTGAAATGGACCGAATATATCTTTTAACAAAGATCTGATAAAAATCTAAGAAAAAATTTACACGGTCACAAACGGCTATTTAATTTACAATATCAATCACAGTTCCTCACTTTCAATTCGTTCAACAGCAGTCTAGGAGGATCAAACTCAACCACTGGGAATCTCTCAACTTCTACATTTTTGCCAAATTTAACAGTTTTGTCAATATCAAGGCCCTCAGATTTCCGTGGTAACTGTTGCATGTGTAGATGGATTACAGCATCGAAAATACTCAATGATGGTCTGAACACTTGCTAAAAATAAAACAATATGTATAAAATACTGATTTTTTCTTCGAGTAATATTTTGGTTACAGTCTTAATAGCAAACTGATTTCTATAAGGTCATAGTGTGTCCTTCCAGGTTTAGTAGTGAAGTAAGACATTAGGACAAACAGATTAATGAATGATTGTAATCTAGCTGGATAGGTTCCTGTCATGACAAAACAGGCATTCTGAATGCCTTCTACAAGCGAAACACTAATGACTTTCAAACTGTCACCAAAATACCACACTATACTGTAGTATCTGGCTGCAATACATATCTATATCTATATATCTAAGAATTGACATTATTGCAGTATGTCCAGTTTTATTTTGCTGCTTCATTAAAAATGACACAACATAGACACAGTGTACCGATTCTACACCATGTCACAAATGGACTGAGGTAGAACTAAACATACATCCACCATGAATGCCACAAGTTATCATTTCTATCACGTTTTAACATACACCCAGGCAGTTAACTACAAGAGAACTTTTTTCAACCAGTTAAGAGAAATAATTCGGGAATGGGGGTTTTCGCAGAATAAAGATGACGCAAATATAATGTGATTCACAGTAAAGTGTTGAATCAATGTAAAATCAATACCTACTTTTAAATCTGGGTTGTCATTAAAAGAAATCTGTTGACGAATAATTTCCAGAGATTTTGTAGCGAGAAGAACAAGCCGGGTCAGAATGTTTGCTGACGGCCCATGTTTTGTCCAGTGACTACTAAACTTGTCCAATGGTGACGAAATAAACATTAGTGGTAAAGTTGATCGATCTTTAGAGAATTTGGCAGGAACCTCGGCCAAATCTCCAACTGCAAAGAAAAATATATGAAATACTTGAAATATATCAATTCTGAAATATTGAAATATTTCAAATCAAGATATGCAACCTGAACAATGACTTACTTTTACTTTTGAAATTTCAAGCACAAAATAATAACACCTTAAATAATCAATTTCATAAAACATTTCATATTCAAAATGTTGAATCAGAAATTAATTTCACACAATAAGAAGAACCTGTCAAAACAACATAAAACTTAAAAATTGAAATATATATTTAATAAGTTGACTGGGATTTACTTTTCCAAAAATCCTAATATATACCAGTATTACTAAAAATGTAGCCAAATTAATCAATTACCTGTAAATTCATTGTTTAAGTTGATCAATAATGGTGTTGATTTCCAATCAAATGTAGACAGGAGCTCTAAAAATCTTTGAAAACCACAAAGTCCAGAGCTGTAAAATAAAACATTGCAATCATAAACCCTTGCCTTTCTTACAGCTGTGATGACAAACCTATATTACCAGTATAGAGACAGATACCCGTGTATATTACTAGTTATAAAGATTGTTGACAGGTTATATGGCCCTACATAAACGGCTGTTTGTAACAATCTTTATAACGAATTTATAATACCGCACACATAATTTTTTTAGATTTCTTCATGAGTCGACAGTAGCCATGTATATAAAACTTTATTATAGCATAAAATCGGCTATTTTTCCCTCTTTTGCCCATGTTATAACGGGACCAAAACCATGTGTTAACATAGTCACGCGCTCTTGTTATTGCCCGGTTTCACCTATGCGCAATACATACAGGGCCTAGTAAACAAACAAACAAAAAATGACGATTTGGCCTGTTTGCCATTTGAGTCATGCGCTCTTGTTATATTGAAATTCATTGATTCGAGGGCCTCAGTCGCATATTCAAGTAACTTTGCCGGAAAAACGGAGTATAAACATCGGTGCTAATCGTGGTTGTCGCCCTTTCTAAGAAACTGACAGTTGTCAATGTAAACAAATACAGTAGAATCTACCTGTCATTCAGTTTAACACTCCGATTAACTTACAAAACTAGATAACACAAAATTAATATGAGAAAATGTTTTTCATTTATGTTAATGTTGATAAATGCTCTTTATATTTCTTTGAGAGAATAATGCTTAGTGCCTGATATTTTTATAAACTTGTTTGCTTGAAAAAAAAAACCGATTCTGATGTCACTGATCTTTTTTCTACCGTCAATCTGAAATCATTCTAAGAATTTCTGAGGGTCATGTTTTGTCTTGGGTAGAGGGTAGATTAATGTAACGTTTTTTTTTCTTGAGATAATGAATCTCCAAAGGCCAAAGATTCAAAATTTTGTTCGGTTCCAAGAATTTTCCAAGTTGTTGGCCCCGGAAAAATGAAACGCATACGTAAAACATAGAATTGGATAAATACCGTCCAAGCACAAGACTTGTCTGCAGAGTCCCTCGGAACTGTTGGAGCCCTCGCCCTACCGGGCTCGGGCACCAACCGTTCCTCGGGACTCTGCAGACGTTATAACACGGAAAAACGTGCGTTAACCCTATATAAACGTCACGATTATCCAATGAATAGCGACGTTACAAAAGTGCAGTATTATAAAGTTACATGTATTTACAAAATGTACTTAACCAAAACTGAATGATATCACAATAAAAGAAAGGACATGTCAAGTAAATGTCATGAATGCATTATTGAGCCATGCTTAAAGTAAAGGTCTCCAACTTGCTCAACTGTCACAGTTCCTGATGGCCTGATTTCTAAACTAATTATCTCTGACTTACAAAGAATATAAATCTTGTTACCTTGGAGTATTGTAAGGTGCTGGAGATAGATAGAGAGATGCAACCATCAGTTCTATAGCTACTTCATCAATGTAATCAGCCAACATATGAGCCGAAACCCAACGCTTCGCGAGCCTGCATGTAACACTGAATGATGAATGTTGCTGATTTAACCTACAAATAATAATTTATACTTGATAGTTAAGTAAGAAAAATCAAATTTGAGACAGCAATTAAAAAGAATCAATTTCAACAAATTCAATTTAAATTTGATGGTATAATTTGCAGTCATTTTCCTGTAATAAACATTACTAGCTGTAAATGATCCCTGGCTTGAAAGATGGACAACTTATCTAAGAAGCAACTTATCTAAGTACCGTAAGTGGTTGTAAGTTATATTACTAAAACAAAGCAGAGCAGAGACCAAGATGTTAAGTTGACTGCCTCTCTTTCCAGGAACCATGGGTTTCGCTCATGATTCACATATTACACCAGTACTTGAGCAGACTTGAAAGTGATAAGTAAAAGTTAAAAGATCTTCTTTCTGAATCAAGCTTTATATATAAATGAAACTCTTAATTTAATGATTAAAACCTCCAATTTATTATCAATACATAATGCATGAAACACGGATAAAAACTGTTACAGAATTTATGCCAACATTGTTTGATTGTAACATAAATCCAATAACACTTTATACAACAGATTTAGCAAATATTGTAATGACTTGTTCTCATGTTCAATAACTGAAAAGAGTTATATATGTATATCGACAGACTCAAAAATAATTTCATTCTATTTCATGTAAATTTCATCTAATTTACATTCAATATTTGTCTGATCTTAATGCTGATTTTAAGTTTAGTCATGTATCAGTGGTCGGCCACCTAAATGGTTTTCCTGTATAATTAACCAGCAATTATCAATTTCTCTGCAAGTGACCGACTACTAATCCAACATAATTTCTGAATTGTCAACGAGTGACAAATGATCATAAGACTCGATATCCGAGTTCAATAGTCATGAAGAATTTTCACCTCGCCAGATGATTGAACTAACGACGCTTGGATCAAGCTAAGTCAGTGGAATGTTACTAAATCAATCAGATATAAATGAAAACAAACCCATGTAAAGTACTGGTAAGACGTGGCAGTTCTACTGTCTGCTTCTCCAGAGATAGAGCCTCATCAGTGTCCCTCATTAAAAGTTTACCATCAGATGATCGTACAGACTTTAGCATGGCTATCTCCCGGTTGTAAGCCAATATCAATCGAAAGACATAGTTATCCTGTAATGTGAACACTTCCATTATGGATTATGAACTATGGCAATTTTCCAGCCTCACACAGGTGACAGAACAGAAGATATAAGATGCCACAAATGCATTATTTCAGGTGTTAATTATTTCCATACTTCCCAAAATCAACCTGGATAGCACTGTCTCAAGAAGGAATCGAAGGTACCTGGCAGCATTCCAGTCCATAGTGATAGTATGACAAGTGATTAGAAGTTCATAACCATAGCCACTTGTCCACTGAACCCCTTTTACCCTTCTCCTTTATACAAAGGAAGATATTACTGTGGCACAAGAGCCTGGTATGCCTACCATAGATATGAAATTAAGTTATCAACTCAAATGATAATGAACATAACTGACAACAGAAGCCATCATTAGAGAAGAAACTACCATTAGTAAGACAAACAATAATCTACTACAACACTGAGAATAAGTCACCTTAATAGTGGATACCTAATACATAGAATATACATGTATTACCCTAATAAGGTAACATGATCATTATTCAAATAAAGAAATACATTACATACCTTCAATACATCAACATATCCCAGTCCTACTTTAACTGGCACATTGAACTCGGATTTTATTGCATCAGCAAGTTGTATATGGAAAGCCACTTTAAGTCTTTTCATTGCTTCATATTCTTCTGGCCATTTCCCGCTACCCTCTAGCGTACATATCACTATTCACACAAAATACAAAAACACATCCACTTTAGTAAAGCCATTTAAAACACTTGAATCAGAATTACTGCTTAATACTCCTATCAGTCATTACACAAAGTTAGAGTGAAAATTGCTAACATAACTGACACTTTTGATGCCAGCTGTGATAGTTACAAACCAAGGCAATTAATATACATGAAGTCAAATCAACCTGCACATGACCAGACTGCTCAAATTTAATATACATATAATGAAATCCCTACATCTATTAATGAACTGTTCCAAATTCAAAGCAGGACAAGGCCATTATGTAATTAAAATAGTGTTAGGGTTAAAATTTCAATTTCATCAGTTCCTTCAAAAACTTTGCATCACAATGCATTGTAAATGCACAGTTAAGTTTGTCTAGGTCATGTGACAGTCTATCTAGTTATGAAATCATGATTAAATGATTAATGATGTGACAATTATGTGAAAATGTAAAGAAGCTTTGACAATTTATACGAAGTTCTCTATGACCTGTTGACACATTACAGTCAAAGTAGTCTTAAAGACACTGATGCTAGTATCTAGCATAATTATTCTAAAATGTCACTGTAGTGTTCTTTCTCGAGATCTCATGCATGTATCCTTACAGAACAATGCATGTATGATAAAAACAAAATCATCATCTACCTTGTAAAGCATGTACATAGACAGGACAGTGTTTATCAGAAGGGACAAATCTCTTCACACCATGTGATAAATGTGATGCCTCTCGATGACGAAACGTACACGGCAATGGTGGAAATACCTGTGTTAATGACAACTTTGTTGTAAGGTGCTTTAAAAAATAATGTCATTATAAACTGAATTTGAATTGTAAAGTTATCCTAACCTTTAAGAAGCAGCATAAAATTCATTTTGTTGGGTTTTAAGTTAAACCAATACTTAAAATGTCATTTGGCAAATTTCCAACAGGTGAGAAAGACCTCAGTGGCCATTTGTTCATTATTTCAGGCACAAAAAAAACTTTCATAAAGCTACATGTACCTGGATAGTTTTCTCATATTAAAAAATTTTCAGTCACGAATGTGATTTAAAAATAATCTGACAAGATAAGTTAAAAGCATATTCTGACATTTATAATGGTTTGTCATTTAAACACTTCTAACAAGTAACTTAGTCTGACAAGAGATTTTTTGGTCATCTACTAAAGTGACATTATGCTCATTCTTTCATTGGCAAGTTAAGGACTGACCAACAACTGATGCTTGAAAATACTTAGGATAAACTATAAATCTGCTTTAAATTGAAAAAGACTGCCACACTCTTTGTATAAATTTAATGTTACAGGTAAATTCTGATGGATATTTACAGAAACTTCCTTGAGCCATGTAAGTTATTTATGGTTCATGCGAATTAAATTATAAAATTGAAAAGAATTATGGCAAAATGGAAACTTATTTTGACTTTCACCTGTTCACTCACTATACCCTTGAATGGGCAGAATGTCACTTTAAATTCATAGTCCTTACAAACATTACTGCTTTGAGTTTGACAGGTTTTTCGAGCAATATTCAGACATGTGTGTTCATCAAAAGCTGTGCTTGTAAAAAATATAAAAGAATCTACATAAACCTATATATTTCCTACCTCAGTGTATCTAAAACACGGTGAAGTTCCTTGAATAGAATTGATGGTTAAGGGAAGATCAGACAAACGTCGTAACATTTTACACAGATCATCATACGCATGAATGACAGCGGTGTGTTCTTCTTCTCCGGTACCAACTGATTGGTCATCCTTCGCTACTGGTACACGCAGTACACTATGTAAGTCACCAGCTTTATAATGAACATCATCTGCTTTTATGCATGCATGTCTGAAATGAAATACTGTATATTCGGACTGAAATAATTTTAATCTTTTTGCGAAACTTTTTCTCTTTGATTATGGATAATTTCCTCACAGGAAAGATTTCGCTGCCTGTTTAAAAATTAAAATCAACAACCAATGCTTTTCTACAAATAAGACAGATTTAGAAAATGATTATCTGTGTTTGCTGACATTTTTTTTTGCATTAAAACAAAATCTTCCACATTGTGAATTATTTGTTTTGTTGAAATTATGCCAATATTATTACTTATGTTTTCATTACTTGTAAATTTCAATATTATGATTCATTAAAAAACTAGAAATGTGTCCATAGGACACGGATGCCCCCACACACCACTGTTCTGTCAATCTTATGACTCTAGGTCAAATATTTTTTGGACTACATGTGCCACAAGTTGAAAACTAAAAATCAACAAAGGGCCATAATTCTGTTAAATTTGGTCGCAGCAAAAATTCCTACCTTTACTACCATCTACACATTAAGGTTGTTAATCCCTGTTAGTTTAAGCAAAATCTGCCATCCGGTTTAAGAGGAGTTGCGTTCACAAAATTTCTACATAGAATATAATGAAAAAAACAAAAAAGGGCCATAATTCTGTTAAATTTGGTTGCAGCGAAAATTCCTTCCTTTACTGCCATCTACACATAAAGGTTGTTCATCCTTGGAAGTTTAAGCAAAATCTGCCATCCGGTTTAAGAGGAGTTGCATTCACAAAATTTCTATATAGTATATAGTGAAAAAATCAACAAAGGACCATAATTCTGAAAAGTTTGGTCGCAGCGAAAATTCCTTCCTTTACTACCATCTTCACCTTAATGTTGTTCATCCCTGTAAGTTTAAGCAAAATCTGCCATGCGGTTTAAGAGGAGTTGCGTTCACAAAATTTCTACATAGTATATAGTGAAAAAATCAACAAAGGGCCATAATTCTATTAAATTTGGTCGCAGCAAAAATTCCTTCCTTTACTACCATCTACACATTAAGGTTGTTCATCCCTGTAAGTTTGAGCAAAATCTGCCATGCGGTTTAAGAGGAGTTGCGTTCACAAAATTTCTTCATAGTATCTAGTGAAAAAATCAACAAAGGGCCATAATTCTGTTAAATTTGGTCGCAGCGAAAATTCCTTCCTTTACTACCATCTACACATTAAGGTTGTTCATCCCTGTAAGTTTAAGCAAAATCTGCCATCCGGTTTAAGAGGAGTTGCGTTCACAAGATTTCGGGACGTACGGACGGACTGACGGACGGACTGACACTCGGACGGACAAGTGCAACGCTATATGCTCCCACTCTGTGGGGGCATAAAAAAATTCACTTTAACCTTTTAAGTCGCACCAACAAAGTATAGGTCATATGGCGACTTACCAGCTTTACTGGTAGAGGAAGACCTAAGGTGCCCATTTGTTTATTATTTCAGACACACAAAGGCACCAGAGTTGAACCAACCACAATTCGTAAACTAGCTGGATAGCCTTCCCACATTAAAAAATCCAAAGATGCTGGCACGGCTCAAAAAACCTACAGCAGTGAAAGCAAGTCAACAATCTTAACTCTCACCTTGAACCTTAATCATTAGGTGGTTCTTATGAAATGTTAATAATTCATACATAGATTCAGGAAGTATAGAACAGACAAAATATGTCCCCTTAAATTAGTACTAAAATAAAACCATAGCACTGACCTCGAAATACAGGGACTAATGAAAGATAAAATATGGCTGACCTCTGCACTCCCTCAGAAAGTTATGGCCAGAGTTACTAACTGGTGCATAAGGCCAGTATTTCAAAGATTTTGTTCTTTTATTCATATTCTAACAAGAGCCATGTCAACATGGCCATCCCCCGCCGAAATGTGTTTGCTCATTGGAAGAATGTATATGTAGTAGAGCGGAATAATTCCATTTTAAGAGGTCTTTTGGTAATGAAAACTGATGGCTATAATGATTACGGATTTGAAACCTATGTGAATACTGATGGCTGAAAATAACAAAGGGCAATTACTGAAAAATAATGCAGGGTAGGTTATCATTCTTGTGTGCTGCATCCCTCCTCAGTAAAATCTATCCACCTATGAAGTTTCAAGTTGATACCTCAAATACTTTTTGAGAAAAAAATTGAATTGAAAAATTAAGTATGAAAAAGAACAAAGGGCAATAACTCAAAAATTATAAAAGGTAGAGTTATCATTCTTGTGCAGTGCACACCTCCTGAGTGAGATCTATGCACTATGATAACTCAAAGGCTTTTTGAGTTATGCTCTGGACAATAATTAATTTTGAAAAATAACAAAGGGCAATAACTCAAAAATAATGCAGGGTAGAGTTATCATTCTTAAGCACTGCACTCCTCCTCAATGAGATCCATCCACCTTTGAAGTTTCAAGTTGATACCTCAAATACTTTTTGAGATAAGCTCTGGACAAAATAACATAAAAAAAACAAAGGGCAATAACTCAAAAATTGTATAGGGAAGAGTTATCATTCTTGCACACAACATTCCTCCTCAATAAGATCTATCCACCTATGACATTTCATGTTGATATCTCAAACACTTTTTGGGTTATGCTCCACTCAGGTGAAAAATTAGGTATGAAAAATAACAAAGGGCAATAACTCAAAAATTATGAAAGGTAGAGTTATCATTCTTGTGCACTGCACACCTCCTGAGTGAGACCTATGCACCTATGAAGTTTCATGTTAATATCTCATAAGCTTTTGGAGTTATGCTCTGGACAAAAATCAATTTTGAAAAATAACAAAGGGCAATAACTCAAAAATCATGCAAGGTAGAGTTATCATTCTTGTGCACTGCACTCCTCCTCAATGAGGTCTATCCACCTATGAAGTTTCAAGTTGATACCTCAAATACTTTTAGAGATATGCTCCGGACAAAAATGTCGGACGGAAGGACGGAGACTATTTCTATATCCTCCGCCGAAATTTTTTGGCGGGGGATAATAATTATCAAGCTTGCTAACATTGAACATAAGTTTGGAAAGTCTGTAAAAAGCTGCAAATGATACAAAAGGGAGGCAATTCTGGAAAAAACACTAGACAATTCTCAACTGTTAGTTCCCTTATACTGCCATTATGATACATCCACTACAGTTTATAGGAAACTCTGTACCAGTACGAGACATGCTGGGAAAGATATAAGTAGTGCTAACAGTACAATTCTTTTCTTTTAAAGGCACATTATGCCTCAGTAAAAAATAAATTTTTCGTCTTTAGAAAGGGCACACATGAATTTAAATAGTAGTTTAAAGAGCATTTTTGATGCTTTGTACTGAAAAAAGAAAAAAATGACGCTGAATGTGAAAGTTTTTATCATAAAGGGAGCAAAATGTAAACAAAGTAGTATTCTGACTAGAATTACTGGTGAGATGGTTCAGGTAATTGGCTAATAACTTACTTTTACACGGGGGAGGAAGTGTTACACGAAGGATGGAGTTCTTATGATAACTTGTTTGGAGTTCTTATGATAACTGTCACCGAGTTCCTGGAAAACGTTACGGATTTCTGTGGAAAACTTTTCTATTTACTTGGAGAACTCACGTGAAAAATGGTCATTTTTACCTTTAAATGGGGAATTTGAGGTGCTAAATTAAACTTTGATAATTAAGCTTGCCCTACATATTGTATAATGTTTCAGAAAAACCTTTTATTTCATTATTCATCGCCTTTTTATAAAAAAATTTGGTAGTTTTGAGTAAAATTTCCAAATTACTTGCTCATTCGTACATATTGACCTTTTCATTTGTGATCTTCTTCGTTGCTATACATAATTACATAATTATAATGCAAAGTTGCAAACATAAAGCCAAGCTAATAAATTTATACCCGATTTTTCAAATGTCACGAAGTTCTTGTGATAACTCAAAATATGTCCTGGAGTTCTTATGATAACTTTTGTTACTGCCAGTGTGTTTCTTGTGCTAAATTACGGCCTGTTTAAGCGTATTTTATTAGTCAATAAGTGTATGAATTTTTGGGTTTGTTTGATTGTTGTTTTTTTTTTTAATTTCATCACACCGATAGCATAATTACTTTATGTTCTCTAGAACTGCCAGGAATAATGTATACTGAAGAAATCATGCTTAGATATTAAATTAAAAGCGTATTTTTATCCTGTACAGTAAGTTAATGCTCTACATCAAGTATGTTTTCAGTCATTCCAATGAAATTAAAAAAAAAACAACAATCAAACAAACCCAAAAACCCAAACAAACACAAGAAACGGAGGTAAGAAAAATATCTCTTGAACTGAAATACACTCTAAACCACCGTTATACATGTATAACCAAATGTCTGTGCAAATGATACGCGTACTATGCTTCATAATGATTCATACACTTATTGACTAATAAAATACGCTTAAACAGGCCGTAATTTAGCACAAGAAACACACTGGCAGTAACAAAAGTTATCATAAGAACTCCAGGACATATTTTGAGTTATCACAAGAACTTCGTGACATTTGAAAAATCGGGTATAAATTTATTAGCTTGGCTTTATGTTTGCAACTTTGCATTATAATTATGTAATTATGTATAGCAACGAAGAAGATCACAAATGAAAAGGTCAATATGTACGAATGAGCAAGTAATTTGGAAATTTTACTCAAAACTACCAATTTTTTTAATAAAAAGGCGATGAAAAATGGAATAAAAGGTTTTTCTGAAACATAATACAATATGTAGGGCAAGCTTAATTATCAAAGTTTAATTTAGCACCTCAAACTCCCCATTTAAAGGTAAAAATGACCATTTTTCACGTGATCTCTCTAAGTAAATAGAAAAGTTTTCCACAGAAATCCGTAACGTTTTCCAGGAACTCCGTGACAGTTATCATAAGAACTCCAAACAAGTTATCATAAGAACTCCATCCTTCGTGTAACACTTCCTCCCCCGTGTTTTAGGAAATTATAACAGGATACCAAAAATACATGCTTTTTAGAAAAGTGAATCAAAATATATTTAATATTACAATAAAGAGGAGTTGTGACATTGGCAATGCTCTTGACTTTTAATATTACAAAAAAAAACACTTTGATATGTGCAAATAAAACCCATAAAATTTATCAAAGATTACACAAAGGGGAATAATCCAGTAAGTAATTATTTTAAAGTTTTAAGCATTGTCAATGACATATAAAATTATTATGTATCATTTTAACAAAAAAGTTTGAGAGTCTTTTAATGTTAACACTTAAACAAGAACTTTTTAAAGATTCACAAAGTATAATTCATTGAAAATCCATACACAAGTTATAATTCTAGGAAAGCGACCTATAAATACAACCATGCAGATATATTTATAAAGCTTAAAACTAAAACTTTAAAAAAAAGAAGACTACTGACCTTTCTAGAACATATTTGACAATCTGTTCACAGACCAGCTGCTTCTTTGCAATGGATGATTTTTCTAACCACAACACTGCTTCACATATACCTCCATCTTGAAATCTTCTTAGTTCAGACTTGCTTCCCCAAAACTTTCTGAATTCTTCAGCCTGCAAAAATAGGTACATGTACATGGATAAGAACTTTTGCTGCAACAATAAACTAGTACACTAGTACAGGTTAGGAAATTATCAAATACCTATATGTATGCAAAAACTTGCCACCTGGGCGAATTCTATTCTTCCAATATTTCAGCTAAAAACAGAAAATTTGTGAAGTGAAAAAATCTGCAAGTCAACAGTGAAGGTTTCAATCAGGATAAAAATACAAAAATCCTGGTACAACAGGGCAAAAAAAAATATGTGGCAAAAAGGGGAAAACCTTATTATTTAATCAAAGAAAAATATGGAATTAAATGGATTTTTTTCTTTAAAACTTATGAATGTCAACAGACAATGTTACATATTTCAAGTTCAATATGCTTCAACTGAGCATGTAAAATACAGTTTGATCAAATTGTGCTTAAATGGTTTTCAAACCAAATGATTTTTTGAACTGCTTATAAACTGTAGATAAAACCTTTGCAACAATTAGCCAAAATGTTTGAGAAATATACAGAGCTTGTGTTTAGAGGAAAACTATTGATTAAAATGGTCTATATAGACTGAACCTTGTGATTAACCAAGAATACTAAATATCCTGTCTGCTGACCATCCTGCACAAAGAAATACTGCTTGATTGTTACAATAAACAGTAGAACATAATTCACAACACACACAGGACAAGACGATTCATCTTTTTAAGGGAAATTTCAAAATATATACTAACTAAATACCTAACAGTGCAGACCGACATAAGCTAGCTGAACTTGGCTTGTGCTGGTCACACGTTTGTGTAAATAATGTCACAATCGCAGACTAACTGTTCATTGGATATTTTTGTAGTCGTTTATATTCCTTTTTCTAATGACATGTATTTTGAATAATTCACTAGCTCCTAAACGCCAACCACAAATGGTATAGTAACAAAGAATGTAGAAGTTGGTGTGGATCACACTGTTCACATTCCATGTGTAATTATTCTAAAAATTGTCATGTCTTTGATTACATAAAAAAAGACAGGCTTTTGCCAGCCAATTCCAAAACAATAAGGCTGATTAAAAGGATGTCTCTCCTTCAAGTGCAAGTTGCTTTAACTTAAAACAGTTTTATATAACAAACAAGTAACCAGACAGCTAATAAATATTAGCAATTTACCGTAAAATGTACGCTCACGTTTTCAATTACTTGCCAAATAATTGGAAATAAACCCATCCTTTAACAATCAGTGGATGTCCAACATATTTCCATTTATAAAGCGCTACTTAGCAACAAAAAAATTTCTATACATGAAACATTTTATGCAGATAAAATACTGAGTCCAAAGACAACAGCAAAGAAACGGCACCACAATAGTAAACACAACAACAAAAGGGACACATATATATTACAATTCTAACAATGGTACAACAAAAACAACAATAATACGAGCAAAAACAACAAGAAATAAAACATTAAAAACAAAAACAACAATAACCTCAGAGCTGTCAGCAGAAGGTCCCCTGTCCAAGACATTGAAGGCAAATTCTGGGTTCAATATAAGTCCACACAACAATTTGTCATCTGTCCCCTTTACTGCATGTTTCTCCTTTATATTCCACTGAAATTGAAAAAAAGAATACAAGACTTTTGCTCTTAGTTCACTATGGACAAAATTGTTAAAAAAAAAAGAAATATTGGTTAATACATGATACTTACATTGAAAAAATATGAAAGCATTTTGTTTAAGTCTTCGTACAATACGAGGGTTGTCCCAAAATGTCATAGACTACATATTTTTCTCTTCAACCCGACGTAATAACATAATGAAGATTACAAGATATCTTCCTTGGTCATTTGTGAACTTACCTACTAAGAATCAAAGTCCAATATTTTAAGTAACACTTTTCATCATGGTTTTAACTTGAACAGTACAATTTACCCGGCGCACGATGAAATATTAGTCAGTGTGGAGACCTTTCCTCTTGAAATCATGACTAACTTCTAGCATAAAAATAATTAGGGGAAATACCTTCATGTGGACTGACGTCATTCATTTTGACATCATATCACAAACAGACGTTTATTGAATGTTACTTAAAAAAAATCTGTAGGATAATTTGTGAAAGCTGTTCCAAAAATGGCATGTCAGATGAAAATGTGGCGCAAAGAAATGCCATTAAATACTGTATACTCCTACTCAAACTTCACATTAACTGCAAGCGACTGACAAGTACAAGTCTGTCTCAAGGTCTCTTGTCTTTAAAATGCACAAACGATTCGTTTATGGATGGACTGTCCAGATTTAGCACCCTTAGAGTTTGCAGTGTTTCTTTATTTGAAATCACAATTACGAGGTCAAAGGTTCGAAAACTTCAGCGAACTCTGCTAGAAAACTCCGAGTGTTGTGTACATTGAAGCAGGACTATTTTCAGATACTGGAACAGACAAAAATCATCAATTAAAGGTAAGAATTTACCGAAGTTCTATCTTGTAGAGCAAACTGAAGATAATGTACTCTCTGACCCAAGGCTTTCTCCAAAATCACAGACAAAGCTGAAATACACGCTTCACTTTTTGGACGTCCATAATCAACAATTCGATCAGCAAGTCCTAGCTTGTCAAACTGTTCTTTTCTGTCCTGTGACAAATTTATACTGAAATACAAAACAATTTTTTATTTGAAATCAGTAATGCACAAATTGCATGCCAACAAAATTAAATAGTCTCTTAGTACATACAATATTTATGTGTGTCAAATAACAGATATTCAGATGTTCTAAGGACATGAATGGTGACATGATTGGGGTTCGTACTCTCAATGCCTGAACATGCCGATGGACCCTCATTAAGAATAGAATACATGCATACAGATATTCAGCCTTAAAACACAAATTACTTACTGAAACAGATGATCAAATGCTGAAGAAAACATAACTCTCTTCATGAACAGCTTCTCAAAACTGTCGATGCCACGCTCCTCTAAAATTTTCATAGCAAACTTTGCTTCATGACAAACCTTTAAAGAAATATATTTTCTCCAGTGAGTTACTTCACTACAGAAAAAAGATGATAAATAAAAATATATGTTATTAAATCAGGAAAGTTGATTTTAAGTACTTTTAACAACCTACTTTACTCGGGATTCTAACAAGTGTTTCCCTTTACCTAAAGTATATAAAACTATATATCTTCACCCTATAGTTTACAACTCTTTCCACAGATGACCATAAGTGTACTTAAATAAAAATAATTCACTTGATATAGCTTTACACCCTTTAAAAATTATCTTTTTTTATTTATTTCAAACACAATTTAGTATTATCAATGAAATGTTTTCTAACAATTATGCAAAATCAAGCAAATATTTACCCGTTTAAAAACTGTTCTATTCACAGCATAACAGATATTTAAATATCCAGATGGGTCGACAAAAACCACATCAAAATGTTTGTGAAACTCCTGCATAGTAGGCATATTTGGGTCATCTTTTATTGTGCACATGGAAATTCCATCCTCTGTCCAATCAGTTTGTGCTATAATCATAATTATCATTAAAATTAATATTATAATATATGTGCAAAATTTAATACTGTTCAAACTGCATTACTGGTATAAGAGAATTACTCTGCACAATCTTTAAAAATCAAAATCATAAAAGGGCCACAACTCTGACAAAAATCATTGAACTGGGGAATGCCGACAATATGCACAACTAGACATGAAACTGATCATTCCCATAAAGTCTGGGTGAAATTGCACCAGTAGTTTTTGAGTAGTAATACACAGACAAGTTTTGTGACTGACAGAAAGGTGATGGAGAAGTGATCCCTATATGTAATCGCTACTCTGTAGCAGGCAACAATCTGGTGACATTTCAGATTTGCCAGTGGAAAGCCATCTCAAATGTCCCCTTCTATATAATTATAGGCAAGGTAAGGCATCTAAAGACAGCAAATGGTCTTACATAAACTAGATGGATAATTCTGATGACCAATAGGAAGATTACAATGTAGCCAATCACAAACAGAAAATTGAAACACACATATAAAGAGAATACTCACAGAGTTTTAAGAGAGTGTTTCTAAAGATCTGGTAGCTGCTCATCAATGTGTTGAGTTTTTTTTGAGACAACAGGAGACATACATACATTGTTATGATGAATCCATTAAAACTGCCGAATCCCTGAAATACATGTACATGATTCTAGTGAAACAAATAGTATAATAACAGATGACAATCAAATTCATTCAGTAGTACTGTGAGAAAATACATGTAGTTACGGATATAAAGACATAAATTTCCATAAAAAAATAATTAATTTACATTAACCATTTCAAATAATGGTAGAATAAAGTAAAATATGCAAGAAAAAATTTGTGACAACTGTTTCGATCCAGATCAGAACATCCTTCCCTGGTGAAGCCTCGGGACAGATATTTCAATCTGAACCACAACATATGACAGATATTAATATAATATACTTTACTGAAAAACTACAACAATGCCTAGGTATCTTATATTACTGCAATATAGAATTAGTTACCTTGTCTAATTCCCTCTGTCTCAACCAAACTTTTAGGAGTACTATTCCCTCCTTCACTGAAGGAGAACTAGTTAGTAACTTCTCAACAGTATCTGACATGGATGATTCTAGCAGATCTTCTAGTACACTGTTGTTATAGAATGGTGTTGGCACATCTAAGGGTAAAAATAAAACATAACATTAAGAGGGTCTAAATTCATTCAAATATTTTAGAAATTAAGGGTTATATCAAAAGGAATGTATCTTATATAATATATACCATAAGATATTATATAAATAACACATGGATGTCAGGGTAATAGAGGATATTGTCAACCCGAGAATTAGTATATAACCCCAAGGGGTATTATGCCAGTTCAAGGGTTGGAAATATCCTCTATTACCCCAAGAGCTCTGTGTTATTTATTTTAATATACCGAAAGACTTACAACTAAAATATTTATAAAGTATGCAGTCAAGGAAAAATAGAATACACATCATCCTTTAAACAATATGGTGGCAAATTGTCTTTTGCTACAATCACGATCAACAAACGCTTAATATTGACTAAAAATATAAAAATAAGTTGAAGGGAATTAACTACATGTAGTACAATATTAAATACGGAGGTATGCAGTTATCTCCCTTACTACCAAAAGCATATTGTAACAAAGTCTAGTGTAACTTAAGAATTTGCTGAATATGGAGTTGCAAGAGTTATGCGCCCAAAGGTGATATAAGAGATATGCCCCGGGGAATATATCCTAGGAGGGCAATATTCGAATCAGAGCACAAAATAGGTTTTACATTAAAGGATATATTGAGGTATGATAATACAGAATATAAAATATTATCATGTTTACAACATATTATGAATAACACTATAATATCTTGAAAAGAGAAAGCAGAACACACTTGTTTGTTTGTTTGGTTGGGTTTAATTAAAGTCACACCAACAATGTAAAGGTAATATGATAACTTTCAACCTTGAAGCTTTATTGGTTGAAGAAGACCTCAGATGTTCAGATCCGAGAGGGCAGATGAGAAGAACCGTATAGTTGAGCTAAAAAACAAGGGCAATTACTAAAAAATAAGAAGTACAGAGTACAAGCTTTTGTGCACTGCACTTCTTCTTAATGAAATCTATCATCCTATGAAGTTTCAAGTCTATAGCTTTTTTTAGAGAAATGGCCCGGACAAAAAATTTATGAAAATTAACAAAGAGCCATTACTCAAAAACTAAGAAGTACAGAGTACCGTTTTTTGTGCACTGCATTAAAAGAAGCATGCACACAAAGTTTGGTGTCAATCCGACTTATAGTGACTGAGTTATGCTCCAGACAAGCTTTAGGGGACGCCGACAACGCTGCTGACGCCCGCCAACAAAGGTAACCCCTATATGTTGCCTTTTTCAAGGTGACACAAAAACCCAAATTGTCAGAAAAAAGGTTGTTTACCTGTCTCTGTCTGGTTGTCTGTATCCTTCATTCCATGGAACCAGTGTGAGCGCACATTGTTTTTCTCTACATGAAATCTGTTTAACTTAAATGTGCCTGATTCTGGAACTGCATGAACATGCATTTTAATGCTTCTTTGTCCTTCAACTGTAGAAATAGTATAAAATTTCTATAAATCAGATCATATATTTTAGGAAAATTGCAAGAGGAGTGGTGACTGCCCCTCAGCAGAAGGATCGTGTTGGGTTCATTCACTGATTGGATCACAACCATTAATTCTTATAGGACCATAGTACAGTCTGGAAGAGGACTTGAAAGTAATAAATATAAGTTTGAATTATTTGTTTCACATTCAAGTTTAGGTAAATACACTTAAACTAGGTAAAATTTTCACTACAAACTGAATGTTTTCCCCTGCTTTGGGAATGGTGCCTGAAAAATGCATCGCGCTTTCATTCAAAATTTGGAATTTTACATAACACACCAGGTATTCATGGGGAATTTATTTCACCCAGGAAGACATGAGAATTATGCATAATATACACTTTAAAACACTGTTTTATTAACTTATGAGGTGTTTTTTTCACATATTTAAGTTTTAAAAAAATTGAGTACATGTACATACTTTATGTTTTGAAAGAATATGAAATCTTAATTTTACAGGAAGGATTAAACCCTTAGTCCTGTGACACAAAAGCAACCTTCATCACAAAGCCACTCTTGTTTTATGAGCGTCTTAAAAATGTATTTAATCCTTATACTCATATTCTGGGCAGACAGAAATTGAAATATTGTTGCCGAACACTGTTCCAGTATGTACATGTTTTTTCCCCTAGACTTATGCCACCTGCAAAAATTGTCACAGAAAAAAATCCAGCTAAAGATGTACCATGTACTAAAGACATTGTTTGTTTCACAATGGCATTCATTTTATTACAATGTACAACAGATTAAAGTTTTACCATCTATGTACATAATTGAGCCGCGTCATGACAAAACCAACATAATGGGTTTGCGACCAGCATGGATCCAGATCAGCCTGCGCATCCGCACAGTCTTATCAGGATCCATGCTGTTCGCTATCAGTTTCTCTACTTGTTATAGAGTTTGTAAGCGAACAGCATGGATCCTGATCAGACTGCGCAGATGGGCAGGCTGGTCTGGATCCATGCTGGTCGCAAACCCGTTATGTTGGTTTTGTCGTGACGCAGCTCATAATTATGTTGATATTATGACATCGTTTTACTTCATGTTCAATTGTTAGATAAAGTATTTATCATAAGCATTGCTATATTTCATAACTATACATGTCATCTTACAAGATTCAATCAATAACAATTTAAAATGTCAAAAACAAAATATCCAACTATAACAATATTTTATAACTATATATATTACATACAAATATACATATAATTACCTTTAACTGCAATAATCAATACTGGCTTCAAATGGTTGCCATGGAGATATGTAAATTTCATCTCGTCAACAAATGAGCATTTAGTTAGTTCCAATGCTATTTTACTAAGATAAAGAGCTCGCTTTCTAAAGTAGCGTTGATTCATGAAATCTTTTGACTCAAAGCAGGCCTGAAAAAAGTTTATGAGTTTGTAAGTATAAAATTACAATCTTGTGTGAAAATTAAATGGTAAAGAGAAATTTATTACACAAAGTGACAAAAATTAACTCAATAAAGAAAAAGATATTGAATAATGGAAAATCTAAATAATAACCTGATAATCAAAATTTTTATAAGTAAGATCCTTTATAACATACAGGAAGAGTTATATGAAGTATGGCACTATGAAACTATTTGAAAGTAAAATTTCTTCATCTTTTAAAAGTTCATATGAAAAAGGAAATACCCACTACATGCCATTTTTTCAACATGGTGTAAAAACAAACAGTGAAAATCGAAAAGGTCCTAAGCTTCGCAAATATTCTTCAATCAAATTTTCACAATCATACCTTTGGCATAACAACTGCTAGGTCAACAACGATATCAGGTTTTATACAAGTCTCGGAGAGAAAACTTCCAGTTATCCTAACATTGACCGGTGGAATAAACTGAAAACTGCCCTTGGTCTGCGATACTTTCATTTCATATGGGACAGATATACCGGAGTCTTTCAACCATGAAATATCTTGTAGCTGTAAGGCATGATCAAAAAGTATTAGAAATCATGTTGGTTAAATCAAAATATAAGATTTATTTTGGTTTAATGTACATACATGGTAATATAACACACTGAGTGAGACCTAACATAACACAAACATGAGCACAAAAACCATGCACACCAACACCAGGGATAACACAAAAAAGGTTGATCTCTTATTTCCATTGTGGTCCCTAATGATAACTTAAGACATCTATAACAAACTTAAGATGTCTATTTTATAGAAAAACATACAAAAGTGGCATACTTTTGTCAAAATTCATGAAGAATTATACTGTCTTGCCTGAAGGTAAGGGCAATGATAATAATTAAGAATTCCAAGTTTCAAGCAATATCTTAAAAAATTCTCAGAAAAGGTGTATGATTTATAATTTAAAGTGTTATGCAAAAGGAAAGCTCTACTTTTATAAATATTTATTAAAATTATACATGCATGTACACTATCAAACAGCTTATTGAAATAACCATTTTCAGGCTGTTAAGTTCCAGAGAATTAAAAAGTTGATAACTAACTGAATTGAGACCTTAATTACGTCTATTAACTGTGAATCTGAATTCAATTTCCTACTGTCACATTTTCAATGTACCGGTATATCATTCCAAAATCCTGGACAGTCATGTATTTAAATTACCTTTGATACAATTTTGAATTGGCTGAAACTAATAATTAAATGAATCTTTTTGGTCCCGTATACAATGAACGTGAAAATTCACAATCCCAATACAGCAAATTTGCAACAATCCTTATGTTTTATTACAATGGTTATTTTTGGTATTCTCAAGAAAGAAATCAATACAATCCCAACAGGTAAAACTACATCTTGATAATTAGTTTGTTGTAATTAGGTCAAAGTATATATATGTCCTTTGCACTTACATCGTGTTTTTCACCTTCCTTAAATCCAGTGATAGTTTTTTTCAATATAGATATTGTGTTGTCAATCTCTTTCCTCCGTTTTGCTTTCAATGTCACTTCTGTTAACAGTTCTGTAATCTGTTTGTACAAATATATATTAAGTAGAAATATGAGGACCATTTATAAAGTTTTTACCCTGTACAAGTTAGAGACCATTCGGCAAAGTAACATGTAGTGAAATTTCCTATCAGTTTCCTATCAAGTTTCCATGAATTCCAGACAGTGATTGTTAAGAAATACTGCAGACAAAAATGACAACTGACAATGCATTCAAGGGGCATTTCTTTGTGAAAAACCACTGAACCAGAACATGCTGCTTCTATGCAAAGTTCCTATTGGCATTGAAGCTTCTTATCATGTTTACATAAATCTAAATCAGTGGTTGCTAAGAAATAGCCTGGATTAAAGTTTAAGATTGACAAACAGAAGGACAGATTGATGCTGCAACAAACATGTACATAAATGGCTATTCTATTGTCTCCAGTGGTGGTCTTTTAAGAAATGTAGAAAATTAAGCACTAATAAATAAAATGTTATTACTATATCTTTAATACAATCTATATGTCATATTACTAAGAGTATTTCATAATAAAGATGTCTCAAATAAGCAATAACAAGGAAAACATGTCCAACAAATTAGAACTGATCACGGCATTATTTGTCATATGCCAGACACAAACATTGCTCTTACACGCATAACCTTGACTGACATTGACATTTAAGTTGGGGTTTTTTTGCAGAAATTTTTTATGATTTTTATCAATATATTACCTGTAGTCTGAACAAAGATGAATGAAACAGATTTTCTGTTTCCTTTAACTGATTGAGCTCCTCGTTAGTGGGCGGCTTATACAGATCTTTTTTCGACAATTTTGCAGCTTTACTGGCTGGTTCCCCCATTTCTAAAGACTCATTTCTTGAACTGGTTTTCTTTGATTTTGGACAAGATTGAACTAATGACTGTACATCATTGATGCTCTCCTTATCATCACCAAGGTCATCATTATCTTCTTCATTTATTGATTCACCCACACTAGAACCAGAACCATCATCAGTAACATCATCAGCTTCCTCCAATTCAACACTGCTATCATTTTCTTCATCTGAAACCTTATATCATAATATAACTAAATATTAGATCAAATGAATTAAATATGTATACCAAACAATTATATTACCATTCATTTCCTTTAAAAGTATTATCCTATTTTGAGGGTCTGAGTAAAGGCTGACTCAAAGTACAACTGTCTTGAGTTGATTTAATGCTGGAATGACTTAGGATAGAGTTAACTTGTAGGGCTGTTATTAATTTTTTTTGAGACAGTCCATTTTGAATTTGATGCCATCATTTTGTTTTTATTACTCAGATGTATTAACAAAATAGTATTAAGTTAAGGTGATATGGCAACTTTCCAGCTTTAGTGGTGGAGGAAGACCTCAGGTACCCCTATAACACTAACAAACGAGGTTGGCAGTATTCAGAGCTAGGAATATAACACTAAACAGTATTATCTGCTTTTATCTCACATCAGCCAATGTTGTTTTAACCTAGTCAATGTGCTTAGTCACCACATGAAAGATATTTTCCCGATTTTAATTTTGAAACAATACCAGTAACAGATTTCTAATTTTCTTTAAATGTTTTCTAAGATTATTTTTCTTTAAATTGAAAAGGGCATTTATTCACTAAATACTCTCTAATCTCTAAATGTACGGTACTACAATTTTCACACTAAACAAAATTTATAAATGTAACAGATTTTGACTATCATTTATAAACTTACATGACAAGTGGTTACATGATAAAAGTAGTTCTTAGAGATTATTATTCTTCTTGTTTCATACATGCCATAATATCACGGACGTCCGGGAATGTCCCGGAAATAAGGTGTCTATCCCGGAGATGATTTATGTCCCCGTAAAAATCACAATCTAAAATAATCTACTTTGCAGCCAGAAATTTTACATTTTTATATAATCTTATATTGTATTGTCGAGTTATTATTAACTATTCAGGAATGCTAATAACGAACGATTATCCCCATACAGCATAGCAATATACAGTAAATAGATTAGTGACACTAAATCATTTGATTGGTAAACCTATGTGCCCCTTCCAACTAACAAATTATCAGCAATAATTTTGATAAATTAAAAGATTAAATGTTAACCCCTTGTAGCTTCCTCAGCGAAGGTGTCATAAACTGTAATTAACAACTGGCCAGTATAACTTTAATATGCCTGCAGGCAATTATTAGAACTCAAACACTGAAAATTAAAACTAAATATGACGTGATGAAATCTGCATGATTCAGCGAATGTTTCAGATATATGGCTAATTGTCCTTACTTAACATATCTTTATTCTATCCAGTGACTGATTGAATTTACAAAGCCTTAATATTTTAAACAATGATTGAAAAACTGTCAATAATTATTGACACTTTGTCTTGTTTATGTTGCCATTAAATTTGCAAGTTGTAAAAACGGGTAATAATGGTTGTATGCCACTACGTGAATTACAAAAAACAAACAGACCACCTTAAAATGAAAAGTGTCCCAGAAATTAGCCCAAAAGTTATGGCATGTATGTCTTGTTTGAATTGAAATATTATGAGTAACCGTAGTTTACAGCCCAACAAATTGTGGCCAGGGCGCAGTTTATTATATAACGATGGTCACCTGTATCAGTTTGTAAATCGGTTGGGAGTGTTAAATATACTTGACTTGGTAGCCATTTAGTCAAATTTGCAACTGTTTCACACGCTTGACCGAGAGTGCAACCACTTCATGTCCTGCCCCTTGATGAGCCACACTCAATGTCCAACAGGCTATATCTTTGTTTAGACCCGAATATATGTATATATATTTATACTCTTGGTTCAGACTTTGTCTAATCCAAGATATTAGACTCTTATACAGTATCATACATTGTACATAGCCAAAAACAGCACATTTGAAAGGGATCAAATATGAAAATGTGATTATCTGATTGTTGTTAACATGGAAGATGACATTGATAGATATTTCAAGTAGCTGCATAAACCTGGAAATGTACAAAATATAATAATACTAATATACCTTGTCATGAGTGTCTGACAGCTTTCTTTTCATGTTGGCATTTGTCAGTTTGTAAACAGAATCCACGTGTTTATCTGCTACTGAAAAAAATCACAATTTCTTTACAAAAACGTACTTTGTGCATTTGAATACGAGTGCCAGTCTAGTGCTTTAGATCGGTTCTCAGGTAATACGAGTGAATTCTGTACTTTCTGATTAAAAGATTTACACCAGTCAACAAAATGGCAGCGCCCATCCGAAAGAAATTCCAAGCTAATTCATCCAAAGTTATTAGTTTAACGGATAATTTAGAAAATTTTATAAGGTTTGATTCGAACAATATTTATTCACTTTGCACTTTATATGATTTATTTATCTTTCATGCAAAAGTTTCTTCATTTATATTCATTTGCCTTCTGTTTTCGCGATGTTCTTAATATGACTTAAAATGAATAATGATCCGGACTTGGCTACTGTAGTGGGCAAAATGAACAATTTGTATATAATAATTATTTACCAGAGTAAACATAATAGTGAAACTTCCAAAAATAATATTTTTATGTATCACATACAATGATACATCAGAGACATAGATAACAGATGTTACCTACATCTGTGGATACATATTTGCCCTTTCCTGGTCATTTTAGGGGATAGACTACATTTGTAATTTTCCCAGTTTGGGAAAGAAAATTTGCATTAGTTTAAATAATATTTAATTCATTGCATGCATACATATACATTACAAATTACACAATTTAATATGAAATTAGGCAGATCCTATGAACGGGGAAGTCGGTTAAAAAAATGGTTCATTTTTTCACAGATAATATTCTAATTAATCTCCATGATTTTTCCATTTTATAGGTGTCATTCGATATTTCATGCACCGCTTCCGTTTTCACTCTGAATACTTGAGGATTATTATTAATCCAGAAAGTTACGATTGTTCGTTATTGAAAGGTTTACAGACACTTCACCCCCCAGACACTTCACCCTAGGCCTTTTTTTGCAGACACTTCACCCCTCAGACAGTTCACCCCTCATTTTAAGAAATTTGATTGAGACACTTCACCCCTCATTTTTTTATTTTATGTTTAACAATTATTCATGTAGTAAATGTTAAAAACATTCAATAGTGATTGAGTATGTTTATTGTTTTAACATATTTTATTATTATTTTATCATGTAACTGATAAAAGACAATAGATATAGTTGTTTTTGCCATACAAAAAAGGCTCATATTACAAAGTTAATAGTATAATGTAATTTTTTTTTAAATTTTTATATATTTTATACTATTTTCAATTAAAGTAAAAGTGATATAACTAATTGAATAATCTTTCTAGTGAAGTGTGTGAACCTTTGTTGGAAGTTTCCTATACAAAATAGTAATAACAATACAAACTCATACAAAGACTTTCAAGTAATTTTAAGTATAAATCAATGTCTAGTATTTAATTTTGAGTTGATTTAATTCTTGAAGTTTTGGTACTTAAGTTTGTTTTCAGTTTGATCCTAAATACCATATAATAATTAAGTTACGTTCATTTGGTGACGAATTCTGCTTTAACCTTGTGCTTAATTTACATAACTGGTGCTATTTATTTGTTTAATAAATGCTATTATGAATTATTTTTGAATTAAATACAGGATAATTGTGTCTGATAATGATGACAAATAATTTATGTTTACTATATTTTATAAAGCAACCGATTCATTTATATTCATTTTATTAATTTATTTATTTATCTATTTATTTATTCAATATTATAAATAAATTTAATTTTCATACAATTATACCATTTTAATTCAATTATCTAATCAGTTATGAGATGACTGTTGAATAAACAACCAATATAAACATATATCAGCATTTTGTTGTTGACTAATTTGTTTTATATACTTTATAGAAAAAAATTGGATGAGGGGTGAAGTGTCTTACTGATTTTGGGGGGTGAAGTGTCTTAAGGGGTGAAGTGTCTTCAAAATTTGAGGGGTGAAGTGTCTGGGGGGTGAAGTGTCTTGCTACCAATTGAAATACCCCTCCTATTATCATTAAGTAACATAGAAAATGGTGGGGCCCCACTAGAACTAACCTTGAAAATTTCATTGATAGGAATACAGAGCTCAAGATAGCGTGCATATCAGCGTGAAATACACATAATTAATCTAAAATGAGTATCACTTTCAAAATTTGTGCGTCAAAGTTACGCACAACAAAATGAAATTATGCTTGTATGTCAAAATTTAAGCGCGAAAGAATAGAAGTGTAAACATTTGATATTTAGAAAGAGGATGTTTTGAGCATAAAAATACAATATATTTCCATTTTATTGCATTGAAAACTAAAAATTCTGTTGTCAGCATGTAAAAAACAAAAGTAGCAGGAAGAGAACAGAAGGGAGGTATTACTCCCATAGATCTACCTGTGAAATTATTGATAAAATTTGTGCCAGATAATCATCGTAGGAATTAACATAGTATTAAGTTTGTTTAGGCATCTATTGACATACTTATGCCTCAATATAAACAAAAATATATCACTTTTGTTGTTGAAACAAAATCAAAATAACATGTTTTTCACCTGCAGTTTTCTATTTAATATTTTCGTACCCAGTCAACAGTTACGGACAATTTTCTCTCAGACCAATACTTTTTTTTTTAAGGAAAGATAAAAAAAATCTTGTTTATTTTTCTTTAATTCTAATTTCAACTATAATTGTTCAAACTGGAGTACATGATAAGGTACATGTACATGTACATTCCAACAGAAATAAAGAAAGAAAAATATTGACTCCAAGAATATAAAATAATTTCAGGGCTTCCACTAGTGGAAGTTTGGAAATCATTTTCTCTTTCATTTTGGCTTGTGACTTCCATAATCTAATACTTTTCCTTCCTTACCTATATAATGTGACTTCCAATATCAGAGATTTTGAAGTCCGACTTCCAAATTTTGAAAATGGAAGAAGCCCTGAAAATTTTGCTGTGTGTTCCAATATACTCTGGAAGTCTGACTTTATAGAGCATGTTTTGTATTGTTTCACATTGAATCAGTATTTTTATTTGTAAAAGTTTTTAAAAAAGTAAACTAACAAAGAAACAAAAACAATATTTTAATTTGTTTATAAAAAATGCAAAATGCTTTTTGACAGATTTTACCCCTTAAGTTTTTCAGGATTTGCATTTTACCCCTCACTCTAGATTTTGAGGGGTAAAAACCCCTTTGCCAAAAGAATTATCTGGAGCTCTGGTTCACTGTATAGAATTCTATATATTTTTTAATGGTTTTTTATTTGATTTTGTTTTAAATATACACATGTAGTCTAAAGCCAGGTAAGCCAAAGCCCGGGCCCGCTTCGCGGTACCAGCCTTTGACTTCCCCGTATAAACAGGATCCTTCTTAAAATTTTGTAAAGTCACAAAGAAAATAAAAATCAAATCAATTTTGAGAAATCTGAAAATTATTTTAAGTTTTATTCAGGGTTCCCACGCTGTCCGGGAAAACGGGAAATGTCCGTGAATTTGAAAACACTAGCTCCCGGCCTTAAAAAGTCCGGAAATTAGTGTTGATACAGAAAAAAGTCCGGGAAGGTACGGGAATTAGTCTGGAAAAGGGGGGGGGGTAAATCAAACAATCAAAATGGCGGTCTTAGCACAGTATATTGATTTCCGCATCTTGAATGTTGATGATTTTTCGATTTACAAGTGTTTTAAGAGGCCAAGTTCGACATTTATGAGATTTAACATTTATTTTCTGGTTACTATGGCGGTTTTGTTTGGAAAATCTTATAAGACAGTCACAAATCGACCTCAAGTTTGCTTGATTGGCCTGTGCTCAAAGCACATGAAAAAGATGAAAGCTCACAGGTATGGTTGTTTCCTTGGGCATTTTTGTTATCCTAATTGCTCACAACCATGCTAAAAGCCAAAGGTATATCAATATAAAATTAATAATAGTATTACATACAGGGCTTCCATTAATGGAAGTTTGGGAGTCATTTACTCCCTGATTTTGGTTTGTGACTTCTACTTTTCCTTCTTTACCTATATAATGTGACTTCCAATATCAGAGATTTTGCAGTGTCTGACTTCCAAATTTTGGAACTTAGTAGAAGCCCTGATTACATACATGAACTATTGTAAAGGTAGAGCACAGCCAATTGGCCACACGGGTAGCACGAAATACCTAAATATATAATAGCCAAAATATACTAAAAATAAAACAATAAATGTGTTGTACTTATAAAAGTGTTGTTTTAATCAGGAATACAATATACAATTTCACTTAGATGTAACCAAACATACCCAAATATACATTTTTGACCCCCCCCCTCCCGTAGCACTGGCTTAAGCAGAATACAACATTTAACCTTTTCCCTTATATAAGCGTGTTTCGACGGCTTTTTTGCCCCCCCCCCCTTTTTGAGGCCTCAAACAGTGAAAAAATGTCCTATTTAGACCCAAAACACTGTTTTTCGTTTGAGAAATGTTGTTAAAAAAAGTGACCATTTTTTCGGCGCCGTCCCCCATCCAAATAATACATCAGGGGGTTGCCAGAAGGGGGATGTGCCCCCTTCTGTTTGGGGGGTTTGAAGGGGGGCGGAGTCCCCCTCATCGCCAAGAAAATTTTGGACTTGTGAGAGGCTTAAAATGACCCCAGGTTGACCATAAGGTAACGTGTAACCAACGCTGAAAAGCCTTTGACTCTATCTCAATCCCTTGAGAAGTTGCAGCACTTTGAAGTAAATTTTGATGGAAAAAATCGAGGCAAAAATGTGATTTTTGGCAATTTTGAGATGTCCCCTCGTTGCCATGGTAAAAGGAAATTTAAGACTGAGCATGTCGTTACAAAGGCAATGGTCCAGTCAACATTTGTGCCAAGTTTGATTAGTATTGAAGCATTTTTCATAGTTTCATAGCAGTTTGAACTTGTAAGAGGAGGCTTTTCAGTGAAAAAGGCCATTTTTCACAATATGCTCATGGGGGAAAGGGTTAAACATGAAAGTTGAGAAATTGTGAATGTCAAATAACCTGCAGGCAGTTTCATATACCTCAAATAGCTTGAAATTTAATCTTCTAAAAAGTCCTTAAAAAATCAAAAAAGGTCCTTGATAAGTCCTGGAAAAGTCCTTAAATTTTCAAAATATCTAAGAGTGGGAACCCTGTTTATTACTTAAATTAAAAAAAAATGTTCCAGTTCAAGTTTCCTTATTTAAATCATGTTTCTTGCTAAATTACAAAAATCTTTAAATGATGAGTATAAATAAGAGTGCACATAAAAGATATCAGCTGAGCAGATAAAGAATTTTTCCGCAAATGTTTTTCAGGGAAGAGTTGTGACCAGGCACACCTTCATCTTTATTTTCAAATTATTGATACATCGCTTTTCAAAAGATAGTAAAAGATACCAAAACACTGTTTGGATTTTAAAGTTTGATTTAATGAAAAATGAAATTTAAATTTAACAAAATATATTCTTTTGTTATCAATTCCATAAAACTATACATGTAAATTACTATTTCAGTGCAGGGAAGTCTTTCAGCTCCAAATACACTGATCCCTTGAAGAATTTATATGACATATCTAAGACAGTCATACAGGATAATTCTTCATCTAGCACATTACAAGAGTTAATTGTATCAGACTTTGATGATGAACAGATATGGCAGCAGTTGGAGCTGGAAAATGAAGCATGTGTTTCCAATTTATTAAGTGGGGCTGCAAAAATTTTGTCAAGCAAAAATCAGTGTTCTTTCAAAGATAAAAGTTCAGAAGTACTTTCTAAGTCAAAGCAAATCAAGAAAGTAGTGACTAGTGATGTGTTAAAAAGCAAAACAAAGGAGAAAATATCAAAGAAGAAAAAAGATATCAAAGAGTTAAAGGCTACAGATGGTGAGGTTGATGATTTTGTTGATGATTTAGGAAACAATAGTGATGATATTGATGAGGATGATGATGACAAAGAAATAGCAGAAATAGAAAATAAACTGAATAGAATTGATGAAGATGATAAGTTTTTTGACTTCACAGGTGATTCTGATGAGGATTTGAACTTTGACTTTGGTCCATTAGGACAGAAGGGTGACCTTGATGATGAGTTATTTAAAAATGACTCTGAAGATGACCATAATGAGGATAGAAATGTAAAACCTAAAAACAAGACAAAAAAATCTGTGACTTTCAAAGATCAAAAAGAAAATGAGGTCACAAACAAAAAAGAAATAAACAAAAAAGGAGGTAAGAAGTTTTCAAAGAGAGGCAGCATTGTTGATGATGCTTTTTTCAAATTAGCTGAACTTGAGACTTTTTTGGATCAGGAAGACAAACGTGAAGAAAGAAGACTTAAAAAGACAAAACATGATAAAGTTGAAGATGATGATGATGATGACAGTGATGAGGAAGATAACGAAGAGGACAACATCGATATGTTTGGTGATATTGATTCTGCAGAGGAGGTAAGTGTTTCCAGAAATAAGAATTAATAATTATGTTGTCTCAGATATATTTTGGTTTCAAGTTAAACCACTTTCACGTTGAAATTACACATACTATTTTTTGTCCTTTACCTATACAGGTGGTTTAGTCCCACTATTAAGTTTTTTTTTGTACCAGGTACCTTTCTTATTTTCTATACCTAAATACCCATTGAGGTATTGCTTTGAAACTTTGTATACTAAGTCTTGAAAGTGACCATCATCCCCACACCCAAGCATGAAGACATAACTTTATAATGGATTTTGACAACATTAAAAATTATGCCCCTTTTTTTCTTAGAATTTTAGTTAAGTTTTTTGTACCGTCCCACTATTTTCTATTCCCTTTGAGGTATTGCTTACATGTACTTATTTATTACCATTATCATCACTTTCAGGCAGAAGGACATAATTCTATCATGGATTTTGACCAAATAATGCCCGTTTTATTTAAAATTTTGGTTAAATTTTTCGTCCCACCCCATTTATTTCATATACATTTGTAGCCTTTGAGATATTGCTTTGACACTTTGTATACTTGTTAATGACTTCATTTCCACTTCCAGAGTACATAACTCTGTCATGGATTTTTACAAAATTATTCCCCTTTTTTTACCTAGAATTTTGGTTGTTTTTTGTACCACCCTTTCAATTTCTTATACCCTTTGAGGTATTGTTTTGAAACTTTGTATACTTGTTTGTGACTATCATCCCCACTACTAAAGCAAGTACAAAACTTTTGATTGTCAGAATTTTTATAATACCTGATCATAAACTTCATTTTGACATTCATCTTTAAGCAAGAGGTATCAGTAATAGAATTAGTCATGAAAACATTTTATGTGTATTGAATTTTTATGGTGCTTTTAACGATGACAATGAGCACATAACTTAAAATCTTTTAAATGTGACCTTCATAGTGTTGAATTTGTTTAACCCATTACTTCATGAGCATTTTGTGAAAAATGGCAGTTTTCATTGAAAAGTCTCCTGTTACAAGTTCAAATTGCTATAATACTATAAAAACTGCTTCAACACTAATCAAACTTGGCACAAATGTTGACTGGACCATTGCCCTTGCAACAACATGCTCAGGCTTAAATTTTCTGTTACAATGGCAACGAGGGGACATCTCAAAATTGCCAAAAATCACTATTTTGCGTTGATTTTTTCCATCAAAATTGATTTCAAAGTGCTGCAACTTCTCAATGGATTGAGATAGAGTCAAATGCTTTTCAGCGTTGGTTACACGTTACCTTATGATCAATCTGGGGTCATTTACAGCCTGTCACAAGTCCAAAATTTTCTTGGCGATGAGGGGGACTCCGCCCCCCTTCAAACCCCCCAAACAGAAGGGGGTACATCCCCCTTCTGGCAACCCCCTGATGTATCTTTTGGTTGGGGGGCCGCGCCGAAAAAGAGGTCACTTTTTTTAACAACATTTCTCAAACAAAAACAAGTGTTTGGGGCCTAAATAAGGCATTTTTTCATCATTTGAGACAACAAAAAGGGGGGGGGGGGGGAAAAAGGCGTTAAAAGGCGTGTATATGAAGTAATGGGTTAAGAATGTTTATAGATCATTATAGTTTTCCAAGGTCTTCGTCTGTTGACATTAAAGTTGCAAAATGCTAAAGTTCTTACAAAACAACAAAGTCTGACTTTATTTATATTTACACGTAACAAAAGAAACAAACAATAAATGGGTGATTTGATATGAATATTAGTCAATGTTAATTGACAGCAAAACAAACAAAAAAAATTCATTTCAATTTGATTGTTCTAAAATTTGACAGTAGTTTTTGTGTTGCCTTGTAAAGGCGACATATAGGGATTACTTTTGTCGGCGGTGTCGGCGTCGTTGTCGGCGTCCCCTAAAGCTTGTCCAGAGCATAACTCAGTCACTTTAAGTCAGATTGACTTCAAACTTGGTATGCATGCTTCTTTCAATAACAGGAAGTGCAGTGCACAAGGACCGGTACTCTGCACTTCTTAATTTTTGAGTTATTGCCCTTTGTAAATTTTCATACTTTAATTTTGTCCGGGCCATTTCTCCTAATGTATAACAGCTATGGACTTGAAACTTCATACGATGATACTAAGATCTCATTAAAAAGAAGTGCAGTGCACAAGAATCGGTACTCTGCACTTCCTGATTTTTGAGTTATTTCCCTTTGTTAATTTTTGTCTGGGCCATTTCTCCTAATGTATAACAGCTATGTACTTAAAACTTCATAGGATGATAGATCTCATTAAGAAGAAGTGCAGTGCATAAGAACAGGTACTCTGCATTTCTTATTTTTTGAGTTATTGCCCTTTGTTAATTTTCATACTTTATTTTTGTCCAGGCCATTTCTCGAAAAGTATAAAAGCTATGGACTTGAAACTTCATAGGATGATAGATCTCATTAAGAAGAAGTGCAGTGCACAAGAACCGGTACTCTGCATTTCTTATTTTTTGAGTTATTGCCCTTTGTTAATTTTCTTACTTTATTTTTGTCCAGGTCATTTCTCCTCAAGTATGAAAGCTATAGACATGAAACTTCATAGGATGATAGATCTCATTAAGAAAAAGTGCAGTGTACAAGAACCGGTACTCTGCATTTCTTATTTTTGAGTTATTACCCTTTATATATTTTCATATTTTACTTTTGTCCAGGCCATTTCTCATAAATTATAAAAGATATGGACTTGAAACTTCATAGAATGATAGATCTTATTGATAAGAAGTGCAGTGCATAGAAACTGCTGCTCTGCACTTATTATTTTTTGAGCTATTGCCCTTTGTTAGTTTTCTTATTTCATTTTTGTCCTGGCCATTTCTCCTAAACTATATTGTTGAATGTTCACAAGGCGACACATCTGACTCGCGGAGTTCTTGTTAATGTTCTAAACCTTTGAAAGTTTGATATTACATTGTATATTGTACATACATGTAACTTTTATTTTGTAGGAGGCCCACTATGAAGATTTCTTTGATCCTCCAGAAGGTGAAGTAGAAGGTCCAGTTGATAGAGAAAAAGATGTCCCTAAGCAGGAAATTGATGAGGAAGAATGGGAAGATGATGATGATGAGGATTTTGATGAAAATGAAGAAAACGAAGAAGACAGGTACTTGTAATGGATCACGAGAACAAAACTTTTTATGCCTTTGGATGGAATATTGTCTTTTGTGTTTCTATCCTTTGTCTGCCTGTCCTTCGTTGTCTGTCACAAAATTTTAACTTTGACCCTTCCACTAGAGCATAAAAAGTTCACAGGTACATGCACCTTGATAAACTCTACCCACTAAACCCATGTAAGGGCAAATAGGTCAAGGTCATCCCTGGGGAGGTGTCCTTCATTCAATTGTAGTGCTTATTTCTTAAATTATGAAGGGTCTGATAATTTTGTAAATGAAACTGTAACTGAAACCCCCCCCAATTATGTCAGGGATGGAGTGGGATAGAGAACAAGTCAAGTTTCTATCTTATATCTACACTGCCAGGTTAATAGATGGTATTGTTATGACACCAAGCTGTCCAACTTTCAGTACCATTTAGAGAGCCTTACCATGTGACTGTCCCTTAATAGCAAGGTTTGCACAGGGGGTTTCAGTAACCTCTATTCACTTGGCATAGCTCTGGTTACAATTAAATGAGGCATTATATCAATGTTTATGAAAAATCATTATGGTTTCATATATCCTATGTTAATATATGATTGTTTTGGTTGTTCTGATGTAGGTCAGGGGATGAAGAGGCTGAGGAAGCTAAGGATAGGCGTGGCCAGGACCTGTTTGCTGATTCTGACAGTGAGGGCGAAGATGTGGCTGACATTTTAGGTGGTAAAAAGGAAGAAAAATCATCCTATGAAATAAGACAAGAAAGGGTGAGTTCGCTTGTTTACTTTTTCAGAAAATATTTCATTGTAATGGAATTCCAATATTATTCCAATATTACTAGTCATTCTTTGAAAATAAAGTTTTAATTTATCCAAATGTTAAGGGGATATTAGAAATGCCCCCCCCCCCTTTATCAGATTTACATAGAAAAAAAACACTGATCATAACTCAAAATTTTCTTGAGTGATTTTTTTTTCAGACTTAATACATTGACATAAATAAAACAAAATAGATAAATCACCTGTACATACTAGATAGTTATGCTGACTTTCTCTTTATTGCAATATTCTTTGCAGACTTTCTTGAAAACTTTACTTAGCGTTACCATAACTATAGGGCTTTTTAAGGATTTCCTCTCACCATTTAAAATGTACCAAGTACAACCTTCTGGTAAACTTTCCTATGTGTAGGATTGCTATTGTTACTATGGAAGTCACGTTTTGTATATATTTGTAATAATTTCATTATCAGGTTTTTCATGTAAGAATGACCAAGTAAAATGTACCAAAGTACAGCCTTCAGTTGAACTCTTTCCCCAGCAAGGGGATTAACCATGTGTAACATGGCTCTTGTTACTATGGAACTCACGTTTTCATTATCAGGTTGAAAAGTATTTTTATGCTGAATACTAAAATACTGAATACTGAAATACTGAATACTAAAATACTGAATACTAAAATGCTGAAAAGTTAAGACAGGATATTCTTGGTATGGATGTATATACTTTAATGGTTTTGTAGATATCAATGTAGCTAGAACTGTTGTTTTTTTTATCAGGTTCTTGAGTTTGAATTTTTTTTAAACTTTCATTCAATTTCATTATTATATTGGTAATGGTACAGATTTAGTTCCGTAGAGTTGTGAAACAAATAAATGCTAAGTGGTAGAATCTAAGACATAATATAACAAATCAAATTTACGGAGAGAGTTTTCAAAAAATATTTACAAGCTTCCTTCTCAATCTGTAAATTTTATTTTATGCACTTTATTATGTAAATGTATGGATTATTAATAAAAATATTGTTTAAACTAACAAATCAAATATACTACAGACAATATTGAATGGTCTAATGTTGGCAGTTGACATTTGATTTACATGTATCCATAAGCATTGTGTTTAATTCAAATATCAATTTATAATACATAAATAAAAACATAATCTTTATATTTTGATGAACAGTTGAAAAAGAAGATTTCTGCCATTGAAGATGATATGTTGTCCCAGAAACCATGGCAACTAGCTGGTGAAATCTCTGCTGGTAAACGACCAGAGAACAGTCTACTACAAGAAAATTTACAATTTGAACACACCACAAGACTTCGTAAGATTTATTGATTGTTATAATTAACAACATATCTGTACTGTATCAAGATATCTTTTATAATAAGTCATCAGTTACTGCACCTTAAATGTATATAAAACTTGTATAAGTTCGCACTGTAACTCCATCGTTGATGATATTGTGGTTTTCAGAACACATGCTAATTTACATATGTAACACCACCTATAAGCATGGCAGATTGACCTACATGTTATTGTTCTAAATTATTGACTTTAACTTTGATGACCATGCATACTTTAAAGTTAAGATGCAACACTTAAAAATAAAAAAGAAAGAAAAGTCTTGTTATTAATTTATTACATTTTAACAGAAAAATCATTACTAAAGTATACATGTGGACCATCCTTGAGTCAAAACAAGCTGAAAATAGAGATGTGCTTCTGAAGTGTTGAGAAATCAATGAAAATCTGAATATCAGCAAGCAATAAATAGAGAATATTGAATGAGTATGAATACTGAATTTATTGAACAAGTTGAATAAAATTATATTTATATGTGAGCATATGGCTCGCAAATTATTAAATTTATTCAACAAGTACAATTGAGTCAGAAATGAACTTACAGAAATTTAACTTTCTAAATTTATTGACTTGCTTATAGTGTAACACTAACATTTAGTGCATCCTTACACTATGTTTGTGTAATGCAAGTGACGTCACATCAAAATATATGCATGGCTGTGCAATACCGTATTTACGGAGTCGCAAAAGTACATGGAAATGTGATAAAAATGATGTATGAAGTCACTAATATTTTGTCAAATTTGAAATTTTTAGCCCCAGAAATTACAGAGGAGACAACTAAGACCCTGGAAGATTTGATAAGACAAAGGATAAAGGATAAGGTTGGAATTTTATTTCTGTGGGAATTTAGTTTAGTTATTACAGAATTTATTTAAGTTTGATTGCGTAGGAAGCTATAAGCTTATAGACATACTCTGGAATCTTTTAATGAAACCAAACTACTAAACAATGAGGGTAAAGTTTTGTGGGGGGAGTTATGTCGCACCAACACAGTTTAGGTCATGTGATGATTTTCCTGCTTTACTGGTGGAGGAAGACCTCAGGTGCTCCTCTGTGTATTATTTCAGGCATGGATTGGCACCTAGGAGGAACTATTGATGTTCTGTAAGCTAGCTGAATAGCTTCCTCACATGAAAGAATCCAACGTCTCTGTCTGGAATCAAACCCACAATTGTAAGGGGCAAGTGGTTTTTAGTCAACGACGTTAACCACTTGGCCACAGATTCCCCTGCTGTTTGGCTACTCCTCAACAACTACTTCTGCAATTTTTTCGAAACTTTACAGGAATAATAAGCACCAAGTCTAGGTGTGCATATCTTTTGCATTTTCTAATTCAACGATTTTTGTCAGAGTTATGACCCTTTCATTATTTTTATTTGTTAAAGTTTTGTCCAGACTTCCTCTCTTATACTAGTAATGCAATTTGAGTGAAACTACAGGATTGATTGATACCTCAAGTTCTTGGGCATATTTAACATGATTTGCAGTTGAATGATTTTTGGACGAGTTATTGCCCATGATAAAATGTGTCTCCTGCTACACATTAGCTGCAATATGCTACAAAGTAACTGTGACATATACTAATAGGAAACAAATTGGTCAATTACCTCACAGTACAACGGCTTAATTAGCTATTATCAGACGACACATGATAACTGAGCACTCTTGTCTGTCATAATGTCCCACTTAAATCTAAAAAATAGTTAAACTAATTTCAATATCCAAATTTTCTATGAAATATATTGACTGATCTTCATGTATATAAAGCAAATCACTTTGTAGTTATACCCCCAAAAACCAAGTTTGGGGGGGATATATAGGAGTCACCCGGTGGTCGGTCGGTCCAGACGTCCGTTGCATTTTCCTTGTCCGGAGCATAACTTGATGACTAATGGTTGGAATTCAATATAACTACATACAATGGTCAAGCACATTGAGAGGAAGTACAGTGCACAAGAACCATAACTCCATCTTGACTAATTACAGAGTTATTGCCCTTTGTTACTTTTCCTTGTCCGGGGCATAACTTAAAAACTACGGGTTGGAATTCAAAACAACTTCATACAATTGTCAAACACAATAAGGGGAAGTGCAGTGCACAAGAACCATAACTCTATCTAAAGTAATTACAGAGTTATTGCCCTTTGTTGCTTTTCTATTGCTTTTTTTTGTCCGGACCATAACTTGAAGACTAATAGTTGGAATTCAATATAACTACATACAATGGTCAAGCACATTGAGAAGAAGTGCAGTGCACAAGAACCATAACTCTATCTTGACTAATTACAGAGTTATTGCCCTTTGTTACTTTTCCTTGTCCGGGGCATAACTTGAAAACAACTGGTTGGAATTCAAAACAACTTCATACAATTGTCAAACACAATAAGGGGAAGTGCAGTGCACAAGAACCATAACTCTATCTAAAGTAATTACAGAGTTATTGCCCTTTGTTACTTTTCCATTGCTTTCTTTTGTCCGGACCATAACTTGAAGACTAATTGTTGGAATTCATTATAACTTCATACAATGGTCAAGCACATTGAGAGGAAGTGCAGTGCACAAGAACCATAACTCCATCTTGACTTATTACAGAGTTACTGCCCTTTGTTACTTTTCCTTGTCCAGAGCATGACTTGAAAACTACTGGTTGGAATTCAAAACAACTTCATACAATGGTCAAGCACAATAAGGGGAAGTGCAGTGCACAAGAACCATAACTCCATCTTAACTAATTACAGAGTTATTGCCCTTTGTTACTATTCCATTGCTTTCTTTTGTCCGGACCATAACTTGAAGACTAATTGTTGGAATTCATTATAACTTCATACAATGGTCAAGCACATTGAGAGGAAGTGCAGTGCACAAGAACCATAACTCCATCTTGACTTATTACAGAGTTACTGCCCTTTGTTACTTTTCCTTGTCCAGAGCATGACTTGAAAACTACTGGTTGGAATTCAAAACAACTTCATACAATGGTCAAGCACAATAAGGGGAAGTGCAGTGCACAAGAACCATAACTCCATCTTGACTAATTACAGAGTTATTGCCCTTTGTTACTATTCCATTGCTTTCTTTTGTCTGGAGCATAACTTGAAGACTAATGGTTGGAATTCAATATAACTTCATACAATGGTCAAGCACATTGAGAGGAAGTGCAGTGCACAAGAACCATAACTCCATCTTGACTAATTACAGAGTTATTGCCCTTTGTTACTTTTCCTTGTCCGGGGCATAACTTGAAAACTACTGTTTGGAATTCAATACAACTTCATACAGTTGTCAAGGACATTAAAAGGAAGTGCAGTGCACAAGAGCCATAACTCCATTTTGACAAAATACAGAGTTACTGCCCTTTGATACTTTTCCTTGTCCGGAGCATCACTTAAAACGTACTGGTTGGAATTCAAATCAACTTCATTCAATGGTCAAGCACAATAAGAGGAAGTGCAGTGCACAAGAACTATAACTATATCTTCAGTATTTATAGAGTTATTGCCCTTTGTTCCTTTTCTTTGTCTTTCTGGACTTATTACAGAGTAATTCAATTAAACTTCATCAATGGCCAACCACATTGAAAGGAAATGCAACATACAAGAACCACAACTATCTTTAATTGCCCACAACCATAACTCTATTTTTCAATTCTTTTACAAGGTATTCTGTTACTAGTAACATCCTCATTTCCGAAGCAGTCTTGTGGGGGTATTAATCACATTTAGTGATAGTTCTAGTTTTGATTTTATTAGATCTTGAATATATCAGGTATAATATTTCTTATTAAATTTTTAATCATTAGACACCTAAACAAAGAATATTATTAACATGAAACAATTTTTCCTTACTAAATAGGTTATGAGAGAGATACATCAATAATGTTCAAAGAAAAAAATAGGCAGCCAATTGGATTTGAACTTTTAGCCTTACGTTGCCCAGCAATTGATTTTATTCTAGCCTATTAAAATACATGTACTCTTCAATGTGGAGGTAATGCACATTGAGGGATCTACCTTAAAACTCAAAGCTTAACATCTGTAATTTCGAAAAAATCAAAAAGCAGCATACAATATATTTGAAGGGAATTCAATGTGGTAAAAAAGCATAATGAATAAAAACACATTTTTAAAAGAGAGAAGAAGGTGCTTTTAATATTTGTTTTGAGTTATTTTTTCCGGACAGGATTGCCATGTTTGTAATATTTATCAAAAAACTGTGGAAATGAGAACCCGTTGTTCATGTGACTAACTATAATTGACGTATTCTTTTAGAAAAGTGTAACAAGCAAAGCATGTTGTTAATGAAACGTTTCAATAAAAACACCAGAGGATTGACCAAGAATTGGCCAAGTAATAAGTAACAAAGGTTATATTCATTTGTGAAGAAGAAAAATAAAATTCACTCTGGCACACTTTTGAATAAAATTATAAATAATGTTCCCACATTACCTGAACAATTTTTTTATGAAAAGTTTAAAATTTTCCCAATTTACGGATACTCATTACCACCTTTTTTCAAGTATTTTTCAGTGATGCATATTTGTACATGTGTAGCTTTAAATGCCTGTTTTGTATATTAATCAATGATTATTGGAGTAAATATCTTAACACTTATTGATTTTGAAATATTTTAAGGAGAACTTGTTGAATAAAAAAATTTTCTATTATGTTCATATGGTATCATTTTTTTTTGGTATATAATTTTTTCTTTATTTTTCGTGTACAAAATATACATCATATTTTCTCTTCAGGCATGGGATGACGTAGAACGAAAAGTCAAGCCGAAAGACAACCCTTTTGAATACAAGAAACGTATAACACTTGATCAAGAGAAAAGTAAACTGAGTCTTAACGAGATTTATGAGCAAGAATATTTGAAACAACAGAAGGTAATTTAGTCAGACAAGGCAGTTTCTCCGTATCACCAAGAGCAAATAAGAGGCTCTTTTCCCAATCCAAATAGCCTCTCTTCCTATCATCAATGGAAAATAAGAGTACCCAATCCAAAAAAAAGTCTTTTCCTAACACCAAGGGAAATAAGAGGCCTTTTTCCCAATCCAAAATAATCTCTTTTCCTGTCACCAAGGGCAAAAAGGGGGCTCTTGTCCCAATCCAAAATGGCCTCTTTTCATATCATCGAGCGCAAATAAAAGGCTCTTTTCCTAATCCAAATAGCTACTTTTTCCCAGTAAAAGAAAAATTCCCAACTTCTGAGAAATATTGATCATTTTTGGCTTTTTTGTCTTAAAAAGAGGTGACAGGTTATATTAAAGTCTTAAAAGCCATGTATCATATAAGTACCTAACTAAAAAACAGTAGAATTTTAGAGATTTGATTGTAATTTTCTACAGTATCGTTTCATTCACTTTTAGCTTCACTTTTCTAGACAAAGGCAGAGCTATTTTCATGTCCCAGATTTGGGACCATTAGCCTTGGTTGACCTGTTAGGTTGATATATTTGGTTCACCTTTTTGTGATCGCTTTCACCCGGTGTCTGTCCGGCTGCCCCTGGGGTCATTGATTTTCCTTATATGTTTTATAGTAAAATCTTAAAAAATCTCCTTTGAAAAAAACCCAAAGAGCTAGAGGTTAGATATTAAGCATGAAACATTTTCTAGTGAGTGTCTACCAAGTGTGTTCAAATAAAAACTATGGGGTCAAAATTGGCCCCGCCCTAGGGGGGTCATTGATTTTCCTTATTTGTACATGTATATAGTAAAAACTTAAAATATCTTCTTTTAATAAACCCAAATAGCTAGAGCTTAGATATTAAGCATGAAACATCCTCTAGTGGGTGTCTACCAAGTTTGTTCAAATAAGAGACCTGGGGTAAAAATTGGCCCGCCCCAGGGGCTCAATGATTTTCCTTATTTGTTTATGGTAAAAACTTAAAAAATCCTCTTTAAAAAAAAACAAAATAGCTAGAGCTTAGATATTAAGCATGAAACATCTTCTGGTGGGTGTCTACCAAGTTTGTTCAAATAAAAGCCCTATTAAAAACTTGAAAAATCTTCTTATAAAAAAAACCCAAAAGAGCTAGAGTTTAGATACTAAGCATGAAATATCTTCTAGTGAGTGTCTACCAAGTTTGTTCAAATAAAAGCCCTGGGGTCAAAATTGGCCCCCAAGGGGCGGAGGTCATTGTTTTTCCCTATATGTATATAGTAAAAACTTAAAAAATCTTCTTATAAAAACCCCAAAGAGCTAGAGCTTAGATATTTATCATGAAACATCTTCTAATGGGTGTCTACCAAGTTTGTTCAAATAAAAGCCCTGGGGTCAAAATTGGCCCCGTGCGAGGGGGGGGTGATTCTTTTTCCCTATATGTATATAGTAAAAACTTAATAAATCTCATATAAAAAACCCAAAGAGCTAGAGCTTAGGTATTTATCATGAAACATCTTCTAATGGGTGTCTACCAAGTTTGTTCAGATAAAAGCCCTGGGGTCAAAATTGGCCCCTTTGAGGGGGGTCATTTTTTTTCTCCCTATATGTATATAGTAAAAACTTAAAAAATCTTATAAAAATCCCAAAGAGCTAGGGCGTAAACATCTTCTAATGTGTGTCTACCAAGTATGTTCAAATAAAAGCTTCTGGTTTTAAATTGGCCTTGGCCTTCGGGCCTATATACAGGTGAGCGATTTAGGGCCATCATGGCCTTCTTGTTTGAGTTAAAGAACTTTTGTTACTTTGATGCAATGAAGGAGAAAAGTCCTGGGTATATTGCCTAGAGAAGGCTTCAACCAATTCCTACATGCGTTTTATAATTTCCTATATTTTTAAAATTCTGATATTGCAGAAACCCTTCCTATAGTCCTATATAATTAGAATTGTTCATAAATCTTTAGGGAGAAAAGTTTTGTAGTGTCTATGCAGGTAAAAATTTTATTAAGTACTACATGTAGTCTTAAAACAATAATTGATATTCATTTTTTTTTCTTTGCTCCATAAACTTGCAGTAACATTTTATCAGGTAAATTGATATTAAAATTAGCTGTGACAATTTTCTCTATTTGTTGTACTTTTTTTACTGTCTGATTGATGTGTGAAATAACTGACCAGGCTTAAAAAGGAAAAAAACTGGTTATTAGATTGAGGTATGTCAGACGGGACTTATAAATTTTGAATCAGTAATTCACTGAATGATACTTAATATGTATGCAAGTTTATTTTGTGATGATACAATTTTGATGCACGGGAGGCCAATGAGACAATTATATGCATCATGGATGAAAATTAGGTGTTATTTTATATTTACAGACAGAAGAAGTAGAGAAGACAGATCCTGATCATGATGAAATCAAGAAAATGATGCAATCTCTATTTCTAAAACTTGATGCTCTATCTAACTTCCACTATACACCAAAACAGGTTTGTTATTACGAAATATAGTTATTTATTATACACCTTTCACTGTCATGGTCACATAAAGACAACTGCAGTATAGACTGCCAGTTTCACGAAAAAAGGCAAATTCTACTAAAACATTATATTATACTTGTAATTTATTGAAATAATTAAATTTTGTTGCCAAATAGATTTGTTTTCTATATTTGTATTTCTTTTATTTCACCATTTTCAAACTTCAAGCAGAATGCACAAAAAAAAACAGATAATTATACAAAATTATTCAGGTGCCAGATTTACAGAAATTCTAAAATTTGAATTAGCACTTGAATTTACATTATTCTACCGTAAAAGGGTTAGAGCTGCATGACTCTTAATAAACAAATAAAATAATCTGAGATAGCAAAGGGAAAATTAAATGCTTTTTCTATAACTGGGCCTAGGTGATTTATCAAAAAGCATTTTGGTGACAAATTATGCCTTAGCAAAGGATGATGTACTTCTAAGCCCACAAGAAAAATGGTTTCATGGTCAGCTTTTAGTGTGAGAGCTAAAATCTAGAAAAATACAATCAAAAATAACCTTGTTAAAAACCTGTAATGTATTATCATAAAATATAGTCTGTAGTCTTAGATCCTAATCAATCAAAATTTGCAGGGAAAATAACTTCAGACAGCAAGGCCTCTGTAGTTAAAAAAAGCAAATATATTTTAACATCTTTTAAAGAACCAACTGTTGAAGCATTCTTAGATGGTCTTCCATTAAAAGTGTACATATGAATGATTATTATTAAGCCTAAAATAGAAATATCTTTGGCTTATACACCATCAGCAAGATTTTGTGAGCAAATCTGAAAAAATTATTCTGATAAGCAATGCCGAGCTATCATGGTGCCCTTATTTGACTTCTTATAACCTGTTACCCCATAGATAGTGCTTTAAAGTGTATGCAACCAGTGCCAGTACAGATCAGCGTACACATCCGTGCAGTCTGGATCACCACTGTTCACTTTTCAATCAAATTCTTTGTTGGATATAAAAGTAAACAGTGGAATTCCTGGTCAAACTGCACGATGTTCAGGCTGATCTAAATCTACACTGGTCGCATATACATATATACATGAATAACTGATTCACTAGAGTAGGATGTATTACCATCATCTTGTTTGAATTTATTGTATGATATTACAGGCTACAGCTGAGGTAACTATCATCAGTAATCAGCCATCAATTACAATGGAAGAGGTGGCCCCTGTCTCTATCAGTGATGGCCAATTACTGGCACCAGAAGAAATCAAGGTTTGTTGCATTATTGTCATTTGTTTTTATAAAATCAGACAAAAAATATCAGACTAGTTTCAGACTAAAAATTCTGTATTTCAGTACTGAATGTCCCTTTATAAACTAGCAATAGGCAGCCCCATATAGGATTTTGGACAAGCCTATCATCTTAAGTTTAAGGGGTTGAAATGGGTCGGCCTCTACCAAGATTGTTCAAATTATAGCCCTGGGGTCAAAATTGACCCCGCCCTGGGGGTCATTGATTTTCACTATATGTACATATAGTAAAAACTTGAAATACCTTCTTGCTGAAGGTACAAGGCTTAGAGCTCTGGTATTTGGTATATAGGTACTCTACCAAAGTTGTTCAAATTTTGCTCTAGTGTCAAAATTAGCCCCTTGGTCATAGGTTTTCCTTCTATGTATTTAGTAAAAACTTGAGAAAAAAACAACATCTTTTCTAAATTGACAAAGGCCAGACGTTAGATATTTTGCATGAAACATTGTGTAGTGAACCTCTAGCAAGATTGTTCAAATAAATTATAGCCCTGGGGTCAAAATTGGCCCTGCCCTGGGGTCATTGATTTTCAGTCACTATGTACACATAGTAAAAAGTTAAAAATCTTCTTATTTTAAGGTACAAGGCTTAAATCTTTGATATTTTGTATATGATATCATCTATGAGTCTTCAACCAAAGTTGTTTAAATTATGCCCCTAGTGTTATAATTGCCCTGCCCCAGAGGCGATAGTTTTCCTTATATGTATATAGTAAAAACTTGACAAAGGCTAGAGGTTAGATATTTGGCATGATACTTTGTGTAGTGAACCTCTAGCAAGATTGTTCAAATTATAGCCCTGGGATCAAAATTGACCCTGCCCTGGGGTCATTGATTTCAGTCACTATGTACAAATAGTAAAAAGTTAAAAATCTTCTTGTCTTAAGGTACAAGGCTTAAATCTTTGATATTTTGTATATAATATCATCTATGAGTCTTCAACCAAAGTTGTTTAAACTAAGCTCCTAGTGTTATAATTGCCCTGCCCCAGAGGCGATAGTTTTCCTTATATGTATATAGTAAAAACTTAAAAAAGCTTCTCTGAATTGACAAAGGCTAGAGGTTAGATATTTGGCATGAGACTTTGTGTAGTGAACCTCTACCAAGATTGTTAAAATTATAGCCCTGGTGTCAAAATTGGCCCCTGGCCGGGGTCATTGATTTTCACAATGTACATATAGTAAAAATTAAAAAATCTTCTTGTCTGAAGGAACAAGGCTTAGAGGTTTGATGTTTGCTTTATAATATCATCCATAGGTCCTCTACCAAAGATGTTCAAATTTTGCCCCGGGTGTCAAAATTGGCCCTGACCAGGGGCATTGATTTTCATTATGTACACATAGTAAAAACAGAAACTAAAACAAATGTTTTCTGAATTGGAGAAAGCTACAGCTTAGATAATTTGACAAGAACTGTTGTTTGGTGGACCTGTATCAAAGTTGTTTGAATTAAACACTTGGGTCAAAATTTTGCCTTGCCCAAGGGGACAGTGACCTACATTCTTGTCCTTTGATGTAAGCCATGAATTTTGGACCATGTGCACAGTTTTATTTGTAAAATTGAACTTTGATATCAGGTGACCTAGATTTTGATGGTGTGACCTACTTTCTTGTCCTTAGATGTGCAGCTATAAAATTTGAACCATGTGTTCAGATTAAGATGTAAAGTGAACTTTGATATCAGCTGGCCTAGATTTTAGCAAAGTGTCTTACTGTGTTGTCCTTTGATGTACAGTAATGGAATTATGGCCATGTGAAATATGACCTTCACCACCAAATTTACTAGACTCAACTGCATTGATAGATTTCTGCTCTGATCTTTTATTTGAATAACAATAGATTTAACCACTAATCTGATAATAAGAATTAGAAAGGTCAGGGATCTATGCATTATGGCAATCTTCAATTGTATAGAAACAAAACAATTCTGTTCCTACATTACTATTTAGTGTTGTATTAATGTGGTGGCATAGCATTTTTCAGAAATGCAATCTTGTTCTACTTTGTGATCATGATTTCTGCAAGCATATATTATTATATGGAGTGCTCCAACACTGTTAAATTCCTTGTTTTTACTTTAGGCACTAAGAATAGCCACACAGGTTTCACGACTTGATAGCTCTTGTTTTACTATCAAGTACTGAGAAAATGTTTGTTGGACTGGTAGATTAAGTACATGTACTAAGAAAGGTCAAACAGTTTGTGCATGGGTAGCTCTTGCCTAACTTCCGAGCACTAAGAAAAATAAAGCTTGTTTTTCAACTGATAACTTGTTTTGTTCTTTTGCTTACAGGACAAGGAAAGACAAGAAGTTAAAGGCTCGACAGAGAAAACAGCATCTGACAGATTACGGGATAGAAAGATAAAGAAAAAGAAACAGAGAACAAGGAAGAAAGAGAAGGAAAGACGAGAGAAACTGGTAGAACAATTAAACCCAGGTCTTGGTAACAAGTATAGTAAGGAAAAGGCATTGCAAAAATTAGAGAAGGAAAGCCGTTCTGATGCACATGGAATCACTATGATAAAGGTACATATACTTATAGTAAAACTGGCCTTACTTATTTGTGAAACCTTTTGATATTTTCAGTCCCCCATTATTACATTTTATCATTGAGGGGATATCCCATATTGTTGAGTTGATTGATTCATTTAATTTCAGTGAAAGATTCATGTAATTATGTAATTATTGGAATGGTCTGTATTGTTGTCTAGGAACCTACCAGTACTCATTGCTGTTGTTTATTAATACATTTTATTATACCCTGACTATCCCCTATCAATGAAAATTAGAATTAAAATAACATTCATCTTCCTTCCTGCCTTCCTTCTGTCCATCAGCAGATCTGAGCAATAAGATAGGTTTAGTAGCCATAAAACAGTAATTAAACAAAAGATTCATTTCTTTACAATAGAATTAGGGGTTCCTTAGTTCAAGAGAAAAAAACTTAAAAAAGAAATTATCTCTTGATAGAATGTCAATTCTTAGATTATATTGAACTTGGCATGAATGTATAAACATAGACATCTGAGCTTGAGCTTTAACCTCCGGCCTGGTCTGGTTTTTGAATATTTTGATTAACAAATTGACATGAATATAAATTTGAATTTTAACATAAAAAGTGATGAATGCCAGCATACTCTCCTGGTTGTACTTGAATACTCTCTTTGTAGTTCTTGTATACTCTCTTTGTAGTTCTCGTATACTCTCTTTGTAGTTCTTGTATAGGGTTGTTTAGTTTTAGCCGTAAAAACTTTAAAGGAAATCGTTACCTGGATTACTGAGCAACGTTTGCTATAACTTTATATGAATGATCATTTGTTGTTGTTTTAACAAAATAATCCTCAATTATAATTATTATGGCAAGCAGAACACAGTAACCACCAGAACTTAAAAATAGAAATCAATGTAATTTATATCTTTTCCCCTAAAACCTCAACATCGGTTATAAAAATAGATAGTCATGGACAAGATGGCTGACAGAGCTAAAGTAAAAGTATGTCAACCTTGCCTTATGATAATATTAGCAATGGCATTGATGCATTGTTTCTCAGGTGACAAATCATGGTCCACAGGGCCATCTTGTTTGAATTCCAAATTCTTGACCTTAGTGTTGTATATATGTTTATTGTCATGAAAGGATATCATTTCCCATATACCATTCTAATTTGTTCTCAAACATAAATGGTTTGTTTTTTGCAGGGTGACAAAAAAGAACGCACTGGTTTGACATCGTCAAAGGCTTTTTTCACTCAACTTCAAGAGGAGGTTACTTCGAATATTAGCCGGAAACGAAAAGATCAACCAAAGAATCAGAAAGAATCTACACAGGGTGGAAAGAAACTAAAACTTTGATTTTTTGATATTGTTGTTAAGACGATAAAAGAATAAAGGTTACTGTAGTAACACAGTTGTAATTTGTTATGCACATGGCGGTTCTGTCGGACAGTTAACATAAGATAGAAATAAGTATGATTAAAATAAATCATTTCAGGATGTTGGTGAAAACATTCTGTTAGGCATCGATGTCAGTGTCTGCATTGGTTAACCTTTGTGTTTAGGTCAATTTCCGCAGAAACTTTAAAAGCTTTCACCTCAATTTATTGTCATGAAAGGATATCATTTTAAAATGGCAGATAATATAAAAAAATTACTTTTTGCAAAGTAATGCCCCTTTTTCAACTTAGATTTTATGCACTGGTTAACCTTTTGTTGTGGTTCATTTTTTAAGTAACTTGATATGCATGTTCACTATCAAAACATGACAGCATTTCAGAAGGGCAGATAATGCTACAATTCATTTTTGCAAAGTTATGCCCCTATTCTCTCCATAGGTCAATTTCTCAAGAACTGTCCAAGTTAATCACTTCAAAGTTGGAATACTTTTTCAGTTTTTAAATTGGAATGCATTTCTAAAGGGCAGGTAACTTCTTAACTTTTTCGCAGACATGTCTTGGAAGAAGACATTTTTGGGGAAAATTTCAAAATAACTACTGACTGAATCATGAACAGTGCAGACAATCTTCAAAGGGCACAGATCAGCCAGCACAGAATTTGATCATGGTCTGCACTGCTCACTATTCAGTCAGTATAAATTTTGAAATTTTCTCGAAGAAAATAATGACTGCTCCAAGAAGTTTATCACTTATGAGATAGACAACACTATACCCATTGAAAATTCAAAACAAACAGGTACAATAACTAACAATTTTATTGCAATAACTTTACAATAAAGTACAATAATATATATTTAACTTTGTACACAAGCACAGGCATATTGTGTAAAGATGGGAATATATATAAAGGTATATGCCAAAACACTATTGAGCACTTTTACATGAATATTGCTTCCAATAGACATACAATGTACCTTTACATGAATAAAAGCTTACATTATTAATTGTATATCTAAACTTGCACACAAAAATGAAAAAAAAATGTGACATCATAGTAATAAACAATGAATATGATAATGATAAGTGATCATCCATTTGTAACAATGTTGGCCAACACCTTGTGGGTATATGGTCATTTGTGACCGAGGCACTTGGCGTGGACCCGTCCTGTTGTCGTAACCAACCTTCGGAATGTTCTGATAGCAAACAAATGTTTATCATTGTCAAATAGAAGATTGAAACTGTGAATGATTGATAAATGAAAATATCAAATAATACGTCAATTAATACATTTTCAAATAATCATCATTTCTCAGTAAATAAAAAAAATAAGTTCATGCAGGGCACAACATTCTCGTCTGATATTCATCATAAAACTTATTGTTGGATATTTACACAAAGTTCTGTTCAAAATCCTTTACAATGTTTTTAATGATATTTTATTTTCTTAACATTTTGAAACCAAATATTCATTTTTTTAACCTTCAAGAAAAAGTATTCTTTAATGTAACATTTCGTCTTTTTACAAACATCAAGCAAACACAAAGAGATAAATAAATTATATTGACTTAAAAGTTGTAAAATATACAATATAGATTTTAAATCAGCATGCCTACAGATGAGTAAAATAAATCTTAAAAATCTAAAGGAAAATATATGCAAAGCTTTAGAAATCAAGGTGAAACTTTTGATGTGTTATGCAAAATATGAAAAATGACAGACTTTGCTATTTTTATCAATGAAATTCTCCCCTATGTATAACACAATTTGAAGAATGTCTGCGTGTTTTGAAAAGGTCAAGTAATTTCTGTAGAAAAGTAAGTGACAATTGTTTAGATAAATTGTTCAATTGACAGCATCTTTACCTATAAGAACAATTATAAATTTCCACAAATCTGGAGGCATGCTCCTTTAAAACTGTACAATGTTACCCCTTGTTAAGTTTTAACAAGAGTTTTTAACTATTAGCACAATTAATATCTTAAATGGACTTGTCCATTTTTCTGGACAAAACCATACTTTTTAGGGAAAAATTCAAAATGTGTATTGAATGAGCAGCTAACAGTGCAGACCATGATCAGACCCATGAAGAAACAGGCTGATCTTCGTCTGTACTGGTTGTATAGGTAGATTCTGTTAAAACCAACAGTCTATGCATATATATTATTCAATAAATCAGAATGAAATCTTCTCTAACATATAATATTATTCCACTTCTAGTTTGTAACACAATGATAATGCCCCTGATACATGTCACCTGTTTGATTCAATATTTAAAAACATTACTTATTTCAATAAAGGTACTTTAATATGATATGATAAAGATATTTGTTTATTTTGAGAGCATATTTTCTATATTTCACCTTGAAGTGAAAAAATTGCAATATTTTCACTGTAAAAGTGGAATATTTTTATTATGTTGTGAGATATATTTCATATAAACATCAAACTATCAAATTTTCTTTTAATTTTATAAGCTGAAAAAAAATCTGGAAACAAAGCCAGTTTCTACTGTTTTTAAGTAGTTTTCTAGTGTTTTTATTTAAGCGTGGAAAACGATGCAAGTTAAGAAGATGACTTTAGACTTTAATATGGTTACACGAAAAAAATAATTAAAATTTATTATAATAATTGCAGGATAACATATAAAAAAATTAGTGATGTTATAATATTTGAATTGAAAAATATAACATAACAAAATGCAATAACTAATTATTGTAAGTGATATGCAGTGATTTATACAAAGTTTATTTCACCAATAATAGCATAGATATTATATATTTATTATCAATTAAAAAAAACAACCTAAAAAAAGGAAACTAGCTTAATATTCGTAAAATATTCAAAGCATTCAGGAAGTTGGCTTAGTGGTCTAATATAGACTAAATTAATGATAAAAAATAAAAACACAAGTAGTAAATCAAAACATATACTTTGAAATCAATCTGAAAACAGGGAGGAATTTTGTAATTGTTTTTATTTTGTTTGGTTGTGTTTTTTTTTTAATCTTTTACCAAAATCGACCAATTAGAAGCCATTTTTGAAGACTGATTAAATTTGAAAAATTCATAACTTTATGGAAGAAAAATTAAGATTATGAATGATTTTACATAGAAATTGAAGATGACCGTGGCCAGATCTCCCTTATATACAAAATTAGTCTTTCATTTCAATAAATAACATAAATATTTACAAAGACTTGACATGAACAAAAAGTGCCATAGTGCCACAAAGTGATAAATGACAAATAAAACCAATTGATAAATTCTATATTTGATATGCAATCGTCCACAACAGTATAGATACAGTCTTAATACAGAAACCAGTCAAAACGTCGGATTATGATTGGTTGGTTCAAAGAAAAGATTTGAAATCGGGCCAATCAAAATGCTAGTTTTTTTGACTGGTCTCAATATTTCTTGTATTATTTTTTAAATTCACAACGTTCGATGATCGTGTCAAGTAATAGCTAAGTTATATATCTTTTCGTTTTCTTTATCATTATGATGAGGTGTACAGACAAGACCAGACTGATTTGAACATACCAGAAAACTGATTATTACACCATACAATATATTTATCCTCAACAACAAAGTCATCCATATAAATTATTATATTACAACATTCTAGCTTTATTCTGAACTGGGGCACATTATAACAAGCAACTGTCGATTTTTATGCTGGTGTTCAAATTGACAGTAATTCGCTCATTTAAGTCGTTTTTTTTTATAAATCCTGAGGCATAATTTTATAAAACCTGGGACATAGAATATTATCGTTTGTCCCAGATAAAACATACATTGAAAAAAAAAACTTTAATAATTAAAGGCATCATGTTAAAACCACTTCATGGCATCATGATAAAACCACTGAGATACAAAAGGGTTATTAAATTCTTATGCCAACTGGCTTATATTCCTCTTAATTACACCGCTTGCTACGACAAAAAGGCACCCTTTCGCAACGATCAACATTACAAAAAGGCGGCACGTGTGCGCCTTACATAACGAAAAGATAATGTTGCGCCAATCTCTAGTTGCTTGTCCCATTATAATATGTCCCCGTTCTAAAGCAAAACAATTGTGTGTACTAGCCATTTGTAACCAGGGTATCTCCTGTCTGAGCATAAGCGGGAACTTAGACTTGGATCTTCAAATCCCTGGTAAATGCAGAATCCCCGCTGTATGATTTAGACGTATCCCTGGCCATTTTAGTGCCAAATCAAAACAATTGCATTGACCCCGACGGATGAAAGAGAATTGTTAATTCCGCTAATATTCCCGCCATTTCCCGAGTATGGGTTGTCATGGTTACAACTGACTGGTGCACAACTCTTTATGGTAAAGCAGTCGTGACTGATTGCTTAAAATAACTAAATTCTTCTTAAATAATCTATTTTGAAGGAAAAGTTCTTTTGCCGCTATTTTTAAATAATATTGTCAACAATATTAACTATGCAAATTTTACGATATGAATCTGATATTTACAATGAATAAGAACTGTTCTAGCGAAACCCAGTCAAGGACACTGAATGCTCAAGCGCTTTTCGCCGTAAAGATGCTATGCTTGTCCCGCGCCATGCATCACCTATATCCGGAATTCCACATGACGTCATTTGTGAATTCGGGATCGAGGTAGGCGGCGAAGGGGTAGCAGAAGTCTGAGATGAAAGTCCATAATTTGTATTGTACACTGACGTACCATTGCTCATTGAAATATTGTTGGCTAAAGAAGCGGCAGCATTCATTGGATCAAAGCCGGACATCTGGCCCGGAAAAGCTTGGGATATCCCTGAAGAAGAGGAAAAAATACAAGACGGTTAGTATAATAGTTTTGGAAGGTGTCAGATTGAAAAAAGGCAAATAAAGAAGAAAGATTCTGATTAAATTATATGGAGAAATTTAAAGTATTTGTTGTTGTTGTTATGTTCTGCAATAAAATCTTTCAAGAATAGTCACTGATAAAAATAATTCAATGAAAACTTTATGATAGCTGACGGTTCTATTTCAAGTCTTAAGGTTTTATTTTTATTTTTAATCGGAGGGAAACGTGGTTTTACTTTAAATTACGATCAAATAAAGCAATCCTGATTTAAATTGGCTCCTAAATTATTTTACGCTTATGTTAAACACAAGATCTCACTAGCATATCTAAACTTGACTGTAAATAATGAGCTAATTAATGCTCTCGTGATACTAATGCTGAATAAGGATTTTAAGTTGATACCACTTCCCCTCATGATTTTGAAATTCTAGTCTCACAGCCAACAGATGACGGTGGCTACCTGCCATGGTTGACTGTGCGCTCACCAAAGCGATATTGTCGTGGTTACCACAGACGTTAACGTTTGAACCTTTACTATGAATCTAGAAAAAACACACAACTTCCTACGAGATTAGTGAAAACATTGATCATCGATCAGGGAATGATACAAAAATATCAGACACAAGTTAATGGTCAGTGATCATAATGGTTAATTGATAAAATATACAAATGGTAACGGAAAAAAAAATAAGTCAGCTTCTCTCAACCTCCTTTCAGTTGTAATGAAAACATGATCCTCTGAATGATTTAAAATTTTCAGAGATATGTCGCCCAAAGGGCAAAAACATGATGCTGTTAGGCATGATATGCCAGGTCTACACGGTAACATGGTCTGCACGATAGCGGTTTCATTTCTGAATTAATTTGAATCAAATTAATTATTGCAACCACGAGGTTTCAATCAATGAAAGGACTGATTTCTTTATGCATCGGATAGTTTAAAAATAATTAATCTACTGACGACTTATTCAGTGAAATTCCAAGAAAGTCCTCTTGTGGAAAACTTAATTGTTTATAGGCTTGAGTTTTGACAGCATTATCTAGTGTTCCCCTACAAATGACGAAATTGGGCCCCATCCATCGGGTCACATATTTCTTACGTGTTTGTGAAAAAAAAACTGCATGGGTATTTGACCTTGAACACCATCCAGTGACTTACTTTTGAAGTATAAAGCTATATCCTGCAAATCTGGACAGATGTGGCAATAAAAGTCGACATCGGGTGACCTAAGTAATGATCAGCATAAAGAATTTGTAATTTCTGGCTTACAGTTTTTGAATTTGGTTCAATGGTTCACTTTTTAGTGTGAATTCAAAATTTGACCATGGGTGACCTTGAATATGACCAATACTCCGTACTTCGGTATTGTCAAAATTAGTGCATTGTCTAGCAGTAATTCTCATGTGAGATATATACATGTGATATACGGCCATCATGATCATACTGTTGCAGAAAAACAACATTTGTTTGAAAACTGAACAGCCTATGTTCTTGATATTTTTAGGTCATTTCCTGATAAAATTATTCAACATTTTCACTATTATCAAGGAAAATTATGTAGTTAAGATTCAAGGCCAATACAAACTTCATGTTTCAATTATCGGAACAATATTTGCCTTGAAAATATCTGATGCGGATATTCAGAAGCATGAAAGTTGACTGAAACAGGAAAATACAACAAAACAAGTTAGTATAATATCGTGAAATGTTAAAGAGGAAAATGGAGAAATGAAAATGAAACAAAAGTACAACATCAAACTATAAAAATTAATCGGGAACATTAAATAAAATCAGTAAAATTAAAGCAAGACAAGCAGCGCTATTTTAAACAAGCAATTTTTGTGTATCTGAAACTAACAACTAAATGTACATGTATATCCTCAAAATGGCAGTTTAAAAAAAAAAAAGTCCAGCATCCATTTAATTTTATTACACGGGCATTTGACTCATTTTGTCTTGCCAATAATGATACAAGCGGGCAAAAACACCCTACTCCTCAAACTCCTTGCAGCGGTTACTTCCCCTGGTTTGTACAGAAGCTGTAACCGATGGTTGCACGTAATGTAATAACCTGTACAGCAGTATAGTATTTTATTTTTTGTTATGAAAGGTATGGTGGCATATTTCTGCCACCAGATAACCATATAACTAACTAGTTAGTTATCAGGTTAACTAGTTACGTAACTAGTTAACCTCTTAATTAACTAGTTAGTTATCAGGTTAACTAGTTACATAACTAGTTAACCTCTTAATTAACTTGTTAGGTATCAGGTTAACTAGTTATGTAACTAGTTAACCTCTTAATTAACTAGTTAGTTATCAGGTTAACTAGTTACATAACTAGTTAACCTCTTAATTAACTAGTTAGGTATCAGGTTAACTAGTTACGTAACTAGTTAACCTCTTAATTAACTAGTAAGGTATCAGGTTAACTAGTTACGTTACTAGTTAACCTCTTAATTAACTAGTTAGGTATCAGGTCAACTAGTTACGTAACTAGTTGAGCTCTTAATTAACTAGTTAGTTATCAGGTTATCTGGTGGCAGAAATATGCCACCATAGAAAGGGGATATTTGACGATATTTATTATCATTATTGACCAAACAAATGAATCAAACGCACACTTGTTAATTACAGGATATATAGAGGATCTACATTAACTACAGACCACAGACATTTGGGGTGTGAAGCTCTAAACGCCTTAACAAGCATTTAAAATCTCATCACATGTACTTATCATATAAATCAATAAAATTTAATATATGCTGTATTGAAAACAACAACCACAACAAAAACCCAGCATATTTCGACGGACAATATACATATTTCGTATCAAAGACACTAATTTAATTGTTTTTGTTGCTGTTGTTGTTTTTCAAAACAGCGTATATATAGTCAGTTATATTGATACACATGGTAAGTGTATGTGCTGAGATTAATTAGGATTATTTTGATTTTAAGGTGTTTTGGAGTTCCACAGCCCAATCGACTGTGATAACAGCCAGCGAGAATCTAGTAAGATATAAATGAAAAAAACATACATGTACATGTATGTCTATAAATAAGGCATTAGTCAATTATAACCAAAAACTCCGTCTAGATTTCCAAAGTCTGGTAAAGGCTCCGCCTTGCTGAGACTGTCAGTTGGTACAGTCCTTGCTAAAAGCTTCCGCATTTAGAAATGGACATATTTCTGACTATTTGTTAATTATATAAAAAGTTACCAGTAAGTACTTAAAAACAATTATTGCTGGGGAAAATGTGCTCAAACACAAATGTTGCTGGGAAAATGAATTACATGTATTTAATATTTTGATTTTTTTCACCAATATGAAGTTGATTTACGCACTCAGCATTCTACTACTTGGTTATGCCGTTTTACATGAAATAATTATTTTTCTATATACTAATCTACTCATTGGAATTTTTAGAGAGGGTTATTATTATTGTATCGAAATTCTCAAATATATACATCAAACAGAATAAACATTATCCTGTTATGGAAATCGCAGCAACTTCCAGACTAAATCAAAATAATTCCTTTGATCGCAGTGTCTTAAATTTAAATCGGCGATTTCAAATATATACATGTTTTATATTAATATCTCTTTAGTGTTTTACACTGTTTCTCTCTGAGGGTTTTTGCCTTGAGTCACAAAGGCTATGATGATAAATGTTTGAACAAAAAAAAGGGGGAAAGACGCATGAATAAAAGTTTTTTATAAGGTTTGGGTGAAACAAATAAGAACTAACGATTCATCACTCTCGGTTATTAACACACCAAAACAATTATACAGCGGAATTGGATTGTATAAAATGGGATTGTATATTTTTTGGTAAATAAAAGACCAAAAACAACTAAAAATAAGGCGTATTCCCTACTGAATTGATAAAAGAAAAAAATATATAACTAATATTAACATGCTGAAAGAAATAAACTGCATGTCTCGAACTCACCTTGTCTAGGTAAAGTCGAAAAGGCGAGGTGATTTGCATTGAGAGGCGGCGCCATCTGGGACGACCATCTCGTGTCACTTGGATACAAGGAGCACAAAGGGTCGTTCATAGCACCAAAAGGTGAAAGCCCCGCTGTTGGCATCAGCGCCCCTGGTGTTCGGAAAACATTTGTTGTCTTCTTCCTTTTCTTCCATTTGGCACGTCGGTTTTGAAACCAGACCTAAAATAAATCATAGAAAATATAAAATATATTAAATTCAAAATTATTTTGTTGGTGAACTTCACTTTATCTCACACTATGGTGTGTATGTATGGGCATGTGATAATGGTTGTATCTTACTCTCAGAATATAACAAACAATTTACCTATTTGTTGGTTAAGCAAAAACGTTTAAAGAGTTTAAAGAAGGACAATATGAGCAGAAACTGCAGTGAATTTTCCTAGAAAAAAATATTCCTGAAAATAAGGGCAACGACTGTCACGATAATTTATGAGATTCTGTTACGCACGCAAAAATTCAGTGCATATGAATATTTCAAAAATGTTATTTAAAACATCTATCAATTGGGAATGCCTAGAATTTAGTACATCTATATGGCCTTTGCACTCATATCTTAACAGGAGGTAACTTTTCGTCCCTTTTCAGTATGAGGGTTTCGAAAGGGTTTGAATCTCGCCTGCGACTTTGGATTCTTTCATGTGAGGAAGCTATCCAGCTAGCTTACAGAACATCGATGGTTCTACTCAGGTGCCCGTTCGTGATTGAAATAATGCATGGAGGGGTACCTGGGATCTTTCTCTACCTATAAAGCTGGAAAGTCGCAATTTACTGTGATGATGCGAAGTAAAAAATCTCATAAGATCTCTAAAGTGTAAGTTGTGTCCAATGAAATAAGTCATGTGGGAAAGGATCAAACACAAGTCGACAAACCCGTTAATTGAAATCACTCGCGTATTGTTAGGTCCCAGAATTTCGACATTCTATTAGATTTTAATTACATGCACGTATATATAGATGAATTTTGTCACTACAGTACAGTAATTCTTATAATAAAATCTTCTACAAATAATATGCCGGAAGTGTTGAAGTTAAGTCTACAAATAGAAATATATACATGTATATAAATGCAAGTTTGTTGCAACTTCAGTCCTGACTCCTGCATGTTTCTTGATTTTTAATTAGTATGATGTATTATGAAAGTCTATCACTGACAGGTATTTTTTTCTCCATTTTTCCTCTAGATAATGCTTTTGAAAATTAGGGGAGAAATGTTTAATGTTGAGGCAGACGGTGAAGCTGCTTTTCACTACTAAGTATTTCGTGACTCTAGTTAGAAGAAACTCTCTAGAGAACCGACCCGTTGATCTCAAATATTGGCAGAAATTGACAGCTAATTTCTTAAAGACGAAAGTTGTTTCCCGACGGGCTTTAAGTAGTTAGTGGTGCATTCGTGACATGGGCCATTATCCGGGGTAAACTGAAAGATACGGAGGCTGTGGGACTTCATTCAATAGACGTGGATTGATTTACTACAAGCCTCGATCTGAATATTACTTTAAAGTAACATACAATATACAATAATGTTCAGTCTCTGAGTCTCTTTGAGAGACAGAGAAAGAAACCCAGCAACAACATATGTAAGATTATTAACATTTACCTAGCTTACAAGCAAATCATTTTTTTTTTTTTGCTTTTTGGAGAAAATTTTCTTTTGTTGTCAGTCAGTGTTTTTACAGAATTTTAATTAATGTTATACATGTATATCTAAAAATTAACAATGATATATTTAGGGTCTGTATGCAAATTACATATAAATAAACATCAGCAGCTACAACAACAATAATGTTTATTTTCATTATCATTTTCAAAAATATTGCTACATAGTGCATTTCTGTAGAAATCGATCACAATTTTTCTAGACATCTTAAATTCAAATTATGACTCACTCTTAATGATTCATGATCTATTTTAATATTATATACTGTGAACAAAAAAACAACAACAACAAAAAACAACACCACTACCTTTAATATGTTAATAAAAATGAAAAAGAAATCTTTTTATGCGATATTAGTGTTTGAACTCATGTTGATCCAATAGGATTGCAATAATTCAAATGAATCGTAACACATTTACTTTGGTAACTCGGCAAACTGTTAATCAGTCTAGTAAATCGACTGTTAATAAAAATAATTTAAAACACTTAGAAATAAAAGAAATAATATATAATATAATATAAAGAAATAATTTCAAACACTAAATTGGTTAGTGTTCATTATACAGTATAGTAAGCATTATTTTACCAAATTAAATGGGTCAAACGGCTGTGCCGTTCTTGACGAATTAAGGTCTATAAATGCTTACTAACAAACACTAATTGTCACTAAATGTTTAAGCATTTTCCTGCTGAATTTTTAGGTGTGCTGGACCAATTTTTATTCATTTCTATTATTTCATTCATTCATTCATTCATTCATTCATTCATTCATTCATTCATTCATTCATTTATTTTTTATTTATTTATTTATTTATTTTTTATTCATTTATTTATTTATTTATTCATTTATTTATAGAACTGTCGATAATCAAATAATGCATTGATGTGCAGGCTGGCCTGGATCTACAGTCTATAACGGTCGGTGGAAAATGGTGATAACTTCCGGTTCCAGGGATTTAATGGTTGATTTGTTGTCATATTCATTTGTCATGTTGACCAATTTTCACATATTTCAAAATTCGTATTTTGATATGATTTTTATTTTAAAATTCGTGTTTACTACAGTGTTATGTATACTGTATGTATGTTTATTTAATGTGCAGCTAGTTTGATTTTTAAATTATAAAGTTATATCAATATAACGTTGTAACTGTCGACTGTCTGTGTATGCGAAGTGTATGACTCAAAGGGACTGAATTTTTTGCTGATGTTTACAAGTATGTTGTTTATTTCTTTCCGCATATCAGTCGACCGTTCAGTTTAACTTTCCAAGAATCAAACACTAATAAGGCCAAGTTCGGGTTCTGAACCAAAGCAGAAATGATGAGAATTATGGCACAAACTCATGTGTTCTGGGTTGAGTGTAAGACCCCTTAACACATTTTAAAACAGTGCTAAATCCGAATGAAATAGTGTGTGACGATGTTATAACTTTACAGATGTCTTTCAAGATTTTAATCATCTGCACGTGACTTTCACTGGCACGTGACTGTCGCCAGTGTTAATGATTGTCTCTCTTATGTCAACAGCATATATTTGGGGTAGCCTGCACAGCAGTAATCTGAATACTGATAATTTATTTTGCAAAAAAAAAATAATTTTGAAACCCACAAATTATAAATAAGGTAAAGTCAAGCGGGGTTAAAGGTAAAATGATCAATAGATTCGATACGTGAATGACACTCCCCTCCGATTATAAACTAATATGATGACGCCTGGGTCAATGAAGAGAATGTGTCTAAAAACTATCGTTTACAAAGTAAACATTATACATATTTGCAACAATTGACTTTAAAAACGGGTGTAAACAGTTTAATGGGCATTTATTTAATCTATTATGTGTACCCATGCGTGTAAAGTAAACAAAGTTCCCCTATGCAAGTTGCAATGTACTCAATAAACTGCAGGCTTCATCTATATGTCAGGCGCTTCCTAAATATTTGATCTTTATTAACCAATATTTGAAGACTTCGTAGAACAACCCCCGAGAGAATATTATTGTTAAATTTCCGCCGATTATTTTCTTTTCTAGAAACGCACGACGATTTCAAACACTCGAGTCAAGACGAGAAGACCGACATGCACGTGCGATCGGTACTAACAATAAAAATTGAAAGATTAAAAAAATAATAATATAAATTACTTTTCATTGTATGTAAAGTGAACTTTTTTGCTTTTTGTCGGTGAAACACGGTTTGCTTTTGCAAATAACTAGCTTTTCAATATTTTTTAACGAACTTGTGTTTTAATTATTTTAATGTGGTACCATTTTGCTTTGTGCACCGTTATATGCTCACGTTTTTATATTGGTTCAAACACTCAACTAATTTCATCTTCTAAACAAAAATATAAATAAAAAATATATTTAATATCCCCCTCAAGTTCACGTCATTTCTATTGTTGACATCAAAATATTACTAATCACTTTGTTAAAAAATGTGAATACATGTACATGTATATTGTATAGATTGACGTCAAAGACAGATGATGATACATTATTATCGTTATATAGACATCATGTGACCCAAACCACGAATAAAACCGAAAATAAAAATAGGAATAAAGTACGGACCCGTGTCATATAGATAAAGGCAAAATATTTATATTGCTGTCTTCTGTTACATATATTTTGTTTTATTAGTATAATTGTTATAATTATGCATGTTGTTATTATTACGACTCATCATCAACCTCACCATTTTGCTGTTGTTTTTGTTATCATTGTTATAATCACCATCATCATCTGTATGTTGATGTTGTTTGTTGTTGTTGTAAGTTGTCCTTTTTCGCTTAGAAATATACTACATGTATGCTCATCTTTGGGAAAAATACTTTTATTGTATAAATTTATTAAAATCTAGCTAATTCTTCCTGAATTTATGTCTTATTTGAATAAGTGAATGTGAAAACTATGTACATAACCTATTACTTGTCAAATTAATTTGGTCTATTATAAAGAACTGCCAGTTTGTTTTTTCGTTCCATTTTATATGTATGAAATTTACAAGTATCCGGGGGATCTATAAAAATAGAAAAAACGAACTACTTTGTGAAGACCATTTTTGATCTGATATAAATGTTTAAAATCCAAAGAAAGTTCATCAGTGAGCATGTATATGTTTATGAAAGTAAAGTCGCCTTCAATAAAGCGGTAAGGAAGAAAGAAAGAGAGAAGAAAGAAAAAAGAAAGAAAAAAAGAAAGAAAGAAAGAAGAAAGAAAGAAAGAAAGAAGATGTTACCAAATTACTATAAAGCGTTATAATTATTATTATCAAATACGGTGATTTTTTAAATAAAATTCCGAGAGCAAATACCGTGTGATCAACGATTGCTTACGTACTTTTATGTCACGAATATTTATCCATATGTTACATTCTCACAAACAAATTATTATTTATTATTTTACAGGAAAGATTAATACCTGATATTACTATAATTGACATGTATATAAATATATAACGATACAAAAATAAAACAAGATTTATTTCACCGAGAAGCGCTAATATCCGTAGAAACAAGATATTATTTCCTGTTTTTTATTATAACACGATTATTTGCTCTTTCAATTTTTCAAATTAACCTAACTGTCAATAATGTGGAAAATTAGCTGTGTTTGTACTGAAATTAATTTTCTTTTACACCACTTATCCGGATTCGCTCTGGCACGTGAACGAACCCATGGGATTCGCTCACGACCCGCATCGTATGAAATCCGAAACTTCGCCAGGAAACACGCAACGGTGTTCAGCATTTACTACAAACAAATGTAGCCGTGTACAGTGAAAACGCGAGCCTAGATTCCCGGAACGCTACGATAATGGAAAAACGGTGGCAAAAGTTAATATTTTCATTATGAAGGCATGAAAACCAAATCGACCGCGCTTCGTAGTTGTATAGGAATAATCTGTATGTTAATTAATATTATCTCCAGGGGTTATTAAAATCCCACCTTGTTCCTATAACTGTAGCAATGTCTGGTGCCTTTAATGTTATTTTCATTTTCTTTGAACATTTTGTGAGTTGTATATTTTGCTTTTTTAAGATGTGTACGCCTTATCGTTTACTTGTATATTGAATGAACTTTCAGATGCAACGTTCAGTGTATGGAGATGCGAGTTACTAGTAAATTTTAACCATTAGATTTAAATCGGCGAACTTTTAATGCTTTGAACTTGATGAAGAATACATGTATATCAAATGCCAACTTCTCAAAATTAATTTGTATTCAAAAGATAACACGGATAGCGCAAACAAGCTCTACTGCGTCACTGTGGCTGGCATAGACCTTAGAACAGAATGATCCTGAGTGTTTTCCCATTACTTTATTATATTCACAATGACTTTATGTATATTAAGCTGAAATGATGTGGTACATTTTGATGCCATATCAAACAAACATATTATGTGATGATGTTTATAATATTGATTACACGAATAAACTGATCAAAGAATCAGTTTTAAGATCTTTTAAAATCTACGAGAAGAAACAATAGAGAAAATTAGAATATAAATTTTGATCCTGAAATCTTTGTGAACTAGAGACCTGACTTATTCACTTACCCAGACAGACTGTTAAATACAATTAATTCAATACAATAAATTCTACTTTCCCTTGTAGCTGGATTTTCAGAACAACAATATTCGTGAAATGTTTATAATTGATAGACATACAATATTCTTACGACTAGAATATGTCTGTAAGCTAGTGAATTTTCAGTTAATGTACATAATATAGCATATATACATTATAGAGCATATACATTATATAGCATATATACATTATATAGCATAAAGCTTATACAGCATATATACATTATAGAGCATATATACATTATATAGCATATATACATTATATAGCATATATACATTATATAGCATAAAGCTTATACAGCATATATACATTATAGAGCATATATACATTATATAGCATATATACATTATATAGCATATATATAGCATATAGCTTATACAGCATATATACATTATATAGCATATATACATTATATAGCATATATACATTATATAGCATATATATTATAAGCATGTATACATTATATAGCATAAAGCTTATACAGCATATATACATTATATAGCATATATATTATATAGCATATACATTATATAGCATATATACATTATATAGCATATATATATTATATAGCATACACATTATATAGCATACACATTATATAGCATATACATCATATAGCATATAGCTTATAAAGCATTTACATTATATAGCATATACATTATATTGCACGTATACGTTATGTAGCATATACATTATGTAGCATGTATACATTATATAGCATATACATTATGTAGCATGTATACGTTATGTAGCATATACATTATGTAGCATGTATACGTTATGTAGTATATACATTATGTAGCATGTATACGTTATGTAACATATACATTATGTAGAATATATATTATATAGAATATACGCACCTTCTGCAATTACCTCGTCGAGTTTTTTTATTTGAAATGTTTATATAATTATGAGATATTTACTGTACTTGAGTTTAAATAACTGAGCTGAATATTTCATATTTAAACGATTATTTGAAAGGCTAGATTCTATTTCCTTCATAAAGTATTGAAAGCGGCGAGATGAAAAGAGGTCGAATTACAAAAGAAAACGGTGTAACTAATATGAGTAAATAAACCTGACCTAGACGTCTTGTTTAACTTTGTTGACCAATACCTTTAAATGGAAGTCATTGCCGGAACCTAGATCAAACGCTTTAGTAAGAGCCGTCAAAACAGAAGTAATCATATTTTTACAAATTCTAGCGCATTTTAGACCTCCTTTATTTCAATATGAGGCCATAGTTAAAAAGCATTAGGTCTGCAGTCGCGAATGACTCATGAAAATAACCCATTTTTATATGTCCCACTGTCCTAGTAACTTTTTTATCAGAGCATTTCCTTTACTTCATTAAGTCTTTACCACGCTCAAAGTTTTAAATAGACTTTTCTGTTTTATTAAACTGGGCAAAACCATTCATCATTTTAGGGAAAATTTATAAATATGTATCGACTAAATAGCGAGAAGTGCAGACCATGTTTAGACGGTACGGTCACATGGGTAGAATCCTGAGTCATTATAACTATAGTAACTGCCAAGAAGCAACAGAAGAAAACTATGGTTTAGGTAATTGGCCGATGAGTAATTTTTTGGTCACTGTTAAGTTAGACCAAACTTAAAAAGATTTTGAAAAATGAAAATAAATACATTTTTGGGACATAATGGTCTTTTAATAAATAGAAATGTCCAATTAAAATCATCTAATTCAAGTATTCAATGAAGGTTTTTCTACTCGGTACAAACCGCTGCATTAGAATAGCACCAAGGAGGCGATGATTATGTGTAAATATCTATTCAAATTAGAAGCATAAAAGAGATGTTAAACATACAAGCACTCTTGCATAGTCTTGTCATCTGAGTTTTTTAACTTGACATTATTGACCACTGTGACCCTGCTGACGAATGCCATTACACAACTGTCTATTTATTGATGCCTGTTTCTTTGGAAACAAAAGACGACAACGAAGTCTGTCTGCTCAAATAGAGTTAATCAAACTGTCAATAAATTCGTCAACAACGGTTCTTTTAAGAAAAAACAACCGCGAACGCGTTGTCAACTTACTAGCAATCTTGTGAAATATTGACCTTTCTTCGATACTACGTGAGGCAATCAGAATACCGATTGCAATTTATAGAAATTGTCTTCGCCAGTTTGTGCTTTATATCACAGTTTTAGGTGATGAATAAATTATGACAAGTAAGCACACACACACACGTACACACAAACATTATTTACTACAGAAAAAATCACAGAAGAAAATTATGCACAATGTTACAGCTGCAAATGTCAAAAATGCAAAACGCTGTTATAAAAAAAACTATTCAGTAATTTGGACCTAATAAAAATGGGGAGAAAGGTGAAATTCAATCGAAAAGAACAAAGAAAGAACAAAAAAGAGCATAAACTGACGCCAGAAGAACATGAAGTATAAAACATATTCATAAAAATATACAGTATACTGAAAAAAAATGAGATTTTTGGCAAATAAAAATGGTAGATTAATAATTGTGTTTGTTTTGTTTCTGTTGTTGGTTTTCGTTTAAAGGAAAGTAAAGAAAACCAACATATATATTTTCACCAGATATTTATTTACTTAATGCGAAAAAATACACCAAACAACATTCTCTTTATATATCAAAGTGTTTTCCTAGTCGTTAACATTATCGGAAAATCATATATTTAGTACTGCATAAGATTGCAAATGTAAGCATTTCCAATGCGTCACTATATACATGTATATGCATGTATATTCATTTTTATATATATTTCCACGGGTAAATGTTGGAAGGATTGATCTTTTTATGTTATATCTTAAAGAAACACATATTATATATATATTTTCATACATTCATACCGACAATCTTAATGACGGTGCAGTTTTGAGCGAGGCACACACGCGCGGCTTTATATTTATATAAATAGAATTATATTTTTATCATGATATTCTTCTATAATGATTAATTTTTTAAATCTTTGAATTGTACTACCATTGATACCATGCATGCATCAGTGAAAAAATATTCATAATTCGAAGTCGTATGTTTTCAATGTAATTGATTCATTGGCTGTTTTATTAAAGGAAAAGAATGCCCCAGTTAATAGTAAATATTTTGATTTTTCGACTTTTATTCTGCATTTTCTAACTTTCACATAACGCTATTAATGGGATATAAGTCGCTGCCATTCCATATATAATTGCCTAAAACTCGTCCAAGAAATGTTATAATAGTTATCACCGACTTGCTAAACAATATCATAGTCTCGTTTATGCAAGAGATAACAACTATAAAGATAAAAAAAAACGCAATAAAATTTCAGATCTCGCTTAACGTTTAAGACAACATTTACCAATGAGAATTGTTTACAGTTACAGTTGACTCAACGATCAATATACGCTAAGTTAAGATGCGATATTCGAAGGGGGAAGGTATAGGGGGGAAACACCACATCAAAAATTGTATGTTATGTAAAACTGATTCTATCGAAGAGGAAACTCACTATATTTTGTATTTTCTTGCGCGCCCTGTTTACATATTATGCTAATAAACTATATGTTATGTTATGTTATGTTATGTTATGTTATGTTATGTTATGTTATGTTATGTTATGTTATGTTATGTTATGTTATGTTATGTTATGTTATGTTATGTTATGTTATGTTATGTTATGTTATGTTATGTTATTTACAATGGCACAATAAGTGTCAAAATTGGAATGGTTATTTCTAACGTTTCATTAATAGCTAGACAGACAGTGAAAATTATAGTTTTTATAAGCCTTCGCGAAAATAAATCTATCAAGTCTGTTGTATAAACTTGTGTAATTTATAGATCTTGACTGTGGTAAGAAGTTAATTAAATTCATGATATAAATTTGACAAGTTTTATTTTCAATTTTCAATATTCCATTGGACCAAATGATCCACGATTCCATGAGGATAAGCAAATGATACATGGCAAGACTGTGTAAAGCATATAATAATAATAATAATAATAATAATAATAATAATAATAATAATAATAATAATAATAATAATAATAATTATTATTATTATTATTATTTTTATTATTATTATTATTATTATTATTATTATTATTATTATTAAAAATAAGCAAATGGAGAAAATATACAATGAATTACATGGTATTATTGCCAACAGATATCTGAAATAGTTTTCAAATACAAACATATGTAATGCGATATAAAATAATTAAAACAAACATTATGCGTTAATAAATAATGATTGGTTGCATTGAAATATTTACTTTTTGTTACTTAAAAATTGGAAAAGTGTTGTATATGAAAATGTTCTTCGTTAAATTCATTAACTTATTCTTAAAGTGTTTTTTTAAAGTATAATAGACCGGGTGTTTTTTTATATTTCCTATCCATAGTTCACTGGTAAAATTAAATTAATATATACATATTTTTAAGTTCATATTTCACTATAATAAGGCATCAAGACATTAATTATATGCATGTAGTAATGCTGATGTTGGGTACTTTCATTTCAGATGCGTTTGTTCGGAAATTTCATATTTTAATAATTGAAGATGATCGAGTATTAAGGGGACGAAAGGTCATTGTCTCTCAGTTCAAAACGTCCTTAATTTATTTTAATGTTATTTTATAGGGAAAATTGCGCATGTACGATTAAAGTAAATTATAAAGCTATTGTGAAATCATGATTTTTTTTTTGTCAATTGCGCGCATTAATATCGAGAGTGAAATCATCCGAAATTAATAATGAAATAAAAAAAAATGGCAACTTTATTTAAAACAAATGTTTTACAACTTTCAGAGATATCTTATTTAATATATTTATCTTCTTTTATGATTAGCAATTACATGTATATGAAATTCTATATATGCATTAAATCATTGCGTGTTTTCAAATGAGTAATAAATATAAGACATCAAAGGCAGTGCCGACTGTTTTTTGTTTAATTAAGTTACTGTGGAAAAATATTGATCGGTGCCATGTATAATAAGGAATAGTATGAAAACTTGAAATAAAAATCTTTTATAATTTTGAACAACATCCAAAAAAATACTTAGTTCTCTTTTATATGAAATCCTGAATATATTTTATATCTATCGCATTTATTTGTATAATCACTGAAAAATGAACAACTTTTGTATTTATATATTTTGTATCTGCAAGGAATGTCATTGTATGGATATCTATGTGTAGTAAAATACATTTGTAATGAAATAAGTAAGAGAAGTTAAATGTTTCACAGAACGTTTCATTTTGAAATTAAATTTCTATCCTTATTTTGTGCTATGACTCCGTAATGTTAATTAAGTTCTGTTTGAACGTTTCAGGGAAAGATCGTTACAAATATGCTAAAATAATGTAAGAAATATACACGTGGTTTCTTCTCAGATCTACCAGAAAATTACGTTAACAATAAAATTTATTCTTGTTAAATATATTTAGCGCTTAGAACAATAAAACTAGCATAAAAAAGTGTCCGCAAATATGCGCAAACTCTCAAATATGTATACTTAATTATTAATCTTGATTCGTTACTGCCCGTCTGGGTACTTTAAGAACCATTTCTGCCTCCACCCCGACGACAATCACCCCCGTCGCCCCCCCCCCCATTTCCCCCACAAAAAAGGAAGATTAATTAAATCAAACAATACAAAAAATTACATAGATTCAAATAGAAATTATTCTGAACACTTCCTAACGGCCAGATTACGTGTTTGAAAGTAAATAAACAACTAAAATCAAATACAAAACACAACATATAACTGAATACATGGTACCATTGTCTTAACATTCGTTGTTTAATTAAATTGGAAAAACAATATGGATAGCGAGAGACTTTGCACAGATTCCTAAATCAAAGTAATAGTGAAAATTGGAATAAATAAAGTGAGGATCATTCACAAATGCCAATGTAAATGTAGAAATGCGGTGTCATAAATTTGTTTCACAATTTTGAAAATAGGGCGACATACCTGAACACGGGATTCTGTAAGTCCAATTCTAAGTGCTAGTTCTTCACGCATAAAGATATCCGGATAGTGCGTTTTAGCAAAACTTCTCTCCAATTCGTTCAACTGAGCCGGTGTAAATCTTGTCCGGTGCCGTTTCTGTTTTGACGGCTTGTCATCTCCGCCGGGGTCTGAAGACACGTGATCGTGATGATACATGTCGCCGTCGTCGTTTGTGTCGGGGCTTAGATGCCCTCCTGAAATAACCGCAGACTTTATTCCAAATTGTTCGACAATCTCCGGAAGTTGAAATTAACACAAAATTACTGTCTGATAAGTTTCTGTCACTCACGAGTGATTATTTTAAACATTACAATAGAAACAGTAATCGTACTGATGCACATATACATATATAATCATTTGATTCCATTAGATAAAAGAGCACAATATTTTTTTCTTTAATTATTTTCTTTCATCGATTATTTTATTTTGACAAAATTCAACGAACTTAAGCTTACCAAGCAAAAAAAAAAAAAAGAAAGAAAAAGGGGGAAACAATTCACGTACAATAGATGAAAAATTAATGAGAAAAAGTCGCAACATGAATTAAGAATCGGAACACTTTGTTTATTGTATCTATGTATTGCCCACTTCCGGTTCCGGGAATGCCAATGATAAAATTATATTCTCTTAATATCAACCCCACTTTTGATATTTCGAAACTTTCAGAAAAATATTACAAATACTCCTCGACACAATTTATTTAAAAAAATTGAAGTTATAATTGCAAAAAATCACTGTTTATGCTTAAAAGTAAGTATTGTTATTTCTTTTAACAATATATTTTGTTTGTTTGTTTTGTTTATGAAAACACTAATATATTCTTCATTGATGCGCAAATTAGATTGACTCAAAATTTTAGTACCACGTTTTATAAAAAAAATGTTATGTTCTATTCTGTTTTACTCTTCTCCAGATACACAGGTAATGTGAATCTCAGATGTCATCAATATTAGAAAAAATAAATATACATGTGAAGCTGCTTCATATTAATTCAGGTAAAAAAGCACGTATTAAACTTATATTGTTATGTTTGACTGATTTCATTTATTTGAAGAAATGAAAAAAATCATACTAGTAGTTGGACACTTTGCTGAAAAAAAAATCCAACACACTTTTTTTGCTCTATGCATTCCATAAAAAACAGCAACAAAAAACAGAAACTGAACATATGAAATATAGTCATATTTGAAATTTCCATAAATGTCGACATTAAAGGAAGACCTTGCTTTGCTTTGATGCCATTGTCATGAAGGTGTTAACATATAACAATATTTATTACCTCAGAATATTTCATATATCTAAAAACAAATATTTTGATTTTGAAATGTTCAAGGCTATTGTATACAAACTTCATATACGTGTATATATACTTGTGATGAAATCATTATTTAATTACAAAAAGCTTAAAAACATAGTTGCATAACATTAAAAGTAGAGATTATTTTTCATAATTTACTCAAATGTGGTAAAGTTTTTTTTTTTAATTATTTTTTTTCTATTTTTTAAGCATATATATTTTTATTAATAAGAAGCATTCAGTCCTTTACTTTCAATTTGTATTCGCACTGCCGTTCTTTAATTGTTTGACTTTGGTATAATCATGTATATAGTTAGTTGTTAATAAAATCTCCAGGTCTTAGCGCTTTAAAGAATGTAGGTAAAATCTAAATTCATCAATGCATTGAACGATTATTTCAATCTATATACGGTTCCCGAATTTCACTAATTCCGTTAAATTTATTTTAAAAAAATCAAATGTCTATTACAAATGATAATATCATTCTTTATTTGACATTATAAACCTACAAGACGAACCAACAGTCTCGTATACATATATGACTTTTACATAAATTGACGCTCTAAGTCTCGGCGGATAGCAATAAAAAGGAGTAATGTGTTTTTCTAGCAGCTCATTTACAAACTAACAAATGTGATTACTTATCAAATGATTTGTCATATTTATCGTAAATGAAATTCTTACCTGCAGAAGAAGGTCCATGGCTTAGTTGGTCCGGCATATCCAATGTGTTTGTGACATGTGGTGTATCCATAACAAGCTGTCTATTTTAACTAGATGAAATTTGTCTCTTTAGAAATACTTCCACTCTTGTTCAATTTATATTAACAGAAATATTCCTTAAAAGGGAAGATTCAGGGAATCATTGATGCTGCGTTACTGGAGGCAGGGCGCGTGCAATACTGTAACGCGATTGGCTTATCGATATTTGATGTCATGAATATGTATTGACTTTCCTCAGCGCAGCGTTCTGGTGGTTCGTGTTTGTAGCGGCTATCGACAGGGAGATGCATTATTGACACGTCTGTTTGTCCATGGTAATTGATCCTTTGTTGCGTTCGCCATTGCTTCCATATAACTTTCACAACTTTGGACCTTTAGATCTGTTACCTCAATAAACATTTTCACTCTTTTTTCGAAAACCTAGGGCTACCTTGTTCAAATAAAGGAAACAAATCAATTGAATGCCGATGGAACAGTAGACTATTTTATTTAGCCGTTTATTAGCATTTCTCATGATGGACATGTAACGTATTTTCAAAAGATCGTGAATTAAAATATTAGTTTATTTGATCACGATTCATTGTTGTTGAATCGATATTAATTTAGTTTATTTGCAGGTTTGGTGAAAATGTTAAACAGTACATTGGATTTGTATTCTTAATACAGATCAGTTTATAAAATAGATCAAATATTTGTGTAAAAATTGCAACGCCGACTAATTGACTGATAATAGAACATTACATTAAGGAAATTAGAATTAAATATATTGATATAAAAAACGCAAACATTTAAAATGTAATGTTTTAATATTTTAAAAATGTACTTCAAATACAAGACAGGATGTTATTTTTCTCTAAAATTTCATAATACATTTTTTGTACAATTTTGTTATATGTATGAAATTGTCGGAATGACCAATTATTTATTTGTATTCACATTTGAACTATATTGAAGATTTGAATGATAAGAAATGAGTAATTCCATTCTAACTTTTTAAATTTTACAGATATCGATAAAGTGAATTAAGTTTTTTTAGTTCTTTTTTCTATGTAATTAACTCCCAGGCATTGTTTTCGTTGTTTTTTTTTAATTTGAACTAGCATAAACGCACAAGACAGTATAAGATTCCATGATCTAATGATGATGATGATGATGATGTTGATGATGATGATGAATGACTTCATTTTGTTAAGGTAGCACACTTAAACATTAAAACTACAAACAATCGATCCAAATCCCTTTTTTTTTATCTTGTTACAATTTCCAAAAAATATTCATTTGCCATATTTATAAATGAACTATCTTTGCTTCCTTTGCTCTGTTGGCAATTGGTATATTTGTATGAACTGAGTATATTGTATGGAAGTCAAAATACTACTTTGTTTACATTTTGCTACCTTAACGACAATTACTGCACATTTAACGTTACTTTCTTTAGCTGTTAGTCATCTAATTTGCTCTAAATCAATTATTAAAACATTATTTAACACATGGTTAACATTTCTGAAGTGTTTGATAAATATGTATTTCTGAGGCATAATGTGCCTTTAAGCTTCTTCTAGGAACCAGCTAAAGTTCGTGGATCTTAAGCACTATAATAAAATGCCTAAAGCTAAATACTGGATATGACCAACCATGCAACCAAAGCAAATTATCTTAAACCTGGTTATGCCCTGTGTATGTCCAACCATCAAAAATGTATGAATGTCTAGAAACGAGATATGACCAACCGGCCAAAATGTCTTAACGTTTACAGACTGGATATGTCCAATCATATGTCTACAGACTGGATATGTTCAACCATCCAATGTTTACAGACTGGATATGTCTAACAATCCAAAATGTCTTAACGTCTACTGACTGGATATGTCCAATCATATGTCTACAAACTGGATATGACCAACCATCCAAAATGTCTTTACGTCTACTGACAGGATATGTCCAATCATATGTCTACAGACATGTTCAACCATCCAATGTTTACAGACTGGATATGTCTAACCATCCAAAATGTCTTTACGTCTACTGACAGGATATGTCCAATCATATGTCTACAGACTGGATATGTTCAACCATCCAATGTTTACAGACTGGATATGTCTAACAATCCAAAATGTCTTAACGTCTACTGACTGGATATGTCCAATCATATGTCTACAAACTGGATATGTCCAACCATCCAATGTTTACAGACTGGATATGTCCAATCATATGTTTACAAACTGGATATGTCCAACCGTCCAAAATGTCTTAACATCTACAGACTGGATATGTCCAATCATATGTCTACAGACTGGATATGTTCAACCATCCAATGTTTACAGACTGGATATGTCTAACAATCCAAAATGTCTTAACGTCTACTGACTGGGTATGTCCAATCATATGTCTACAAACTGGATATGTCCAACCGTCCAAAATGTCTTTATGCATACAGGCCTATTACTATATCTTTTAGAGTTCTGCAACGGTAAAAAATGAAAATGAAGGCCAAAACGACGGGACGATTACATAAGCTTTTGTAACTTGGATATCAAATCTAAGTTTTTGGAGGATAAATGTTTGAATATATAAAAAAATATAAGTTTGTTTAGTTTCATCATGTACATATATTTACTTATATTAGCAGTTATTGTTTATGAAGCTGTATATTCATGCCGATTGTCACGTAGGCTTGTATGACGTCAATTGCACGGGATTGTCACGTGAGGAAGAAAAAGCATACGTGCGCAAATATGAATAACAATCTTATACATGTATCCCGAAACAACCAATTTTCAATCACAACCTAAATTCAAACACATTCTTAATTCTGTGGCACTGATGTCATGCCTGACTAAATTGCATAAAGTCACATGTTGTATTAACGTCAAGACTTGCAGAAATGCCACACTTGATTAATTATCAGATGTTTTCAGAAAAACAATAAGAAACTGTTTGTTTTAAGTGACACAATATAAATTGTCCAACTTTCACTATATCAAAATAGTCACTTGTTTAATATAGTAGTAAAATTTTTTCTAAGCAAGTTATTTTTTTATAAAGTATTGGCTAAAGAGTTTTACCATTTACCTCAGTCCTAGGTGTATTTAAAACATTTATTTATATGATGTACCACTAAATATTCATCAGACTGTACACGGGGGTCCTTATTAATAAAATCTTATATTGTTATCAAATTCTTTCATGTGATGATTGTAAAATAATTGTTTTGTAAGCGATACCAGCTGGCAGATCTAGACATATTTGCTAATATTATAAAGTGGGGAAGGTAAAATGGCTGTAAAGATTGGATGCATTTATCATTTTGCACCCAAATAGCGTACAAAGAAGTGACACCTTTAACTGCCTTTTTATACACATTAACAATAGTCATACCAATGCATTGTGCTGTACATATGTTATAACATTTAGTGTAAGTTTTATAAAATCTTGAAAAATCTGTTGAAAATCGTTGAATAGACTATTGTGAAGTTTTCTACAATTTTTAGTGGCCCAGATTTATCTTTAACAAATTTTCCATGGTGATTACCCTGCTGTTTGAATTTAGGTTAAAATATTCCTGGGAGTAACCCGAGTGGGGCATATTGTTTTTATTGAATTTCTAAGAAAGATCAAGACTTGTTGAAAATGTACCAACCTGAAAATGAAAAAGTGAAAAAGTGTAAATAGATGCATTAATAGCTAAAATAAATGTAAAGTATAATTTCCCCTTCCATTTATTATTGGCTAAAAACAGCTTAACTGATTGAATATTGGTTGTCCCGGGATACATTTGTCCGTGATTATAAGTTTTCTTTTACTTTGTTATTTTTAGAAATGCGCACCTTCACTTTCCAACCACGAATGAACTTGAAACCATGAAACATATCACGAGTTTTATGTGAAAACATTTATAAAAACGTGCATTTAAACAACGAAGAAAATATCCTTTATTATACAGTATGCACTTTATTTTTCCCTTTTTCGGACGATGTCCGTCTGTTATCAGTTTGACTTCCTGTAAAATTAACAGAAAAGGACTGAATATAAGAAGAATATTCATTGGTCATTTGAAATCGTGAATCTCATTGGACATTATAAAATAAAATCTTACCATTCTAAAATAAAAGGATAGCTCTAAAAATAAAATGTAAGTGATAGTTTTGCCACTAATAAATGAAATGTAAAGTATGGTCCTAATTAAAATGTACATGAATGAGGATAGTTCTATAACCTTTAGGTTAATTTGTAAATGATTACAAAATTTATATAGCCAAACGTTAAACAAGTAAAAAGGGCACCCAAAATAGAAGTTGTCTTACTTTGAAAAATCATCAATATGCTATTATTTAATTTCAATGTTACAAAATGTGTATTTTCTTAGTTACAAGAAATAATCATTATGTCTTTATTATGCAAGCATTGCTAAAATTTCTTTTTGTATTGAAAAATTAGAAATTACATTATTTTGCATGTTAACCAGTTATACTTCGACCGAGTATCTTTTTGCATTTTCTGATCGCAGATCAGTAAATACAATGCTGGCACAGAATTTCACGACAAACCTAACAACAAGTAGTTCTCAAAACAGCTTAAAACTAGCGATGTAAAAGAAAGAAATATTTTTATTTTGTTTACAAGTATCAAACAAATTACAACGCATTCAAAGTTTAAAAGTAGAATTGTCAATAAATGAACGCGGATGAATATGATTTTAATCAATGAAAATGCTATTTTTAGCGATGTCGATTACCGAATACCTCAGAGCGTATTACACAAATAAATCTGACTGTCCAGTAGTGGAATATATACATGTCGGACTGTTTTGGCGAGAAGATTTTCGCTAAATTATTTACATTAATGTTAAACAACAGGTATATCGTGAACTAAATACCTCGAAATTAATAAGGATTACAAACCCTGCATGGATATTCTAAAATTAGAATTATTTGATTTTATTCAGCACGTTACGTTAAACTTCTCCGTGTTTCAGGGGTAACGCGCTCGCATAACGTGTGAAAGGTCTGGGGTTCAAATCCCAGTAATTTTTTTAAGTGTATTTTTTAAGGAAGTAGCCACGATATGCAAGGATAAAGTGTGGCTGTCATAAAAAATGAACATAAATGATTTTTGATGCAACTCTAGTCATGTAAAATTTAATATGTATCAAACTCAAACTGTTATAGTAAAAAATCCAAACGCAGTCGCTGCATCTCGGTGCCCTGCAAGGTGAATTATAGTATATAAAATAAACTTATACAGAAAAATACATACAGATATACAGTACGATTTAGATTGCAAAGATCAGAAAATACCACAGAGCTTGCAGGCCTTTGATTTAAATATATTTCTTGTTTGGTCTGTTATATGTTTGTTGTTGTTGTTGTTTTTTGTTGTTTTTTTTTCGTTGTTTTCTTTTTTTCTTTTTCTTCTTTGCTAATACAATTACGCAAGGCACGAGTGTATGAAGTCATTCGAGTCAAAGCGCACGAACTTGATTACTTACATGTTTTCATGTGTTTCATATCCGAATTCGTGTTTCTGTCTAAGAAGTCAAAACATATATTGCCCCTACGAATGATAAATACTTTATATCGTATAGCGCCTAAACTTAGTTTTTTTTCAAGAGCTATAGATTAACTCAAAGCCAGCTAGCTGCAGCTGGGTCTACTAATACGACCAGTGCAGACCAAGATCAGCTGTTACATCCGTGACGTCTGATCATGATCTGTACTGAGTTTCTATTTTGAATTGTCCCCTACAAGTGATGGATTGAAATATAGACACGTCCGTATAAGACTACTATGCCGAATAAGGGCTATACACCATTTGAGTTTGTCCAGAGTCTTCATTGTTGTTTGCCCGATCAATAAATGTCTTTTGAATTTGATAACCCCTAAACTTCAAATGGAAATTTCCGCCACTATATAAGCACGACAGCGGTTTCAATGTAAATTAATTAATAAATGTAAGAGGAATTTGATAAAAACATCATTCTACATTCTAAAACGACTCTTGTGTTATAATAATATAAAACATTTAACACGAAATTGCGCGTTCGTAATGGTAAAATGTTTATATTTCTGTGCTGTAAACAGACTTGTGAAATAACACAGAAGAGTGCCTAAATAAAAAATATATCTTATGAGGCATTCTGTACTCTCCTACTTAATCTTTGTTAGTCACTACCTTCAAATCTAGTGTATTCAATTAACATGCAAATAAATCTCTACATATGCACGATGCTATTATTATTGATTTGGAACGCTTGTGTGCTTCGTGTTGGCGCTAGACACAACAGGACAAGGCGCCAAACGGCGCGTTGTCGGACTTTCGTCTTGTCGTCCTGTCGCTAACGATGTACGCCAAACGACAAGTTATCGTGCGGCGTGTTGTCGCGATGTCACATTTTCGCTTGGTTCAAATCGAAGGATTTGCTTATAAGCCAATGGACAGGGCGACATCGCGACAACGCGCCGCACGACAACGTACCGTTTGGCGTGCGTCGCTAGAGACAGGACGACAAGACGACAGCGCGACAACGCGCCGTTTTGCGCTTTGTCGTGTTGTCGCTAGCCCTACATTAAAAGAATTCTACGACTGTTACCGACTAAGTGTAATTTCTAATTTTCTAAAATCTTTTTCTAGATTATTTAGTCGCTAATTAAAACATTTCATCGACTGATGATAAAGATGGGAAGAATTTCACAAATCGGAAGCTACCAGCCGAAGTAAGTGATTTCTAATAATAAAAGGTGTTTACAAAATGCACTTTATTAAAAAATATCAATTTGGTATTATAAAAGTTACTCACGACAACCGATCTGACTCGACGTTTAGCATTTTCCGCTGTGCAGATATACTATGCTCATCCTTAAGTAAAATATTTTTATCACAGAAATTTATTGAAATTTTTGTACATGTAATTCTTACTGAATATGTCTAATTTGAATTAAAGAACGAATAAACTAATATGGAAGCCACGTTCCCTATTACTGGCTAATTTTTTTAATGACACTATATATTCATATTGTGACCACCTATAGTGTGTAGAGTTTAAAACATAATATACCTACTTTGTGTGTAGTCAAAACATGTTTATTTCATATTTGTAAAGAGAAAGTGAAGCAATTATCAATATTTTCTTATAATATCAAATTAGAGCATTATATATCTTTAAATAAAAATATGCATGGCCTATTTAAACGGTCAGAAGTCCACATAACCTTTATTGTACATGTATAACAGAAAAGATAAATCCCATCTATCAGTTTGGTATACTTTATTCAATAAATAGTTCTATCCGAACGGTTGGCGTAAATACAAAGACGTCAATGTATTTTAAACGTCAACAAGTCAAAATGCAGATTCCTTCTATATTTCTTTGTGAAAGGTTACCATGCACATGACATTACTTCTAACTTATATTTTACAGAAATAATATAATATCTATAACAGGAAAACGAATGTAAAGAAAATAGGGCATCATCATAATTGTCAATTCAGTGTAAGAATACAAATATAGTATTAAGTAGAGGTTATTACATTGGGCAAGTGTGCCTTTAGTCCATATTGGCACACTTGGTGACTTATTTGAACAAATTAGAACAAAGTGTGCCAATATCGACTAAAGGCACACTTGCCCCATGTAATGACCTGTTTATTGCATATGTTTCCACTAAAGCATAAGTGTCAGCTGGCTGTCCTTGTTATTCGATTAGATTATCTAAATCCATCAAGCGATTAACGTCCTCTCGACGGCCATTTTTTTGCGATGCAGTTGTCAATTACGTAACGTGTATATGCGCGGACGTTCTGCCGTTACCGGACAAGAGGTGCGTGATGACCGGAAATAGCCTGACTATGGGATTTTGGCACACTTGGCAAGTGCGCCAAGATGGCTTATTGGCACACTTGCTCAGATACGGGATTTTGGCATGTCATATTCAGGAAACAGAAAAGCATTTTTATTACTAATTATAGTAACATATGCAATGAAGTATGTTAATCAATGACGTCATAGATACAGCCAAAGGCGGCCATAAGGAAAGTATAATATATATATTCCAAACTCCTAATTTTCGAAACACATTCAAATTCAAAACACCCGCTCCATCCCTTAATTAATAATAGATGAAAATAAGATGAATACTGACTCGTTATTTAAATCAACATTATCACAAGTTATCCGTAGAAAAGCAAAGGTCATAATGGAGCGGAGGTGCATGAACTTTGGCCGGTAAATGGCATGATAAGCCAGAAACGTCAGACTGAGTGGTAGTCAAGTTACAGTGACCGTTCATGTTTACCCTTCTGTGTTAAAATATTTGTTGTTGCTTTATACAGTGGGTACAAATGTGCTTCAAACGGATCTGAAATATCATAAATTAAAAATGAATGATTAAATGTTGTATATATTTTGTGACACTTAAACTTTAACAAAACTTTAGTAGTTAATTTAATCTGCTATAATGTGATGCTTTAATACGTAATGCCCCGGTCACATATTCACGGATAATGCCACGGAAGAGCTACGGTCTAATCGTTCACGGATTACTACGGAAATGTGAAATTTCGTAGTCCGCTACGGTTCCAGTACGGACACACAACGGTATGAGTACGGAGTCCGACGGATTTACCACCAAAAGCCCCCAGAGAGACACGGGTTGTTACGGACCGACACGGTTTGATACGGAGCGACACGAATCAGGACGGATGCACTACGGATACACTACGGTCTGCTACGGTATAAGCACGGGTTAGTACGAATAAGTACGGTCTGATACGGAGAAGGACGTATTGATACGGAGAAGAACGAATTGCTACGGATCTATACGGACCTAATACATCCGTCCACAACCTCATGCTTGCTCATTTTCAAAATGCCTCAATAGAAAAGAACACCTAGAAAACGAGTTGCAGCGTTCAATGATTTTGGCGGAGAGGATTCAGCCTAATCACGTCCGAACGCCGAGACACATCAGATCCAATTAAAAGTGACTTTTTTGAAGGACGCCGTATCCTCAACAAGTTCGGCCATGAAAGCCTCATACTAAACATGAAGCGGTCTTCGTAAAAGCCCATCTCTAGTCCACCATCTCGTCTGTCTTCTCTTACCTGATTAGATATGGACTAGTAATCAGTCATGAAAAATGTTGATCAATACTGCTTCTCTTTTAATTTTAAGATCTGCTGTTCATCTTACAATTACGATCTTACAATTACATTAATTATCGTGATGTTTATGTTTTAAAAATATGTAAAAAGCTTGTTAATTAATCTTATTATAACTCAAGGGCCAGTGTCTAAGGCTTATGAGACACTTCGTTTTATGTACATATTTACATTTTCACGATCCAATATTTGTAAAATATGTAACATTAAATGTTATTCTATTTCTTATGAATTGTAGTACGATATTAATATAAATTAACTTCTATGCATGTCATCAAGCAGCTCGACCCCTGCCTCCGCAATCAGAGTTGCAGCCAGTAAATGGCAATTATCATTTATTAAATGTTCCTGCAAATATATATTTCTGTTTTTAACAAGAAGGTTGCATTTATACCCTTGAAAAAGTACATGATACTTAATTCATCCTTACTAAACAGTGGTGGGCCGTACCATTCCGTACCGTTTCGTGTTGCAACGCAATAAACCGTATAAGACCGTGCTAATCCTTGCCTCTCCGTAGTACAATGTATTACGATCGTGGCTTTCCGTATTAAAACCGTAGCTTATACGTAGGATAACCGTACAAATACGTAGTTCTCCGTACCAAACCGTGGAAATCCTTGACAAGTTGGTGGACTACGAATCAGTACGGACTATTACGGTTTTCGTACGGACCAGCACGGATTAATACGGACTAGTAGGGATACGCTACGGTTGATTTTTCCGTAGCAAATTTTTGTGCATGTTCAAAAATTGTCAAGGATCGCTACGGATATACAAGGACTACTACGATTGATTACGGTTACAATACGGAGAGCTACTGACCAGTACGGGTTGCTACGGACGATGCCGGAATTAATCCGTGGCTCTTCCTTGGGCGTATTCCGTGAATATGTGACCGGGGTATAACATGAAACATTTATACCAAGATGTACACCGAGTCCAACGAAACGGGACGTAGACCTTTGCACTCTCAAATTATCATTTAATGACCAGGAAAGAACTACTTGCAATATAATATTAGCAAGGCAGAACTACGGTTGTTATTTTGGAAAATATTTGATAAAAAAGATCGAAATCGTCCGAAAATCAAACCGTCAACCTTGATTTGACCTAGTTTTAACGCACATTAGCATCATGTATAGGTTAGTGTTTAATAATATGTATTAACAAAAATAATTGGTCAAGCCTGCCGCAGGCAGGCGACCAATTATTTTTTGTTAATGCGTATTATTAAACATTAACCTATTTAATGATCAACATTATTTTTTTCAACCAAAAACAAGGCATTGCTCTAAATCACTGACAGCTCCGCCCTTTCACTCTACAATATGTCTACACCTTGTCAAGTTTCTAACATGTCACATTTAGATAAGCTAAATGGCCCTTTCAACATATAATCAGGCACATTTTTTACTGAAATGTCATAGAATTTATTGGCGCTCTAGCGTCCGCGCCGAAGCGCGGCGCCTTATGGAATGAATTGTGAAAGGGCGACAGCAACTTCTCGAGCCTTTTATTCGGTCATAATAAAAGCCGATCATTCCGATCGGTATGAGGGTGCTTGATTATTATAAAGTTGCGATATGTACAATGAAAAGCGAACTGGAGAATTTCGCAATGCAAACATTTTCAAATGAAATAACCTTTTTCCGTCTCTTTCCGGTTTTTTTTATTTATCATTTTTTAGTACACAGTGGGTTATTATGGTATGGTAAAAATACAATAATGAGTTGATGATTTAAAATTTTTTGATTATACATAAACATACAAATTTCGAAAAAAAAAACAACAACAACAATAGCATGTTTTGTTTTATCTATATGTGATCTTATATGTGATAAAAACAAATAAATATGTACAATAATTGAGAAAAAATGTTACATTTTTATGGTATTAATATGACACTATCAACTTTTGAAACATTTTATTTAATTTGCTAACTCGTGTTTAGTAAAGATGCCGAGGAATTAATTCAAAAGTTTACAAATTAGATTTTATGAAATTAATTCAATCGATTGATTAATTTTAAAAAACGATAAAGAAAAATGCCAATGTTGCCTGTACATGGTTTAAGAATAAAACAATATTATATTTTGAAACATTAACCATAATTTACTGACTTTTTCCAGTTTAAGTTTTGACTTATAATCGTCGGTCAATATGACAATTGAATTCTTAAATTTATTTTACAATTTTAAATAAAAAGAGAAGTAAACATAAAAAACTCAGTATTAAAAATAGCACATAAAACACAAAAAGAGAGGGAAAAGCAATAATCATAAAATCTGTATTTTTATATTAAAATAGATATTACAATTATTGTATAATAAACAATTATGCTCAACATGATCAACATGGTAATATAACCAGTATCATATTTTTACTAAATGTCAACAGATACCTTAAGAGGGGGTCTTCGCTAATAACGATAACATAATAAGGGACAATTCCACAAGTGTCGTGTTGATCATGAGTTACACATATGGATTATAAATGATTGTATACATGTATATCCGTTGTTATTAATAATCACGATCATAAAGAAATAACAAGTAATATTCTAATCTCTAGCATGCCAATCAAAGTTCATAATGAACAATGTCTATCGTCTGTTCATTCTGGTAAAAACCAATTAACCATTGAAAAGTTTATAAGAATATCTTGTCATCATATGTCTACTAGTTCATCTTCACTTTCTGCATTTCTTGCTTGGACGCCCTTTGATGCTTTGCATCAATGCTTTTCTTGTACCGACTATCAATTGCAGCCAGGAAAATGATGCAATTAGATGTTAATAAAATGTGTACATCCTTTTAAAGTAAATGAAAAATACATAAGAGATTTTGAATTGATACAAATTCGTTATTGGCTTCAAGTTATTCACTAACATTTAAAATCCCTATTGATTTGCTCATTTGAAAAAAACAGTTCACTTTTTCATTTTTCTGAGTGTCAATTTAGGTTTACAGGTCCATTTACAGTGAGTTTTCCAGCCAAAAATGTAAACATTGTATTCTTAGTGTCAAGGATTGTTAATGCAGTTCATTCCTATCAACTGAATTTGGAAAATATTTAGAGTTTAAAACAGTCAGCAATTTATAACAGACACTTTTCTTAGAGTTAAAAGGATATAAAAAAGTTACTATTTAATCATTGTCTCTGCGTGCCCCACATGTATTATCTGTGTAATAAATTTGATTGTATCCTCACATTCAGAAACACCTGACCTTTAAAAAGTAATGTTAGCAATGCTTTGAAAACCTAGATATTTTACAAATCAGAGTGTAAACCCTACCTCTAACTCCTCCCTAATATAATGCATTATTGAAATTTGTTAGACTGTGGTTAGACGACAGATTAAGTGAATTTTATTTACTTAGTACACATTAACCAAAGTTAGACTAAGCAGAAATTTGAAAAATACTGCAATGTGATTGGACAAAAAATAATGTTGATCATTAAATGAAATTGAAAATTGCCCGCTGACATCCTCTGTATATAAATTCCTTTTACTAAAAAAAAGACAATATAGTAGACATAAATGTTAAGAAGAAGGAAATGTCAAAATAAGTAAGAATAATATTGTATAAGTTATATACTGTTAATAATTTCCCAGTGTTATAAGCCGCATATAAGTTATTTCAAAATCCATTCGTAAATCACTGAATCATCGTCCAGATACCGCCATTCATGTGCTTTTAAGTTATTATGTATGAAAATCTGGAATAAAGATGACCCCTCGAAAGTCTAAAAGTGTACTATACCTTTTAGCTTTTTTTTTCAAAGTCCACCCATGAAAGACAAAGTTATTGACTGGTCACGACCATCTATATCTTATAACGACTTGGACGTAAAATTGTGACATTGACCTTGAGCTGGAGGTAACATGTCTTACACATTTATGCCAAGTTATTTAAAACATGTACATTCAAGAATTATTGACAGGACATGACTACATGTATTAATTGACAGTGGAAAAATTATAGGGACTGTATTTTTAGACTTAAAGAAAGCCTTTGATTTGGTTGACCATGAAATACTTTTGCATAAACTTAAACTTTATCATTTTTCTGAAAATGCCGTTAAGTTTTTTATGTCATATCTTTCTAACAGAATACAACTGGTTAAGATAGGTGATCTACAATCTCAGACAATGAAAATAATTTCCGGTGTTCCACAAGGCTCAATATTAGGACCTTTATTATTTCTAATATACATAAATGACATAGCTTTCATTGGTAATGATATGAAAATTGATTTATACGCAGACGATTCTACATCTTTATGAGTCCGGAGATAATATAATATCAAAAGTAGAAATAAAACTTCAAGATCATTTAAATAACATTGACAAATGGTGCAAAAAATAAAATAATATGGCCTTTTAAATCCAGATAAATCAAAATGTATGGTAATAGGAACAAGACAAAAAGTAAATATTATGAGAAAATTAATTCTTAAGATAAATGAAATAGCTCTTGAAAATGTAACTGATCAAAAAGTCTTGGGTATTTGCATAGATAACAACTTAAAATGGCACTTGCAAATTGACAATGTTTGTAAAAAAACTTAACGGAAAAATTGCCTTATTTTGAAAAAAATATCGTATTTTTTGCACTTTGATATGAAATTATTGTTTTACAATGCAATATATATTGCCCATTATGGACTATTGTTGTATTATATGGGGTAAAGGAAACACAAACTACATAAATAATGTTTGTAAGTTACAAAAAACGAATTGCTAAAATCATTTTACAGCAACCTCAAAGAACTCCGTCAACAAATCTATTCGAAACTCTTAATTGGTTACCGTTCCTTGACAGATGTAAATACCACACGGCGGTGCTTGTTTTTTAAAACTTTAAATAACATGGCACCGACGTATATGACAGAACTGATGACTTTATCCGACAACAAAATATATAACTTAAGATCTAGGTCACGGAAAGATATTGTATTATGGACAAAGACCTAAAACAAATTATATTAAAGACACATTTTCTTATTATGGCATGAACATATGGAACAATATACCTTTAAATATTCGTAATGTTAATGACCTTAAATGTTTTAAAGAAAAAACAAAGCATATCTTGATGTTCATATGAATGAATGAGTGAGTGAATGAATGAATGAATAAAATATATGAACGAACGAATGAACGAACGAACAAATGATGCAATATACGTATATGTTTAAACAAAAATTGTTGAGTGCCTGTCGAAAGTATATGAGTTGTACTATTCTAAAAATTACATATTATACATTCATTTTTCTACCTATGCATGTCCTGTTGTTGTTGTTGTTGTTGTTGTTTTCTTTTTCAGAAGGCCACTTTGGAAATAAGATATATATGATTGTTATTGTATGTTCTTAATGTGTAACCTTCTTTAAATATAGATATTATTATTATTATTATTATTATTATTATTATTATTATTATTATTATTAATGCATTTTATCATAAGTTCATACAAGTGAAACGTTGTCCTTTTAGAAGTCCTGTTGCAATTGTGCTATACATTTTTGCAAAATTATGTAAAAATTCATCGTTGAAGGACCAGTCGAAAAGCGAACAGACAGTTCAAAAACCATATGCCAAAATATGGCGACAAAATAACCTATACATCATCGATCGCTCATCTGGCATTCAAGCAGTGTCAATACTATCATACCCACAAAATAAGTGACAAGGTAATAAATTTGTTATGAAGATTGTTGATGATAGGTGAGAATAAACGTCGCCTCAGTAAAAATTCTAATCCAAAAACAATGCTTTCAACTATCATATGCTGGAAAATAATTTGAATTAAAACTTTGTAATTCAAACGGCAAAAAATATATTACCCACAATTAGTATTGTTTAATATATGGACTGATGTAATGCACATAACTAACAAATAAATTACTTGTTTCTAAATCTTCCTTTTCATTGACATATATGTAAAATGAATACTGTTTGTAACTGGTGATTTCATTGGCAATATTAAATAACAGCCAATAAGTATAAAATAAATATTACAATATCGTAAGCGCAGATTAATGGGCGACAATTTGACAATCGGAAATAACATTATAGATATGCCAGACCTTGCTATTATGTCTTTTATCTCTCGTATACTTCTTCTGTGCGACCTACCCACAGGAACTTTGGATTCTAGGAGTATCATCGTCTTTAGAAAAGCTGACAAGATGTCAGCATCTGGGCGGAAAATTTTCTGGATCACATCCGGAAATAACTAACTTCTATCTAAGATTGACATTCATTCCCCAGTATGTCTATGTTCTGGATATCATTTGCTTTTTGCCCTTCGAGTCTGACTTGGTTTGGTGCTATTTCTTCTCTCTTTCTCCAGGATGTCGGCAAACACAGTCAATACTTAGTCGTGTCGCCATCTGTAGCGCCCTTTGGAGAAAGCTGCTAGGTATGCTTTCTGTGTGTGTGTGTGAAAGTATTTCCTTGTTGCCACAGAGTGGACAGTTGGGATCTTCATTTAGCCTCTATCTTTTAAGGTTGGTATACAGAAGGTCATACACCGATCTCGTCTTGGATAAACAATATGAACTGACTATCTACCAAACATCTTCACACAATTGGTCTGAATATCATTCTTGACATCTAGGAGCTGTATAATCCATCTTGCTTGGTAATGAGTTTCCGTGGTGATTGTGAGATCATCTATGTATCCATGGTGGTGATTATGAGACCATCTATGTATCCATGGTGGTGATTGTGAGATCATCTATGTATCCATGGTGGTGATTGTGAGATCATCTATTTATCCATGGTGGTGATTGTGAGATCATCTTTGTATCCATGGTGGTGATTGTGAGATCATCTATTTATCCATGGTGGTGATTGTGAGATCATCTATGTATCCATGGTGGTGATTGTGAGATCATCTTTTTATCCATGGTGGTGATTGTAAGATCATCTATGTATCAATGGTGGTGATTGTGAGATCATCTATTTATCCATGGTGGTGATTGTAAGATCATCTATGTATCCATGGTGGTGATTGTGAGATCATCTTTTTATCCATGGTGGTGATTGTGAGATCATCTTTGTATCCATGGTGGGGATTGTGAGATCATCTATGTATCCATGGTGGTGATTGTGAGATCATCTATGTAAACATGGTGGGGATTGTGAGATCATCTATTTATCCATGGTGGTGATTGTAAGATCATCTTATGTATCCATGGTGGTGATTGTAAGATCATCTATGTATCCATGGTGGTGATTGTAAGATCATCTATGTATCAATGGTGGTGATTGTGAGATCATCTATGTATTCATGGTGGTGATTGTGAGATCATCTATTTATCCATGGTGGTGATTGTAAGATCATCTATGTATCCATGGTGGTGATTGTAAGATCATCTATGTATCCATGGTGGTGATTGTAAGATCATCTATGTATCAATGGTGGTGATTGTGAGATCATCTATGTATCCATGGTGGTGATTGTGAGATCATCTATGTATCCATGGTGGTGATTGTGAGATCATCTATGTATCCATGGTCATCTTTTTTTCCATGGCTGTTTACTGAAAGACGGTTATGTTGTTTTTCTGTGGCTTTCTGGATGATGTTCATGTCCACGATCAAGAGGGTCTGCCATAGTACAGTGAGTCGCGCCCTTATCTGCTGATTTGTTGATACAGTCAATAGCAGTAATGTTTGTTGTCAGACGCCAGACCAAAATGTTTTACCTTGTACACTCAGCTATTGTCATTGAGTCTTTCTCTTTCTGGAAAATAAACATCCCTCTGCTGACTGCCAGCCAGGATTTCGGAATTATGCCTATTCTTCTATAATTTTATAATAGAAGACAAAGTCTTCTGATCAAGTTCTGGTATGTTTGTAAGCATTTAACGGTATACCGCTGAGACCAGGTGTTGAGCACGCCTTTTTTTCGTCACTTCATATCTCACGTCTTGGATTGTAGACATGCCTAGAGGAAATAGAGATTGTTCAGGTTAGAGGCTAGTCTCAGGAAGTGGCAGACTGAACCTATATCAGGTACTGGACAACCTCCTTATTACTCTACATGCTGCCTCCCCTCTCTTAACCAAGCAGGGTCCTGGTAAATCTGGATAGGTAGGTGACGAATACTGCCTTTGTTGTCTTATCAGGTTCTGGTACTTAAATGATGGTTCCAAAACATAACAGAAACACCATGTAGGAGTTATAATTTATATTCAATATTCGTTTCATTAAAACACCTGATATATCAAATATATTTCGCAAATATCATGTAAATGTCCTGTCCACTTGTTAACAATTCTCAACTCCCTCTAAGGTGTTCCATATGTTGTCAAACATGCAAGTTACAACATGACCAGTGTATGGCACTGTTCACAATAACAACAAAGCACCTCCAACAATTCTCTTTAGGCCTCTTCGCACTGTGACTGTCAGTAAAACTTGATATAATTAATCCATCTTAAAGAATATTAAGTCGATGAACACATAGAATGAAAATATATATCCACAAGATGCAAAACACATCACCCCTAAAAAAATTAAAATGAACACAATCAGGCGGAACGGTACCATGACCAATGAAAAACAAGAATTTTAATAGTACAATTAAGAATGAGGCTAAAACCACTACTAATATATTAACCAAACATGGCACAGAATTTACCGATAAAACTGACCTATCATACCTTTGTCTTTTCTTTCTCTTCTTTCTATAATAATAACAATAATAATAATAATAATATAATAATAATAATAAAGACTTTATTTAACGAGAGAACTCATTTGAACAAACATATCAATCTTCCATAAGGCCCTCAACAAGGAACAATATAAATTTATCATATTCAAACTATTAAAATACATAAATGTAAATACATACAGGAGATTATATATTTGTATACATCAGTGTGTCATAATATCTCAAGTATAAGGTTTTAAAATGGTTCACAGATGTAGCAGACTTAATATAATCAGGAAGGCCGTTTCTGAACTGATCTGCTATTGTCAACGTCATTAGAGTAGGCTATACTAATTTATTTTAGTTCGATTGTGTTGGACGTTTAAACTTATTGAAACACATTCGAATCATTTCCTGAAGCCAACCAGTACCAAGCAATGAGTGTAAAGTTACTTGCTGACGGAAACAACGACTTTTCTCTGACGGGATTGAACCCACCCGACCAGCAATCCTTATATGCTAGTCCAATGCGTTAACCACCCACCCACACCGCCGCTCAATGTCATTAATTTCTTTCTGACCTCTTCCTTACCTGTGCTAGTCCCCTTCTTTCTGCCTCATTTTTCTGTCTAATGGAGTTCTCTACTGTTCTTTATTGTTTCTCTTTCCCGCATGTTTGGAACCAGGGGTTGCCAGGATTGTCTCTTCTGTTTTCAACTGCCAAATCTCTCGAGTCCGAGTAAATATGGAATATGGGCAATTGATCTTCCTAATTTCCTATTATTGATCTTTGGCCATAATACCTGCTGACGCTATTCGATATTTGGGGCTTTCTTTTTAAGCTCCGCTTTTTGAAGAAAAAAGTGGAGGAATTGTTATGACTCACTCGCCGGTGTCAGCGTCGGTGTTGGTTAACCTTTTTGGTTAAGTTTTCGATTGTGGTCATTAACTTCAATACTAATAAAACTATAACATTGACACTTTATATGTGAATACACCTTGACGAGTTCTACTTGTCAAACTGATTTTGAGGTCAAAAGGTCAAGGTCAGAGATGCAATATCTAAAAGGCAGATAATCTTTAAGTTAAGTTGTGCAAAGTTAAACCCCTTGCTTTACTTAGATTATGTTTACCCTTCGCGTTACTTAAGTTTTTCATGTTAATGACAGTTACTTTCCAAGAAGATTCTTGCAGACCTTCCCACGTGCGCAGGTCTCTGTATAACACTACAAGTCATTGTTGTTTCGGCTCAATTCTATTGTATCCGTTGATAGACCTCTAATCTTGCCCCGTTCCGGGAGATCCTGGTGTATATTTATTATTTTTCTTTATTGTGAAAACTGCAAATTGGGTAATTGGCCCTACACCTGTATTAGTCTTAAATGGTTGTCATCCAACCTTTCCTACAAGTCAATGGGATTGCAAAATAAACATGGTGAGTACATTATAGTGGTAAGTGATCATTAAATACGTCCTCAGCCGAGTGTCCGCCAGTCAACATGCAATTTATTCTGTCCATGGAAAGGTCAATATCTCGACTTCCTGGCTTAAATGTTGGAAAGAATACCGTTATATCTCGTTAAGTTTCACGTCCCACCTGTAAACATGCCTGCCTATCGTAAAGCTGGATTCACCCAGTTTAAGAAGAATTAAAAAGTTCTCTATATGCTGCACGTTGTGTTCATTGTTATTTTCGGCCGTAGCTGTTTGTTCCGGTCAATTGACTGGCTATTCTCCATCTTTATCCAGCTTCTAGAACATAAAGAGAAGGTGCTCAGAGCGTTATGCATAACTACAGAAAGTATGTTGACTATTGAAATTTAATTAGTATTTGTTTTTATTTGGTTGTAATAGAGAGATTCCACTGGCAATAAAATATTATGTCTTTCAAGTATTATGCTTTATTATGCAAGTGTATTGATAGTAATTTAGTAGATTTGTTAGCTGAGATTTTAGCGGGTTTTTTTCTTGTTCCTAATTCAATTTAGCTAGTTTCCAGAGCACTTAACACTATGACAATAGTTCTTATTTCTTGGCATAACAGGACAAACCTCTCATTCCAACAACGACAGTTCAAACTGGACAGTTAATACGAGAGCTTTGTTAATACTTTGAGATTTCAATCGTCTTGTATCTTAGCAAATATTTCGGCGTTTGAATAAAAACGCCGGTGTAAGTCGTCGTTCGACAGTTTAACAGAGCAAACGTTGATAGAGAAGTTGGTAAACATGCATGATTTGTTGTCCAGTGGAGGCAAATATGTTCTTAAAGAAATTAACACTATGGGACCCCATGGGACTGCTTAATAAAAATTCATACTTAGGATGGAACAGCAACAGCTAGTCCTAATATCTTGAGAGGTGTTATACTTTAGTCAGTTTATACATTTTTTTATATTTTATCAAAATACAAAGGAATGTTGTAAATAAACTATTGATAAGCATCAATGATGATCAGAGTGGGCATAAGTTGCTCATATGTCTGCCTGACAACCCCGGGATCGAGGGCTCGAACCATATTGTGTCACGACCATCATATCTCCTCATATTACAGTACTGCTTAGTTCAAGGAATGGGAGTTGCAAAGGGTGTAATGTAAATTGCAAGAACCTGTCGCATTCGAGCACAATCGAGCTAAAATAAATGAATATGTAAAGACATATTTCTATTATTCTTCTAGGGTCCTAGAAAGAAGGACAGTTGAATTTTACTGGTTATTTTTTCAAATTACTCAAATTAAATAAATCAATTAATGTTGTTGTTTTTTTCTTTGGTATAAGTTTTCTTTTTTTCTGCTTGTGTTTGTTTGTTTATATTTTATCAATCCTCAGTAACATAGATAATACCTTCTCTGGAGAGATAGAAATAGTTGTCTGATTTCATTATGTATATATTGTATGAAAATTTGTTTCGATACACGTATACTCATACGTTTTTAGATTTCTCTTTGCGGTCTTTAGAGGAATAATATATACATATACAAAAAATAATGGACTTCTTTTTGGTGATTTACATGGTCTATTAGTGTCATTTTAATGTTTAAATTGCTATCTTTGTTTACTTTTCAATATTTTTACTTTAAGATATATTTTCAAAATTTTTATAAAAATAATCATGAATCTGGAAGCATGCTGCTTTAAAAGTTTAGTCTGGATTGTTAATATTTATGACACGAATTTCATGTTGGTTAAAGTTTGACTTTTTTAAACTGCATGTTAATTTTTCTGAACACTTTAAATTGTTCTGTTGTGTAAACGTTTAGTCGAGTGTACGTTGAGTGTACAAATTAAGTGAGTTTAGGGAGGGGAACTATTTTTAGTTTTCTTTCATTCTAATCCCTTTCAATAATATGTAATAATTATATACATATAAAACGTAAAATATGTGAAATATTGAAATGAACATGTGATTTTAACTTATACTCTTATACATTTCCCATAACTTCTCGAAATATTTAAACTTTTTTCTTACTCCGTTATCACTAATACATAGAGGATATTAAAGTGTTTTTTTTATAAACACTGAATTTATTTTCATCGAGTGGCGGTAGCCACGATCGAGTGAAATATGATAATTTTCATACCACAAGACGAAAATAAATCTGGTATTTATAGAAAAAAACTTGTTGTATACATTTTTCATCTTTTTTGACATTACAGTTCGAAAGATTTCGCCTTAAATTTTATTATTGTCTGAATTTAGAAAAAATAAGTAGTCCGAAAAGACACCAGTGAAAATACGGAGAATATGTTTTACTGCAGAGAAAAATAAATTTACAGTGAAAATACGGAAATTGAAAATACGCATTTTATTTCATCGATATTTCGCAATATCTTAATTATAATTATATAATAAATTGATTGAGCATAGAATTATGTTTATACATTTCTTAAAACTATATAATTATATGAATATACTCAGTTGCCAATTACAGTAAGTGTGCACTTGGAAATTCTGTACACATTATATGAGCAAAGTAGTGACAAATTTGGTATCAAAATTTGTATATATGTATTAACCACACAATGTTTTAATTTGTAATGAAATGTGATAATTATCAAAATATTTGTTTCGTATTAATAGTGTTTTAACGCTTTTTTTGTCTCGTTATGTGACTATTAAACAGTATGAGCCGCGTCACGACAAAACCAACATAATGCGTTTACGACTAGCATGGATCCAGACCAGCCTGCGCATCCGCGCAGTCTGGTCAGGATCCATGCTGTTCGCTATCAGTTTCTATACTTGTTATAGGGTTTGTAAGCGAACAGCATGGATCCTGATCAGACTTCGCGGATGCGCAGGCTGGTCTGGATCCATGCTGGTCGCAAACCCATTATGTTGGTTTTGTCGTGACGCGGCTCGTTCAAAGAAAATGTATGAGAGAACATGGACATGACGTAATGCCATATAGACTTGGATTTTAATAATGTTAAATTTAAAAATTTAAGTATCCAGAGAAAAAAAACGTATTTACAAAAGGCACAATTCTGCAACTTTCAGTTTTCATCCCTCAGTTGTTTATAAATAACCAAAGCTCTGAAAATTATCAAATTTCAGTTAAATGTAATCCAGCGTGTAGTCATTACATTTCTGATAATTTTAATACCAAATATGCCAATATTTTACTTTAATAAGTATACAAAAATTTCTCTGTTTTGCAACTCAGTATATTATTTAAAGATTTTTTTTCTCGTCTAGGGACGTGCCGCTTTTTTCTTTCTTTTTTTTTTTTTTTTTTTTTTTTTTTTGAAGGGGTGAAAGGGGGGATATGGATGGTAGGGGTTGATAACAAACAACAATTTAAATCAAACCGAATGTGTATGTCTTAATTCCCTTTCTATGAATGAAATGAAATGAAAAATGCGTCCACTAGTACATCATAGAAAAAATGATCAGGTTTGTTTCTTGTTGTTGTTTTTTCCATAAAATTTTATTCATAGTTTTCAGCTTTTTCTTAATTACTTGAGGAAGACAATGTTATAAAAGACCTCGAATATGGCATGAGCTAAATAGAGATATCTGTTTATAACCATTTTCTTGTCAGCAAGAAATTTATGAAAATTCCTCAGAAATTGCTTTCTGATATTTTCTCTACCCATACAAAAAGCTATAAATCATCTGAAACATAAGGGCCTATTTCAAATAATTCCTTAAATAATAGATGCAAATTAGAGCGACTTCTGATTTAGATCGCAGTAAGACTTCGGTGTGTGAGCGCCTCGGAAGCGGATATTTCCTAAATAAATTCCCGATCATTGCCTAGCTTATATCAATAACGCATCTATAACGCTCATTTCAAAGGGAATTTTGCGACCGGAGCGGATATTAGTAAGGTCGCCGGGGTTTTACCCCATGCCTGCTATAGAAATAATGAGCAAAATTAAATATTGAAGAGGCTTTCATTCCACATATTAGAAGTCAGCGTGGGGTCCCTGAAATGAAATTGTCTCATCGAGAAAGACTTTTTTCCTCAAAGATGTTTTACAGGAGAAGTCAGTGTTGTTGGTTTTCGTACAAATTTCATTTATTTCATCTACTAATAGTCTACTGTACGTAAGGAGATGTAACTTTATTTAATTTAACTTTTTTTCAGTTTGCAAGAAATGCTGACACATTTTAGGCGGATTGAAATTGGAGAAAATTTATGTACTAAACTGGGTGTAATTTATCAAATACGGGTCGAACTTTATTTGAATGTCTTTGCCATTTTTCCGCATTCGTATAATTATTTCAAAATGTTGGTGGATGTATGAAAAAAAATACAATTAATAGAAAAGCTGTTTTAGCATTAAAGATTTAATCGAAACAAGCTATCGCAAATATGTCAGGCATCTATGTTTTCATTGCCGAAATAGACCATTGTATGTAGCCTAATAATGTAAAATAAATAAATAAGATTGAGAATGAAGTTCGTTGTTTGAATACTATTGTTTAAATATCATATCTTCTTAATTCAGTATATAAGAGTGAGTGATCCGTCAAAACAATAAAGACAGAATAGTGAAAATAGTGTTACAGATTACTGACTTTTCTTTCACACGTTTCTTCTAGTTGAAAGTATGCTAATAGTTGAACACTAATGTATGATTTTATCATAGTTGAACACAAACTTATGCTAAATATGATAGTTGCATGAACACTGATGTATGCTTTATAAGATAGTCAAACACAAAATTATGCTAATATGGTAGTTGAACACTGATTTATGCTTGATATGATAGTTGAACACTGATTTATGCTTAACATGGTAGTTTAACACGAATTTAGGTTTTATAAAATTATGATAGTTGAAAATCGATTTATGCCTAATATGACAGTTGAACACTATCTATGTTTTATAATTATGATACATGAAGTTGAACTCTAATTTATGCCTTATATGATAGTTGAACACTGGTTTATGCTTTATATGATAGTTTAACTCTAATTTATGCTTTATATGATAGTTGAACACTGATTTATGCTTTATATGATAGCTGAACTCTAATTTATGCTTTATATTATAGTTGAACACTGATTTATGCTAAATAAGATTGTTGACCACTAATTTACGCTTAATATGATTGTTGACCACTTATTTATACTTGATATATCTAAATAGAAGTTTACATATTTGTCATGACACATTATGTATTCTACAAGAAAAAAAATACATAAATGTATGAAAATCAAATGGAGTTGGCTGTTTCAATGCTTTGACGATTACGTCATGAAATTATTGTTAGCCCAAATTAAAAATAAAATCAAAAATATATAAAAAAAAATATATATGAAGCCTTTATCCTGATTCAAACTTTAAGAATTCGTTATTAACTGTTATTCTGTACATGAATTTCTTCTCGAGTTTGTACATTTCCTTATAACAAAGTGGAACCATTTCGAAGCGAATAAGTCAGTGGCAAGAGAGAGAAAAAATAATCCGTTTTCTCCTTGACAAAATACAATGAAAATGTACCGAGATTCAACGGTATTTAATACGGTATTTTATCCGCTGCTTTGAGCAGAATATGTGCTTTGGCTACAATTCATTTAATTAACTGGGTATTTTAACAACTCAATATCTCCGTTTATAGCAAACAGCTATTTCCTTTCATTGAACTATAATTCCTGCAATTTGATGGGGTTAGGCAGACATCCAGGAGTTGAAAAACAAAACACCGCGAAGAAATTCAGTAATTCAACAACAAGGTATCATTCAAATATGGTGGCTACCGCACGTGCGTTCTTTATTAAAACCGATGGATGCTGTATAACTCCTTTTCGATATAGGAGTTAATTGAAAGCGGGGCCGTATTAAACACGCAGATTCGACGCCGCGAACTTCGTTTTCCGTTTCGTTATGACGTCTCACGAACGAGAAACAATTAATAAATTTTTATTGAACCGTTGTTTTCCGGTTAGAAGATTAGGATAATGCGGTCTAATGCACCTTGTAGGAAGCGCGTAGAAGCTTCTGACGGATGACAGAGAGGATTTTTCATTAGCTGTTAAATGTAGTCTTCATCAGGTTTTATTGATAGCATTTAGGGCAATTTACAGAATAATATTGTAACATTAGCACCGGTTATTTCTCATTAGCTATAGAGCGACAGAGTCTATTTACTGCTTAGGTGACTTTGAAATCGACGCTAATGGCTTAAGTAATTGACATTCATCATTCGAATTTCACTACAAATGGACTAATCAGATGATAGGAGTTTTCTGTAATGAATTTCATCGTGGCTTATCTGCTTTCTGAATTTGTTTCCAAATAAATTCATTTAGATATTCGTTTGATGTGGACATATATGTAATCCGAATATAAATATATGTCAACATTGAATTAGACAACTACTTATTTATATTTAATCCAGCACATGTCCGTGTAATCGGATAAAAAATTTATTTAAATTTCAAACTTTTTCTTATTTCCCCAGAAATTTTATGAAAAATATTTCCATGGAAAAACTTATAAACATTATTACCTCACTATAAACACAAGAAAAAGTTATAAGAGGAAAATGGTTAAAAAAACAAGCCGATAAGTACCAAAACTTATAAAATAAAATCTATTCATGAATTCGACTGTGTATGATTTTTGTAAAATCACACTTGTTATACTTTATTCAGATTTACTTTTTAAAAACCTAAGGGTCACTGAAGGAACCCTGTCAGTCATGCATTCTTACATGAAACATGCCTGTTCGTGTTTTGATATTTAATCTCTGAATCTATATTCCTTCTCATTATATTATTCTAAAATTCCCAACTGAGGCGCAGTTTTCCCAATTTTACCGGTGTTGGTGGTAGTCCCGAAAATGATGACAATCCTTCGAAAGAGAGCCTAGAATTAACCAATTACATAAATATGAGCGGGTGTAAGTGTTAATGATATATCAAACAAGAACACTGATATGATGAGCAGCTAGAAATGTGTCTAATTGAACCAAATTTTGAATGATTTTCTTGGGTGTTGATCGCGTGAAAGGTCAGTTACAGAGTAAATTTGCAATTTGTCTTCTCCTTAAATATAGTTAGGCTTTCGGCAAAATGCAGCACGCAAATAGCACATAAAATACCGTTAGTGAAGTTCCAGAGAATCTTGAACAAGGATGAAACAGAACAGAACAGAAATGAAAATGGTATTTTATTATGGAATTGAAAATACCACTAGAATATCAAGAAAAGAAGATATGCGTTAGTTTTTCGGAGTGTTTTGTACTGCATCAAAATACCACGCGCACCGGTCAGCCACCATAAATAATGTATTCTAAAATGATATTGAATGGTTAGGGTCGCTGGCTTCAATTCACTTAAAAAAAGTTCAGCAAGCCGAAAAAAAACAAATAATAAATTAGAAGGACGACAACATCAAAGATAATAATAACAACAATTTATTTAAAGTGTCAATAACCCTGCGGCAGGTTACTTTTCTACCTCAAAATTAATTTGAAATCTAAAATGTTCTTCGAGTAAAACATGCGAATGCTAAACATTTAATAAGTAAATGATTAAAAAAATACATTTAGATAGATAACAAAACATATCAGAACAGTTCTGTCAAGTTCTACAAATATAGACAAGTTACTGAGAATAAAGAATAACTGCCGAAGTCAATAACATTTAACATGCTTTGAGATTTTAAAATGTATATTATTATCCGCTTAGCTAAGTGATGAACATTGAAAAAAAAACAAGCATTGTTTTTATGAGGTATTGAAATATTCCTCTCTTCTGAGGAAATATTTAAAATTTCAAGATATTCTGTTTATTTTTTTCATATTTTATTACACTCAATTAACCAACCATTAACCATGCAGAGCAGTCATGATAGGTCTATTTTGACAAGTGGTCGCTATAAACAAAATATTAGGCACTATTGTGTTAAGATAGTAAAAACTGTACTCGTTTGTCAGGTTTTCTTTACATGATCTCACCGTATGGAAATGAAAAATAGTACCAAGGTGCAAAATGAATATGTTTCGTTTAAATAGCAAACTGTTTCTTAATAAGAATGAAATCAAATGAATAAATACGTAATCATAAAGGATCTTAATAAAGCGACCAAAACCAATGCGCTGTGACAGAATATTGTGATAAATGTCCGAATACCACCAATGAAAAATCGTTTTCCGCGAGAAAAGTATCGGTTATAGAAAAAAATGCGCTATAAAAAAGTTCCGTAGTTTGTCAAAATAAAGGCTTCCGTCTTATTAAAAAAGATTTTGCAGGAAAGCTATGCTGGTGACAAATAGGCGAAACTCTGACAGAATAAAGAAATAAATCTCGCGACTAGCAGATATGTCAACTTTGTTCTAAAGTCGTCGTAAGTCGCTTGCGCGTAAACAGTATTTGATTGGAAACGAACGTGTGTAATTGAGTATAATAAATCTAATCTCTGCAAATCTCCCTACAAATTGACTGTTCTGTCTGTAATTGTTCGCGATGAGACATATTATAACGCATTCTCATAATACGAAGCATAGCTTTATACAAAGAACACTCTTGTTACTTGCACTAAACAAACGACAATGCATGCACGAAGCCAGCCCGGAAAAAATAAATCATATGAGTCAAGTCCATGCTAGGTCCAGGGTTTGGGGACCGGAGTTAAAGTCCACGCTATTTCCAGGGACTGGGCACCGCAGTTACAAATGACTGGCACATAGTCTGCCCAACTTGTTAGTTTCAAACAACGAAGGGGGTGGGGGTAAGAAACGCTGTCGTGGCATAAGCTAGAAAGACAAGTTCTCAAAGTTAAAAAAAAAACCTGACCATTTCTTTGGATAAAGTAACTAACTGTTTAACTTATAATATCTTATTTAATAATGGGAGTGTATTGACGTAATTTTCGCACATTTTTCGAGAATGTCAATGTCTGCTAATACATGGAAATGTTGTTTTGGAGTTGATACTGGAGGTGAAGCACGTGTAACGTACGCCACGTGAGCATATAACAGTGCATACATGTCGAAACTTGCATTATGAAAGATTTGGTTTGAATAAACTGTTTGTGTTATATAAAAGAACAAAATTTACATAACATATACAATCAATACAAAAAAAAGATGAGACTGAAAGCAATAATGTCAAGTGAAGTCTTTTCCAAGAAAAAAGTGTTTATTGAAGTCGCACATATATTATAAAAATCCTAGGAAATTTAATTGTTGAAGTAAAGTCATGATAAACGAAAACATATCAAATGCCCATATTTATTCAAAGCGTGTACGGCGTAAGAATCTAAAAATAGCTTTATTTCCGGTAATCTGAAAGGAGGAACTTTACACAGAGTCGGAAACAGCCGATGAAACTGTTTTCTTTGGAGCGGTTTATGTACTCTGATCAAGAATTATAAAATATATTTACGAAAAACTTATTCGAATCGAAGCTGTAGTACTATACACAAGCATCCTTAACCGAAGTCTGGCGGGAAAGGCCGAACAGTACTCTGTTACAATATTTCCGTTGTCCACGTGAATAATTCACACGAGTAAACCGTTTTGACTGAAGAAAAAAAATATAAGAGTTCAACAAGATGACGTCATTTTCATTTACATTAATTGGATACATTATTAGTACCGAGACAGAATAATGTGCGGTTATCATGCATTTTAAAAAGTACATGTACCCCAATATATTATATTTCAAAATTTAGTATTTCAAATTACATTTGTGAATTACACAAACTGCAAAAATGAAGTTTATTTGAAGACATTAAAGCCTCTGTAAATACAACTAGCTATTCATGTACAAAATAAATTCGGAACAGTTTGGTGTTTACTGGAGGAGGAAGAACACCAATGCCCCTCCGTACATTACCTCTGAGTTAAATCACAGACCTTCTGACTTCCACCCCTGCAGTGATTGGAAGAGATACACAGTCAGCGACCGTAATGGCCATTGTCACTGTACGTGTACGATACAAAGCAAGACAATCCCTCGATTCAGGAAACATTTTGATGGACATTTTTCTAAACCATTGGTAGGTTTTAGAAGTATAAAAAGGAAATAGTGAATTCCGACCGCTTGGTTTTTTTTAAACAATAATTTTTTGAAACACTTGGATTGGGTGCATTTTCCACGGACCAGATATGTGGATACGCAGAAGGAAAGGGTTTCAAGACGCTCGCAAGAGCTCTTCCCATGTATTGATCCCGCGGCCACCTTTACCGGGGGATTGTGCAGACATGTACGCAAAAGATCATTTAGGATAACCACCATGCATTACGAGCGCGAAAGTGAACATCTTAACTGTTTGGCACTTCATGCTTCAGAAACAAATATGTTTTATTTATTTAAAAAAGGCAAACATGAACTTTATATCGTTTATATAATGCTTTAAGAGCATGTTAGATGTTTATTACCCGAAGAAAGTAGCGGTAAATGTGAAATGATCTGTCATAAAAGTAGAAAAATGTTAACAAAGAAGTATTCATGATTACTTTACAAAATACTAAAACACTATAACTGCACTAATTGAGTCCCCCCCCCACCTCCAAAAAACAAAACAAACAAACACACACAGAAGTAAATGATGGTTCAGGAAATTGGCCAATAAACAATTTTTTGGAAACAAGAAAAGTACCCCCAAAGTTAAAAGCTTTAGAGAAATAAAAATAAAGCATTTCTGAAGCAAAACTGGCCTTAATATGACCAGAGGAGAACATGCATTGCTGCACGTAATTATTACATACACGTGCATCAATCAGAACGTGATATAAAGCCTGTTTGTTCTAATATGAGCAAAAATCAATGGAACAACAAAATAACAAAATATAATGGACATGTAAGCGGCCTACAATAAACAATAATATAATTGTTATAATTACCATTGGGTATAACTGTTGAAACTTTTAAAAGTGACATCGTGCAACAAACTTTGATACAATCCTTAAATCTTTTTTTCCCTTACTAAAAAAAAACAAAAACAAAAGCAAATAACTATATCCTCCGCCATTAATAAAACCAAAAATAAAAACTATTGTCGAATGTTAAAACCCCCGTCCCCCCCCCCCCCCAACAAAGGCCACTGTGAACAAAAGCCACTTCTACACTTGGTGGCCTTTGTTGACAAGTTTAACTGTATTAGTTATTGAGATGTTGGTCTGAATGAGGTACCCCTTTGGGAATCTAAATAGAAGTGGTAAATATTTACTCTTCGTTTAATTCATTTAATTCCATTTTTTTAAAGTAAATAAATAGAATAACAATTTGCAATCTTATAAATTTGTTTGATAGTATACGAGATTCAGATGCTCATTGCTTATGAAATATAAACGGTTGTATTTTTCATAGCGAAGAAACGTTTATACACGATTTAAAGAATTGTAAACTGTTGAAAGGGACTACACTGAGGTTTTGTGACATGACAGGACAGGAAATAATTTTTCCAGATTAATGCTCCATTTGATGCAGATCTAGACCAATAACTTGTGTGAAAATTTCAGATCGTGCGCGCCCACCCCGTTTTTACAGGAAATAATTCTTATTGTGCAAAATGACCCAAAATTGAAAAGCGTTGCAACGCTTTTCATTCAAATCAGGTTCAGAATAGCTTCAATTAAATCTGGGTATATTTCTTAATCTTTCTATTTTAAGCACCCCATCAGATCTATGTAGGAATTCAAATTTTCTTTAAGGGTTTTAACAAAATTGTAAAACTATAAGACTATACAATTCATGGAAAAAGACTTTACAAATGTAAAGTTATCATTTATTATTTAGAATAATAAGTAAAAATTTAATAATAGCAAAAAAAACTGTTTGGAACGAGACATAATTATATCATTTTCTTCCAGCCGTAAAAATAAGTTTTGATTTTAACATTCTACTACGTTGTAAATGTTTTTAAAAAGAAGAAAAGAATATATCGCTTGTTATGTTTATATCAACTTCTGAACAATAAACTGTTTTGGGTATGATGCAGTTGACGTGATTGATGCAACCTGCTTTATTTTGATGTACTGGATGCAGTCCATTAATAAAACATAAAAAACAAGACGATGAAAAAGGAAAATACATGCAGCATGATAGTTACAATATTTACGGAACTGGTGTTTAATTACTAGTCTCCAGTTTTTCTCCAAAAATGATCCAACGACAGCGGTGTTTTCGTCCCGAGACAAAACGAAAGCCATTAGCGGCACCAAATTGACTGCGGCTCTCTGAAATTATTTCATAAATATTCCAAAATGACGCTACCAGTCAAAGCATAGCTTGTCCCATGGCGTGCAGAGTTCCTCTTTCCTACGTTCAAGTAGCAAACTGATGGAGGCATTTGTCATATCTTTAAGAGACTGGTGATTTTTTATCGTCCTTCCCCGCTTCTCCATCTATCATAGAAATGACAGCAACGCCGTATCGGAAAACGCTTGAAAACTTAAATGGCGTGTAACATCGGATTGCCTCCCTTGAGAGCATTTGGCAGATGATTTGTGCCAAGAATAATAAAAACGTTGCGTAAACCAGCAATAAGGGTCAGCGTGTAAACTCCCCATGATATTGATAGAGTAATTTGAGAAGATAAGCTGGGCTAATTTATCAAATAAAACACTGATTTATAACTGAAGAAAAAGGAAAAGAAGACGATTCCAAATACGCTTAATTGATGTTTTCCGTAACCGGGTTGTTTAAAGATTAATAGTTCTTCATAGACGTACAAGACAAATTAGTCTCTCATTTTTGATGGACGGGACTCGTCATCATCACTATCATCATCAGTTATCATCAACTACAGCAACATCTCATCGGTCACCGGGACATGAAAAGCCAAAGTCATCATCTGCTTTTATGAGAGTATCTATTTACTTGTCACTTTTTTTATCAGTAAATAAAGTCAGATAGTAACTCAACACATCTTTTTCACCTACCTTGATTAATTATTTTTAACAAAGCGACAGGCTTTTAATTTTTATAGAATCTAGTGCCAAGCTTTCCAAACATTTGAATTTTTTAATTTGTTTGTTTCCCCTTTGTATAAAATATAAACAAAATAAAAGCCATCGAGGAAACCTATATTTTCCGGTGACGAAAAACTTGTAGCATGTTCAAGGTTTTAACCTTTGGCACCAGTTTAGAGCAAGATCAGCCGTGTTCATCTGGGCAGTCTAACCAGGTTCTGCACTGTCTGCTGAATAACTTTCAGCTTGGTATCCCCAAAATAGCTACGTCTTGTCTTGCATGACCTCAATCCTATTTATTGAGCCTAATTTGGATATATCTGGTCGTAACTTTAAGCTATGATGTCAACAATATCTAATTTCAATTATGGAAATCATAATGTCATTCTAGATACCCGTGCATAGTCTTTTGTGGGAGTATACAGTTCACGTTTTAATAGCTTTCTCACATGAACTAATCTGAAGACACTTGCGAAGCTCGGACCTACAGCGGTGAGAGGCAAGTGCTTGGAGTGGTTAAGGTCGTTGACTTCAAACCACTTACCTCTCACCGCTGTAGGTCCGAGCTTCGCAAGTGTCTTCAGATTATTTCATGTGAGAAAGCTATTCAGCTAGATTACGAAACGTCGATGGTTCTACTCGCGGTGCCAGTTTGTGCCTGAAATATACTGTGTTGGTGCGACGTAAAAACCCAATCAAAACAAAATTAAAACAAGGAACATCGCAATGCGATGCAACCAGGTTTTCAGCAAAATATTTCACAGAAGCTTTGTCATGAAGGGGCATTTGTTTTTAATTGAACTTTTAGGAGGAATTATGGCTTTTTTAATATTCCTCAAACAAAAATGATTGAGAAATTTTATGTTGTCTATTCGCCTTTTTTTCCCAAATGTTTTAGAAAGGTAAACAGTACTTTATTTTTTGCTTAATTTTTGCATTTTTGCGTCTCTTGTCATTTTCTTTTGTCAACAATATTGGCGTGTGGTGTTTTGTGCGATATCAAGAAAAGTATGTTCACAATTTTAAAAAATACTTGAATGATGTCTTGGAAGAAACATGGGAATTTAGTGAGCGCCAGGGCACTTGATGACAAAGCTTCTGTGAAAGTTTGGTCAAAATCCATTGAGAAATGTAGGAGAAGTTGCGCACTGTGGAAATTGTTCACTATATATTCTGTATAAGGAAAAAATATACAAAGGGCCATAATTCGGTCAAATATTATCCAATCACAAAACCCCGACAATATGTGCCAGGCACTTGATAACAAAGCTTCTAAGAAAGTTTGGTCAAAATCCGTTGAGAAATGTAGGAGGAGTTGAGCACAGAAGAAATTGTTCTCTATATATTCTATATAAGGAAAAAATATACAAAGGGCCATAATGCGGTCAAATATTATCCAATCACAAAACCCCGACAATATGTGCCAGGCACTTGATAACAAAGCTTCTAAGAAAGTTTGGTCAAAATCCGTTGAGAAATGTAGGAGTTGCGCACAGAAGAAATTGTTCACTATATATTCTATATAAGGAAAAAAACAAAGGGCCATAATTAGGTCAAATATATACCAATTGCAAAACCCTGGCAATATGTGTCAGGGCACTTGATGACAAAGCTTCTGAGAAAGTTTGGTCAAAATCCGTTGAGAAATGTAGGAGGAGTTGCGCACAGAAGAAATTGTTCACTATATATTTTATATAAGGAAAAAAAACAAAGGGCCATAATTAGGTCAAATATTATCTAATCGCAAAACCCCGACAATATGCGCCAGGGCACTTGATGACAAAGCTTCTGTGAAAGTTTGGTCAAAATCCGTTGAGAAATGTAGGAGGAGTTGCGCACAGAAGAAATTGTTTACGCCCGCCCGCCCGTCCGCCCGCCCAAAACCCTGGCAATATGTGTCAGGGCACTTGATGACAAAGCTTCTGAGAAAGTTTGGTCAAAATCCGTTGAGAAATGTAGGAGGAGTTGCGCACAGAAGAAATTGTTCACTATATATTTTATATAAGGAAAAAAAACAAAGGGCCATAATTAGGTCAAATATTATCTAATCGCAAAACCCCGACAATATGCGCCAGGGCACTTGATGACAAAGCTTCTGTGAAAGTTTGGTCAAAATCCGTTGAGAAATGTAGGAGGAGTTGCGCACAGAAGAAATTGTTTACGCCCGCCCGCCCGTCCGCCCGCCCGCCGACATACCTCAATCTAATAACCAGTTTTTTCCTTCGGAAAACCTGGTTAACTAGCTAAACATGACACGTATCATCGTATATAATTTATCTATTGTAATTAGCAGATTTAAAAGTAGAAATGATTTTTGTACCTTTTAATGTAGGTCTATGCAAGAAGCGTGTATGCAAATTTTCAGATCATTCGCTAGCTCTCTTTTTATTTTGCAAAATGACCTATAAATGAAAAAAAAAACGATTAAACGTCTTTAACTGTAATCGATCTAAAATTCGCATTATTTCATTCTTAGTATATTTATTTATTAGCTTTTTTCATATTTCTTCCGTTTTATAATGTAACAGTTGATATAGTATATGCATACGTCGGGGGTGTTGTACATGTACATTGTACTAGCTGCCAGTGATAGGGGGCGTGTACGGTAATTTGCACTTTCCATTACCGTCCATGAACAGGCTTAATCAAACCGAGCCTGCAATAATTTAATTTTGTCTTGTTGGGCTTTCTTTAGGGATTCTTTATTTCTCTCAATGTTGAGCTGACCGGGACGAGTCAATTTTTTTTGTCTGTTCAAACTTCTTGGACCTTTTAGACACTAATGAAGCCCCATCATTATGTATGTTGAAACAATTCACTATATACCTCAGAAAATATTTTATATATAACCATTGTTTCAATGCTAAAACCGGAAGTGATCCACATTTCCTGTCCGTATAGAACCTGAAATTCATATAATTTGACCAGACTCTGTGCTCTTGATATCTCAGCTTTTGTATATACTACATTAAAGCTTTAAAGTGAATTAGTCTAAAATGCTATACCAGAAAAAAATATGTTGATAGTATTTAGTATCATATGTGAAAACAAACCACGAAAGCATTATATAAATGTTCATATGAACACTTCAAAACAATATCAACATTTTTTCTAGAAATACTGTTATGAAAATATCCAAATGATACATTGCGGTTGTTTTAGCAATATTTGAAGTACTTTTGGAAAATGAGCCCATTGTGGACCAAACCACTTTTAGCTTTGATTAACTGGGCAAATTCATCACATAAACTCGGGAGGTCAAGGGCTTCTGTCCGAAAGAATTGAGTGATATTGTAAGATACTTCATGATTTTATAAGCATATTAATACGTTATGTGTTTTGTTGTACGAGTCCTGAAGCTATTGCCAGGTTCACTGGCCCATATCGCGTTTCCTTCCTTGTCCCTATACATGTAGGTAACTAAATGTTTGTTACAGATACGATTTAATACAATTTTTGTTAGCATCGCTGTATTAATCAAACATCAGACCGGTGAAGAATTTGTCTATCCACTAGGAGCAAACATATACTAGTATAGAAAGAAGCGATGGGTTAGAGGTTAAGATGTCTGCCCTCTCAACCCAATGATCATGAGTTTGAGCCTTACTGTGGTGACAGTCATAGCTGTGGACCTAAGCTTAACGCTTTCTTCACAATCGAGCAGAAATAAAATATCTTAAATAACAATTCTGTAGCTTTAAAGAAACTCCACTGACGTTCAAATGTCTAAAATATAAAATAGGAATTTCTTTCATAGATCAGCTAAAGCACTTTTAACAGAAAGAGAAGAAATTCACACAAATAAATTGAAAATCGTAAATTTTTTGCTATTCTTCAACCAATGCGATTAAAAAGCATTGCAACACTTTTCAATTTTGGGTTATTTTTCACATTTAGAATAATTATTCTGGAAAAACCAAGTGAGCAGATGATTTGAAATTGTGCATACATGTTATTCAATAAATTGGTCTAGACCTACATCAAATTGAACATTAATCTTGAAAAATTACTTAATCTTAGATCCGTCATGTCAAAAACCTCAGTGGAGTCCCTTTAAATTTGTCCATTAAACAACTGTCAAGTTATTCACAAGTTTGAATCAAATCAAATGTACTAAAAATGCTTTGAACTATTTGCAACAAAAAAAATGGTTAACCTGTTACAGAGGATAAACATTAGGCAATCACGAAATTCTACCATGAACCAGTGCATTTCTAAGCTAAAATGTGTTCATGTACATCATATGGTGTGGTGTTGGTAGTTTTCACTGCAGGTCATGACAGTAAGCCACATTGAATCACCATAATACACAGCCACCGCATCGTTCCTGGGCAAGCTGTCAGTAAGTTTTACAGAACTAATTGCCTTCAGTTTGGCAAGGAACAGATAACTTCTGTACATGCCAGAGCAGAGGTACAGTGCAAATAACCGTAAATAAATCATAACAAAATTAACCTGCAGCCTGCTGGAATTGAACTCGGCTCACCTGATTCACAGTCTGACTACCTATTTAGCTAACGGTCATATACATCATATCCGAGTATATGACGTATATATCAATCCGGTAACAAAATAAACCAATGAAAAACAACTGGCAATACAGTCATGTAATTGATTTTATTTAATGGTTACTCATGAAAGTCAAATATTCACAAGTTTATTAATTATATACATTGATATTGCATCTCCTTACTATATGAATTACAAACTTTCATCAAAAAAAACTTTTTCAATCAGCCTATATAGATAAAAATGTTAGAAACTGGCATAGTTATTACAACAATATCCTTTCCAAGTTAGAGAATGAAATTAAATACTTATAAACTCTTATACTTATCAGTATTATCCCCAACTTACATCAAGATCTACAAGTGAAATCAACAAAAAGGTAAGTAAATATATGTATATGTTATACTTAAAAATATATTTATAATGTCAATGTGTTCAAATTTAAAATGTTCAACTGAATGGATGTTGCTTATGAAGAGAGACCGGACACCACCCTGCACATTCCCCTCCCCCTTACACCCCCACCTTCCCAAAAAAATCTTTGCATACAGAAAAAAAAACATTTTCCAAACAAATCATTATTTCAATTTAGTAATGTTGTGTTACATACATACAGGAACAAATTCATAGACAAATAAATTATATAAACAAAGCCTATCAAATGTTGAACAGAAAGCCGCAATTTTTATCATCATTACTCAAAATACTTTTAAAAATACCTTGCATATGGTAATAATAATGTATACATGTATTCAAGCATGTAAACTCATATTGATTTTTACTATCTTCTCATTTCATTTGAATTCAATTCCTTCTCCCCTGACAATATTTTTCACGTATTCAACATCTCTTGTGAACAACATCCTTACAGACATAATCCTGATAGCATGCAAATCAATGCCCGGTAGTATAACATAAATAGGTGCGTAAAAAAAGCTCAAGATGTTGGACATGAAATTAATGTTAGCTTGACTATGGAACAGTTTATATATACAAGGTTGCTATATAAAGTCTTCATCGTAATAAGAATCATCGAAATCTCCACGACCCGCAGCAGCTATATCATTGAAATCTGAATCACGCTCCATCGTAACAATTCCTTTTGATTTCTTTTTTTTCTTTTTCTCTTGTTCCTAAAATAAATCATAATATTGAAAATATATTTTACAATAAACTAGTATCAGTATACTACCTAGGATATTGTTGTTTTTTTCCCCCTAAAAAAGTAACCATTTCCATCAATTCAACTCGGTCATTACTGTAAAAACTACAGTTGAAAGACTGTTTAGAGATGTTACTTCCAATGAAGCTCTGAAGAATTTCAACACATTGCAAACTTTATCCAAAAACACTGATTAAGCCAATCTCAACTAGCTTAAGATAAAACAGTGCTAGTTAAGACTCGGGAAATCCTGAACAAAGGCTTAGATGGTACAAGGCCAACAAGTACTGTCCATACGACAACGCCCTTGACTATTATCAGTGCTTGACAAGTAAGTAAAAAGGTAACTAAAGTTATGGGACTAGGTCTGTAGTTTATAAAACTTCTTCTGAGTTCTGTCTCAAATCTCTTGATTTTGATTGGACTCAGTGAACATTTTGTGGCAGTTTCTGACCAATCAAATACTTCAGATCTGAGTTTGACCTCAGAGAATTTCTTTATAACATTGGACCCTGATCCCATTATGTTACATGATCACAGAGCGTGTGTTTCAAGTCAGTAGTTTTGGAGATGCCAGCTAAAAGGCAAAACCTTAACCAATTTCAGTGCAATAGCTCTTCCTATTCTTCAAATTGTCAAGTTCAAGTTAAAGATTATTTTACAAGCTAGAAACCTATCATGATATCAAACTGTGTTTTACATACTTTTACAAAAAAAAAACAAACAAGAGCACTGCTAGGCCGGGCATTATATACCCAAAAGTGTTTTTTTTTTTTAGTAAGGATAAAGCATTTGAAAGACATTACATAAATTAAATAAAGTATTACCTCCTTCAAATAGCAATCCTCCTATAAAGTTTGAATATTGGAATATTGTGAGCCAAATGGAACTTAAATTATGCTCTGGAAACTGTTTTCAGTTTTGAGCTAATAGCGACCTTGAACTTAAACCTTGTGACCCCAAAATCAATAGGGGTGTTCTACCCAATATGGACAATCATCCTATGAAGTTTGAACACTGTGGGCCAAATAGAAATTAAGTTATGTTCTGGAAACTGTTTTCAGTTTTAAAGTAATAGTGACCTTTGACCTTGTGACCCCAAAATCAATAGGGGTCTTCTACCCAATATGGACAATCATCCTATGAAGTTTGAACACTGTGGGCCAAATGGAACTTAAGTTATGTTCCGGAAACTGTTTTCAGTTTTAAGGTAATAATGACCTTGACCTTGTAACCCCAAAATCAATAGGGGTCTTCTACCCAATATGGACAATCATCCTATGTAGTTTGAATATTGTGGGCCACATGGAACTTAAGTTATGCTCCAGAAACTGTTTTCAGTTTTAAGGTAATAGTGACCATGACCTTTGCCCTTGTGACCCCAAAACCAATAGGGGTCTTCTACCCAATATGTGAAGTTTGAATATTGTGGGCCAAATGGAACTTAAGTTATGCTCCGGAAACCAAATTGCTAACGGACGGACGGATAGACAGACAGACGGACGCCAGGGGGTATAACATAATATGCCCGAAATTCTTTCGGGCATATAAACAAGACGGCCATGATGGCCCTGAAGTCGCTCACCTGTATATAGCGCCCCCCCCCCCCCCCAGGGCCGATTTTAACCCAAGGGCTTTTATTTGAACAAACTTGGTAGACACCCATAAGAAGATGTTTCATGCTAAACATCTAAGCTCTAGCTCATTGGGTTTCTTAAAAGAAGATTTTTTAAGTTTTTACTATACACATATAGTTAATAAATGACACCCCTGGGGCGGGGCCAGTTTTGACCCCAGGGCTTTTATTTGAACAAACTTTGTAGACACTTACTAGAAGATGTTTCATGCATAATATCTAAACTCTAGCTATTTGGGTTTTTTCAAAGAAGATTTTTAAGTTTTTGCTATACACATAAAAGGAAAATCAATGACCCCCAGGGCGGGGCCAATTTTGACCCCAGGGCTTTTATTTGAACATACTTGGTAGACACCCATTAGAACATGTTTCATGCTAAATATCTTAGCTCTAGCTCTTTGAGTTCTTTAAAAGAAGATTTTTTAAGTTTTTACTATGCGCATATAAGAAAAATCAATGACCCCCAGGGCGGGGCCAATTTTGACCCCAGGGCTTTTATTTGAACAAACTTGGTAGACACCCATTAGAACATGTTTCATGCTAAATATCTTAGCTCTAGCTCTTTGGGTTCTTTAAAAGAAGAATTTTTAAGTTATTACTATATGCATATAGGGAAAATCAATGACCCCCTGGGGCGGGGCCAATTTTGACCCCAGGGCTTTTATTTGAACAAACTTGGTAAACACTCACTAGAAGATGTTTCATGCCAAATATCTTAGCTCTAGCTCTTACGGTTTTTTAAAAGAAGATATTTAAAGTTTTTTCTTTCGGTTGCCATGGCAACCAGAGTCCTGCATGGAATTAAATTCTTTGAACAATTTTTAAAGGTGACCACCAAAGGAACATTCCTGTGAAGTTTGGATGAAATTGGCTTAGTGGTTTATGAGGAGATGTCATTTAAAGTAAAAGTTTACGGACGGACGGATGCCGGCCGGACGAAAAGCGATCACAAAAGCTCACCCTGTCACTTTGTGACAGGTGAGCTAAAAACAAACAAACATTAATCGGTTGTCTTATACCAGAATGAGATTTTCAAACTATTACTGTCTAGATGAGACAATTTTCTAAGCTTACCTTTTGTAATCTCTGTTTTTCATGGAAAAAGGAACTGGTGCTTGTACTGACCTTTTTCAAATCATCTATATTTACTGGAAGTGAATATAAATAATAAACCTACTGTTGACGACATTTCAATATCAAAGTATGTCATAAACAGATTTCATCTCAATAATATACAAGAATTTGTAACAGAGTTACAACGTCCTCTGCCTCTGGGAAGTTTTATATGAAGCATAAAATTGTGCTATTTCAAAAGATTGAGATCTCAGGACTTTCAGTCCAAAACTATGATCAATGCTAGATCTGCAAATGCAACAATAAATTTATCAAAGAAATAAAATGAAACACGGAATTTAAAAATCTATCATGTTAAGCTTTGACCTCTAAGTGTGACCTTGACCTTGGAGGTAGGATTGCAGGTGTTGTGCATGACATATTGTCTTATAATGGTAACTATTTGTGCCAAGTATTTTCAAAATCCCTTGAACTATGAAGAAGTTATAGATCAGACACAAAATATACCCTATAACAGACTATCTTAAATTTTGACCTTTATGTGTGACCTTTAACTTGGAGGTAGGGACACATGTGTAATGCATGACATATCATCTTATCATTGTGACTATTTGTGCCAAGTATTTTCAAAATCCCTTGATCTATGAAGAAGTTATGGACAGGACACAAAATATACCATATAACAGGCTATGTTAACCTTTGATCTCTAACTGTGACCTTGACCTTAAAGGTAGGGGTGCAGGTGTTGTACTTGACATATAGTCTTATTATTGTGACTATTTGTGTCAAGTTATTTCAAAATCCCTTGAACTATGAAGAAATTCTAGATTGGACACAAAATATACCCTATAACAGACTATGTTAATTTTTGACCTATGTGACCTTGACCTTGAAGGTAGGGATACAGGAGGTGTTGCGCATGACACATTTTCTTATTATAGTGACTATTTGTGCCAAGTATTTTCAAAATCCTTTGATCTATGAAAAAGTTAGGGACCGGACACAAAATAAACCCTGTACCAGACTATGTCAATCTTTGACCTTCAAGTGTGACCTTGACCTTGGAGGTAGGTGACCGGTTGTTGCGCATGACAAATCCTTTCATTATTGTTAACACATGTGGCAAGTATTTACAAAATCCCTTCAAAGATAAAGTTATGGACTGGACACGACATATATTCTCAAATGGACAATGTTGACCTTGAATGAGCAAGTGCGACCTTGACCCTGGAGGTAGGGGTTTGGTTGTTGTGCATGAAACATCGTCTTATTATAACAAACATTTGTGCCAAGTTATTTAAAACTCCTTTGATAAATAAAGTTATGGACCGAACACAGAAGTGTGACGAACGGACAGATGGACCAACGGAGCCTATTTCTATATCCCCCTTTTTTCTTCGAAAAGGTGGGGGACAATTAATGTGCTGTTACATTAAACTTCACTAAAACATCAATGTATATTTGGCAGGTTTTATGCTGATTTTTACAAATTTATTTGCTCATATCTCTGTGCTCAGTCCACTTAACCAGCTTTCCTTGATAACTAACGAGCAAACACTGTATTACAAATCTCATGCTTTGCTTCTGCAAAGCAAATCAACAATGTATCTATATCAGACAACAAAAATTGATCATACCAAATACATCAATAATTACTTACTTTTAAGTATTAATTACTTGTAATTCTTTTTCATATTCTATTTAAATGCTTTCAGTAAAAAACATGTTCTTTTCATACATATGTTAATTAATGCCCATAGCATTTTTTTGCCTACCATTCATTGTCATCACTGCTATGAAATATGCTTTATGCATATGTTTGCTTTATGCATATGTTTTTGGTGAATTTTCATAATTTCTAGACATTTAATCAGAGTCAAAATTATCAATTTTCTAAAATGTGTACCAATTATTGATTGGCAGTAAAATATCATTGATACATCAATTTAATTTCTATCGATGACAGCTCTATCAAAAAGATACAACAAAACTTGTGTTGAGTACTACAGTAACAGTAAAAATTTCCTCTCATAATACTTACGATCAATGATAATGTCTTGCATTAATTTTTCTATAAATGTGCCATAATTTTTTGAGCTCTGAAAAATAAAAATAGTAACTACCAGAGAATCATATTACCCTGAGGTATAAGTAATTAACAGTAAAGAAACCATGATCCCTTACACACGAATGTCATTTGTTTTAATTTTCACACTCTTTGCATACTGATTATTCATTTTTAACATGACAATCTACATGTATGTTATAATCAAGGAGAAATACATCTTAAAATATCCTTGCACTTTTACACATGCTTTAGTTATTTTCTTTGAATCCATATGCAAAATAAAGATATCAGTGAATATTTAATATTTCAGTACAGAGGTGCTCTTAATTTGTGACATCACAGTGCTTAATGTTTTACTTTAGGAGAGTGGTGATAGGGTCCACAGAGGGGACAACTGCATCGAAGAGAGGGAAAATTAAAAAAGATAAAACAGTCCATTTAATGTTAAAATTGTGAGACAATATCATTACCTTTTCAAACAACACTGTCCCTCTTTGTCAAACTGTTCTGATAAAATGGATCTTACAAAAGAGATATCTTTTTAAGAAATACTTTTTTGGGGAAAAAAACCCATACTTTTTTGAAAAAGGGAATGGGCCATATTTCAAACCCAAATTGGCCATAAAAAGCATTATACATACTTAGCTACAAAAGAATTTATTCATAAAAGACAACTTGACCAGCTAAGAGTTAAAGGTTGATTCAATCATGTACTTACACTAAAACTAGTTATTTTAGATTTTAAGGCATCTCGAAATTTGTTAAAATCTTCTTCTGTTTCAGGAAACATTGCATCTATACCAGAGGACTCCACTCCTGAAACACAAAGCCTTCTTTATCTACATGTAAACTCCTACAAATAATATTTTGTAAGTGTTTCTATTAAAATAATTGATTAAATTTTTTCCCTTATCTGATTATAAGAAGAAGGTTCCAATGTACTATAATGCTCAACTCATCTAGTAAATGTATCTTTAGAACTTTCTGTAACCTAGATTGATAATGTCATAATATAAAATAAGTAATTAAAAGTAGTGATCAAACGATAAACATAATGGTTGATGGCATTCTCATGTTGGCAATGATCAAATGCAGAGCTGCCAACTCCAGTTTCTTAAACTTCAGCAGTTTGTCCTTTATGTAGTTGTGTTGGTACAATGAGTCAAACTGAGAAAGTTAACAATATGGCAGAGAAAAAACAGACTAACCACCCAAAAAATTTGTTCTTGTATCTTAACAATAACTGGATTGACAGTATTATATTTTTCGACTGCGACTATATGAAAAAACAGGCATGTTCGATGTCATAAGGAAATTTTGCTTCAAGTCATAGTCACTTATGGGTATGTATCCATACTGCATAGACCTGATTTGATTCTAATAAATTCATTTGAACAAAATTAACGAGTATTATTGGCCATACAAATAAGCTTTTTCAGAAGTGATTAAAAAAAACAGACAAAAAGGCTACATATAGTCATTCACTAAGTGAAAAGTATAAAGTGAACCTAATTCAATTTGTACATGTACATCAGTCATCTGTTCTTAAATTAGCCAACTCTCAACACTCTTGCAACACACAGTCCTTTAAAATAAATGCTATACCAACATCAATGCTAAGTGAGTAAAATAGCCCCACTATTCTAGTTCAGTTAAAAATTGTCATGAAAAACAATACCAAAGGCTTCCTTTGCCAGTTTAAGATCAGACTCTTCCTGAATTTTTCTCAATCTTTCTGCCTCAGCATATTTCTCCTCTTTTGTCTTTTCTCTATTCTCTTCTTTCTATGAAATTATACATTATATCATAATAATTATATTTATTACAGTACTTCACATTAAATATTTTGTTACAATGATTTCATTAGACAGTTGTGGTGTTTGTATTATCATAGCTGCTGAAAAGTGATTAAAACTAGAAATATGTTGTGAACTTGTCATGCCACGGATGCCCTCGCATGCACCCACATTTCAGATGTTATAATATTAAGTTCCAAATTAGTTTTAAAAACTGTTGTTTTTTTTTATTTTAAGTTCAAAATTAAGCCCTTAAAACTATTCAATGTTAACACAAACCATTTTTTTTTTTAAAGTTCAAGGCACTGACACAATTCAGTGTTAACTTCTTGTAAATTGCAAATTGCATATTTGTAGCCAAAATAATGACTACATACATTTCCACAAAAGTACTATGAGTGCTGAAACTGAAAATTCAAAAATTTTCCAACATTCAAGAGAGATAACTTTGTCCAAAATCATTGAACCATGACCAAATTCAAACTTGAACTGCTTATTCATAAGATGTATCTATATGTCAAATTTGAGTTGAATGTGTACAACCGTTGGGTATATATTGAACGGAAACTAAAAAATTCTGACTTTTTGCAAAGTTCAAGAGGGATAACTCTGTCAGCTGTCATCAAACAATGACCAAATTTGAACTTGACAAGTGTATTCTTATAACATATCCATATGTTAAATTTGAGCTAAATATGTACAACTGTTATGGAAATTTCCTTTTTTTTTTAAAGTTAAAGGGGCATTTCTCTGCAAAAAATCACCGAACCATGACCAAATTCGATCTTGACCTGCGCATTCCTTTGACATATCCATATGCCAAATTTGAGTTGAATGTGTAATATCATTGGGGAGATAATAAACGGAAACTGAAAATTTCACATTATTTTCAAAGTGAAAGGAGGATTACTCTGCCAAAAATAATCAAACCATGGCCAAATTCGAACTTGACCTGCATATTTCTTTGATGTATCCATATGTCAAATTTGAGTTGAATGTGTAATACCGTTGGGGAGATAATGAACGAAAACTGAAAATTTCATAATATTTTCAAAGTGAAAGGGGCATAACTCTGCCAAAAATCATCGAACCATGGCCAAATTCGAACTTGACCTGCCCATTCCTTTGGCATATCCATATATTAAATTTGAGTTGAATGTGTAATACTGTTGGGGAGATAATGAACGGAAACAAAAAATTTCATATTATTTTCAAACTGAAAGGGGCATAACTCTGCCAAAAATCATTGACCTTGACCAAATTCTAACTTGACCTGGGAATTCCTTTGATGTATCCATATGTCAAATTTGAGTTGAATGTGTAATACTGTTGGGGAAATAATGAACGGAAACTGAAAATTTGATCAAGGGGAATAAAATCATCGGACCATGACCAAATTCGAACTGGACCTGTATTTTCCTATGATATATCCATGTGTCAAATTTGAGTTGAATGTGTGCAACTGTTACTAAGATAATGAACAGAAACTGATGATGATGGAATGACGGAAGGCGGGGGGGCATAAAAATCTTAGTATTGAAGATAGCGACTGTTTTGTTTCTGGTGTTTTCTGGTTGGGTTTTACGTCACATCAACACAGTATAGGTCATATGGTGACTTTCCAGCTTTTAAATGTTTGAATAATGAGCTACATTAAAGTTTTTGCATGACAACAACAACAATGATGCCGCAGTGATCATAATAGCTCAACTTTTTTTTATAAAACAACCTAAAAATGGTTGTAAACCATATTTAATTGGCTGAGCAGCATATCAGTTTACCATTAAGTCTTTTTTTGCTTCAGGGAAATACATTGATGCTGTAACTGGGATAAATTCTGATTGCTATTGTAAAGAGAACATGAATTCTAAACATCCTTAACTATGTTGTTTAGCACTTTTTTGCATACAATACAATCATTAGGACCTATGCATAGTTCAGTTTTTTTTAAAACTTAGAATGCATTCTATCAAATCAAAATTGATGCCAAAATTAAATGTATTAACTGTTATCCCTTTGTGAATCAATCTAACTGTACCTTAAAATTAATGATGTATTATACCATGATGCACAGCAACACTGACACTAACAAGAGCACCGCTAGGCGGAGCATTATATGCCCGAAAGTGTTTTGTCTTTTTAGTAAGGATGAAGCATTTGTAAGACATGGGAATTAGATAAAGTATTACCTCCTTCAAATAGCAATCCTCCTATGAAGTTTGAATATTGTGGGCCAAATGGAACTTAAGTTATGCTCTGGAAACTGTTTTCAGTTTAAGGGTAATAGTGACCATGAACTTTGACCTTGTGACCCCAAAATCAATAGGGGTGTTCTATCCAATATAGACAATCACCCTATGAAGTTTTAACACTGTGGGCCAAATGGAACTTAAGTTAGGGTATGGAAACTGTTTTCAGTTTTAAAGTAATAATGACCTTGACCTTTGACCTTGTGACCCCAAAATCAATAGGGGTGTTCTACCCAATATGGACAATCATCTTATGAAGTTTGAACACTGTGGGCCAAATGGACCTTAAGTTATGCTCTGGAAACTGTTTTCAGTTTTAAGGTAATAGTGACCTTGACCTTTGACCTTGTGACCCCAAAATCAATAGGGGTCTTCTACCCAATATAGACAATCATCCTATGAAGTTTGAACACTGTGGGCCAAATGGAACTTAAGTTATGTTCTGGAAACTGTTTTCAGTTTTAAGGTAATAGTGACCTTGACCTTTAACCTTGTGACCCCAAAATCAAAGGGGTCTTCTACCCAATTTGGACAATCATCTTATGAAGTTTGAACACTGTGGGCCAAAATGGAACTTAAGTTATGCTCCGGAAACTGTTTTCAGTTTTAAGGTAATAGTAACCTTGACCTTTGACCTTGTGACCCCAAAATCAATAGGGGTCTTCCAACCAATATGGACAAACATCCTATGAAGTTTGAACACTGTGGGCCAAATGGAACTTAAGTTATGCTCCGGAAACTGTTTTCAGTTTTAATGTAATAGTGGCCTTGACCTTTGACCTTGTGGCCCGAAAATCAAAAGGGGTCTTCTAACCAATATGGACAATCATCCTATGAAGTTTGAATATTGTGGGCCAAATGGAACTTAAGTTATGCTCCGGAAACCAAATAGCTAACGGACGGACGGACGTACGTACTCACAAAATGGTACTTATGTGACTTTTCTTTTGATCTTTTTGGCCATTTTTAGTCACACAAGGCTTAAAAAAAGACACACAAGTAAAAACGGAATGAATAGGATCAAAGAGAATTTACTGTTACCCATTGTTCTCCAAGTCACACAAGTACCTCTGGGTTCGTATGGACAGACAGACAGACTGACGCCAGGGGTATAACATAATATGCCTGAAATTCTTTTGGGCATATAAAAAGCAGAAATATTACATACCTCAGCTGCCTCCTTTGCAATCCTTGCAGCCTCTTTTTCAGCAATTCTTTCTGCTAAAGGTTTCTTTTTCTTCCTTTGCACTGCTTTTACTCCACCATCATCTTTAAGTATCAACAAATAGAGAAGTTCTAATATCTTTCTTATATAATTACTTATGTTGTATTAAATCATGTTCCATTCTTACTTGCACACTGAATTTGTATAATATTACAAAATGTATTTTTATTTCATACCAACATGGACCGCGTACAATACTGGTTGGGAACCATCAACCGGACATTTTAATATTTTTCTATACAGATTTCATAATTTTAAGCTTGAGATCTGAAAATTTAACAAAGTACAGATGTCAACTAAATGGTTCACACTAAAATACCAAGTGTCCAGACAGATGTGTACATAACGTCGATTTATTCCAGATAAAAGCTTAGATGTTTAATTTTTTTACAATATTTCAGCAACAAAAGCTGAAATTTCGGATATTCTTTTATTTACTCTGCAAATAATTTATATACCATTATAGCACAGCTGGTATAAGAGGTCAAACATGCTACATTGCTCAATACTGGAAATCTCTGTATTTCCCTGCATATATATATAGTATCCTATACTCATTTGTTTGGCTGAGTTAAGCACCATCTTACAACAGTCACACATTGGAAGTCAGTTATTACCTAATTTCAAAATTAACGTGTTAATTAGCAAGCATCATTTGAAAGCTATGACTTTAGACTTAAACCTACTGCTTTGTTAAACCAAGGAAAACCCTTTTATATATAAAAAAAACCCACACACATACAAGAGTATAATCAAAGTATTTCTGTCACACATCTCCAGTATTAATACATTATGTACCAGCATTAACTTGTTCTTTTTTCAACTGTTATCTCAATGAACCAGATGCATAGGATAAAACTATCATAGGATAAAACTATCATAGGATAAAACTATCATTTTGATCAACTGTTGTCAAACAAAATACACATTTCTTGACTGGCATCCAATGGTAATCATTCTTACATAGTTTATATGCCATGCAAAGTCAGATCAGTAAACATATAGCTCACCTTCCTCCTTTTTCTTGTCTTCGTCCTCTTCGTCCCAGTTATCCTAAAATACATGAACAATTACTAAATTAATTGACATCAAATTACAATATTATATCTTGTATTTTCTGTTGATATAGGGACAGTCTGGCACAGCAGATTGTGAGACAGTGCCGATCATATAACAAGTTCATAACCATAAAATTACATGTATGTCAAATATTATTGTTTTGATTACATTTTATCCCTTTGTTGTTTGAAATGATAATGATGTTTTCTGTTCCTAAAATTTTCCCCTCCATGTTCAAATTTTCCCTCTCCATGGGCCCTCCCAAAAGTTAATTCTTATCTTTGAGATACAAATCAAAGAAGTATTTCAATCAGAATTCATCAAAAGAATTACAATCCAGTGAGTGACAGGTGTTTAATTTCCATACATCAAACCTGTAAAGAAAATGGTAGGCTTAGATCTAATATCTACAAATGTATTTAATGTATAGTATGGTCACCAGTCCTCGTGCAATTTGAGAAGTTATCGACATTCTAAATTGAATTAATCAGTGTTTTTTTTCTTCCATTTATCTGGAAATGGTTTAACCTTTTACCGCATGAGCAGATTGTGAACAAGAGCTGTCCGTAAGACAGCGCGCTCGACTTTTTTATTGCTTGCCAATAAAAAAAGTTTTTGCAGTAAAAGGCAATACAAGAATCTCTGTATTTTTAAAGTGAACAATGGCCATGAGCATTAAGATATTTAGTGAAGAATTATTTTACTGAATTGTGTGATACTCCAACTTTCAAATTAATATCTCAAACAGTTCAGTCAAAAAGTGGACTGGTACTAAAAACTTAACCAAGATTCTAAGTCGATAAAAGGCCTTAATTTTTAAAACAAATCCTTGACAGAGTTACCTTCTCTTGCGTACAGATGGGGGTAATGATGTGAAATAGCATTAAAAGTTTCAAAGCAATATCTCAAAGGGTTAAGGCAATAAGTGGATTTTACCCATATTCAATGTATTTTCTAAGTCAAAAAGGGGCATAATTCTGTCAAAAACCTTGACAGAGTTATGTCCTCTTGTCTGTTGATGAAGGTCGTGATGGTAAACAAGTATGGTCAGTTTCAAAGCAATACCTCCAATGGTTTTGAAATAAAGTGAGGTGGTACAAAAAACTTAACCAAGCTCAATACACTTTCTAAGTCAAAAAAGGGCCATAATTCTGTCAAAAACCTTGACAGAGTTATGTACTCTTGTCTGTAGATGGAGGTTATGATGGTGAACAAGTATGGTAAGTTTCAAAGCCATACTTGTAATACTTCTGAAATAAAGTGGGGTGGTACGAAAAACTTAACCAAGGTGTGACGCCAACGCCGACGCCGACGCCGGGGCGAGTAGGATAGCTCCCCTTTTCATAGAAAAGTCGAGCTAAAAATGGCCACTTTCATTGAAAAGCCTCCTGTTATGAGCAGTTCAAACTGCTATGAAATTATGAAAAATGCTTCAATACTGATGAAACTTGGCACAAATGTTCACTGGACCAAAGCATTTGTAAAAGCACACACAGTTTTAAATTTCCTATTACCATGGCATTGAATGGGTGTTACGTCTCAAAATTGCCAAAAATCACTAATTTGCATTGGGTTTTTTTTTCATCAAAACTGATTTCAAAGTGCAGCAACTTCTCAAAGGATTGAGATGGAGTAAAAGGCTTTTTAGCGTTGGTTACATGTTATACTCAACATCACTAATTCCGCGTCATCATTTATTTCACGGTAATGGCATATTTTCATGTGACCATTGTTAAAATGGTCTGAATTGACATATTTTTTTCATACAATAAAACAACAAACTTTTTTTTGCAAAATATTTTAAATCTCTAGATTTTTACTTTAAACAGAACAACATTTTACAAATTTCTGCAAAAAGCAACAATAGTCCATTAAATTTGTGTGTACAACTGAAACAATCATCATTTCTAAATGTTCTTGTTAGTTGAAAAAAATTAATTTTGACTTACAAAGTAAGGATAGTTTTAATATTTAAAATCACGTAAAATAACACGATAAATTTTAACTGAAACATAAAAAATTGAAATGTAACACCATTTCCGCGATTTAAATGATGTCACACTGTTTTCAAAATGGCTGACATATGGTCTACGTTTGGGCCATTAAAATTGACTTTGACTGAATATATTGTTGTTTCCTTGTGTCATACAGCAGAAAATACCTAAATGTTACAGTCTGCGAAACAAGGCACAGGCCCGATGCCTGTAAAATCCAATACGGCTTCTTTTTATTTTGAAATTGAATTTATTATGTTACCGTAATATTAAATTTCAAATACCTGCATTTTATATAAAAAATGTAAATTTACTGCGGATTTCGTCAAGTTAATTTTTTAATCGTCGTTGTAGACAGATAGTCTGTATCTTTAAAAAATAAATTAGATATTTGAATTAAACAAGTATTTTTCTTGACAATAAACTTTAAATTTCCAAAGTCGGATAATAAATGGAAAAGCTATATGGTATTTTGTAAAGTAGGTATCTGTTGCAAACGGGCATTTTCGCTTAGCGCCAGTAAATAATCGATCGATGTACCTTTATCAGGTGCGCGACAAGATATTTAAGCATTTATATAGGGTTAACTGGGAGTGTCCGATCCCTGTAATAAAAATCCCTGCCGTGAACTAAGAGGAGCACAGTTTACCTTAAGAACCACCTAAGGCCATTTTTATCATGTCACATGTCCAAAATTCTCTTAGCGATGAGGGTGCTACTATCCCCCTTCAAACCCCCTAAACAGAAAGGGGCACATCCCCCCTCAGGTACCCCCCTTGATGAACCTTTTTGATAGGGGGCGGCGCTGAAAAAGTGATCACTTTTTTTTAACAACATTTCTCAGACAATGTTTGGGGTCTAAATAGGACATTTTTGGCACTAAATGCGAGGCCTCAAAGAGGAGGGGTGAGAAGCGGTCAAAACACGTCTATATGAGGTAAAAGAAAAGTCTAATGACTAAAGCGAAGGCCATAATTGTGTTAAAATGGCAGTCCACAGGGCCAGATCAGCCAAGCGTCTGAGAATTATCGTGGTTTCCATGAGGCCACAATGGCACTAAATATTGAATGGGGATTGTAAAATGTAATACAGGCTTGCCAGGCTGTAGCTTACATGTGTATATTTATTACAAAAAGTACACTGGAAAAAAGTAAACATATGGGCAACTAGGAAGTCTGTTCTGAAATGAATAGTTCTGAAATGAATGTTATTCATCACAAAGTTTTACGACTTCTAATGGGCAGAGAATCAATGTAAAATTGTTCCAAAAAGTTTTTAACATACACACAGAAAATATTCCAAATAAAATCAAGTCATTTTTCAACTTGGTGCGATTCTGACTCATAAATATTTCATAATACAAATAATATAGAAATCCGGCGGGAGGGGTACCTTTATATCATCGCCTGCATCTTCTCCCTCCCATTTATCACTCGCACCAACAGTCGGTACCGCGGGCTCAAAGTCATCGGCATCTGAAAATACAATAAAATCATCTATAAAATATGTAAAAAGACAAAACTGCCAAACACTAAACAAAAATATGTGAACCACATGACATTACCCCATTCATCGGCAGACATCTTGAATTAGGTGTGATACCACTATATTTATCGGTCTACTTACATTTCAGTGTTAAGTGACTGTAAAGCTCATAAGGAGCTGCTAAGTTAAGTATGACAAAAATATTATTGGCAGCAACATCAACAACTCTAAAAAGAAGGTAAAATACTCAAGCATACTTAATTTAAGTTATTTTAT